>NC_138764.1:11976561-12467794 GCF_965113315.1 Podarcis vaucheri
TCAAGTTTCATCAAGCTTTTGGCACCATTTTTGAGTGAATTGCCAAAAGTCAGATTTTTGCTGAAATTGTGACCGTGGGGGTTAGTGATTTCTTCAAAAAAATATTTTCTGCCAGTTAAGTTTTTGAGGGCTGATTTCTAGTCCTGTGATAAAAAGCCTTCTGTTTCGAGTGCCAAACCTTTCAGGAGAGCATTTTCAAGCTTTTGGCACCATTTTTGAGTGAAATGCCAAAAGTCAGATTTTTGCTAAAATTGTGACCCCGGGGGTTAGGGATTTTTTCAAAAAGTCTTTTCCGCCGGTTAGGTTTTTGATGGCTGAATTCTTGTCCTGTGATAAAAAGCCTTCTGTTTCGAGTGAAAAACCTTTCAGGGGAGCATTTTCAAGCTTTTGGCACCATTTTTGAGTGAATTGCCAAAAGTCAGATTTTTGCTGAAATTGTGACCGTGGGGTTAGGGATTTTTTCAAAAAAATAATTTCTGCCGGTTAAGTTTTTGAGGGCTGATTTCTTGTACTGTGATAAAATGCCTTCTGTTTCGAGTGCCAAACCTTTCAGGAGAGCATTTTCAAGCTTTTGGCACAATTTTTGAGTGAATTGCCAAAAGTCAGATTTTTGCTGAATTGTGACCCCGGGGTTGGGATTTCTTCAAAAAAATATTTTTCTGCCGGTTACGTTTTTGAGGCTGATTTCTTGTCCTGTGATAAAAAGCCTTCTGTTTCGAGTTCCAAACCTTTCAGGGAGCATTTTCAAGCATTTGGCACCATTTTGAGTGAATTGCCAAAAGTCAGATTTTTGCTGAAATTGTGAACCGTGGGGGTTAGGGATTTTTTCAAAAAATATTTTCTGACGGTTAAGTTTTTGAGGACTGATTTCTTGTCCTGTGATAAAAAGCCTTCTGTTTCGAGTGCCAAACCTTTCAGGAGAGCATTTTCAAGCTTTTGGCACCATTTTTGAGTGAATTGCCAAAAGTCAGATTTTTGCTGAAATTGTGACCCCGGGGGTTAGGGATTTCTTAAAAAAATATTTTCTGCCGGTTAAGTTTTTGAGGACTGATTTCTTGTCCTGTGATAAAAAGCCTTCTGTTTCGAGTGCCAAACCTTTCAGGGAGCATTTTCAAGCTTTTGGCACCATTTTTGAGTCAATTGCCAAAAGTCAGATTTTTGCTGAATTGTGACCCGGGGGTTAGGGATTTCATCAAAAAAATGTTTTCTGCCGGTTAAGTTTTTGAGGGCTGATTTGTTGTCCTGTGATAAAAAGCCTTCTGTTTCGAGTGCCAAACCTTTCAGGAGAGCATTTTCAAGCTTTTGGCACAATTTTTGAGTGAATTGCCAAAAGTCAGATTTTTGCTGAAATTGTGACCCCGGGGGTTAGGGATTTCTTCAAAAAATATTTTCTGCCGGTTAAGTTTTTGAGGGCTGATTTCTTGTCCTGTGATAAAAAGCCTTCTGTTTCGAGTTTCCAAACCTTTCAGGGGAGCATTTTCAAGCATTTGGCACCATTTTTGAGTGAATTGCCAAAAGTCAGATTTTTGCTGAAATTGTGACCGTGGGGGTTAGGGATTTTTTCAAAAAAATATTTTCTGACGGTTAAGTTTTTGAGGACTGATTTCTTGTCCTGTGATAAAAAGCCTTCTGTTTCGAGTGCCAAACCTTTCAGGAGAGCATTTTCAAGCTTTTGGCACCATTTTTGAGTGAATTGCCAAAAGTCAGATTTTTGCTGAAATTGTGACCCCGGGGGTTAGGGATTTCTTAAAAAAAATATTTTCTGCCGGTTAAGTTTTTGAGGACTGATTTCTTGTCCTGTGATAAAAAGCCTTCTGTTTCGAGTGCCAAACCTTTCAGGGGAGCATTTTCAAGCTTTTGGCACCATTTTTGAGTCAATTGCCAAAAGTCAGATTTTTGCTGAAATTGTGACCCGGGGGTTAGGGATTTCATCAAAAAAATATTTTCTGCCGGTTAAGTTTTTGAGGGCTGATTTGTTGTCCTGTGATAAAAAGCCTTCTGTTTCGAGTGCCAAACCTTTCAGGGGAGCATTTTCAAGCTTTTGGCACCATTTTTGAGTGAATTGCCAAAAGTCAGATTTTTGCTGAAATTGTGACCCCGGGGCTTAGGAATTTTTTCATAAAAATCTTTTCCGCCGGTTAGGTTTTTGAGGGCTGATTTCTTGTCCTGTGATAACAAGCCTTCTGTTTCGAGTGCCAAACCTTTCAGGAGAGCATTTTCAAGCTTTTGGCACCATTTTTGAGTGAATTGCCGAAAGCCAGATTTTTGCTGAAATTGTGACCCCGGGGCTTAGGAATTTTTTGAAAAGAAGTCTTTCCCATCGGTTAGGTTTTTGAGGGCTGATTTCTTGTCCTGTGATAACAAGCCTTCTGTTTCGAATACCAAACATTTCAGGAGAACATTTTCAAGCTTTTGGCACCATTTTTGAGTGAATTGCCAAAAGTCAGATTTTTGCTGAAATTCTGACACCGGGGTTTAGGGATTTCTTCAAAAAAATATTTTCTGCCGGTTAAGTTTTTGAGGGCTGATTTCTTCTCCTGTGATAACAAGCCTTCTGTTCGAGTGCCAAACCTTTCAGGGAGCATTTTCAAGCTTTTGGCACCATTTTTGAGTGAATTGCCAAAAGCCAGATTTTTACTGAAATTGTGACCCCGGGGGTTAGGGATTTCTTAAAAAAAAAATATTTTCTTCCGGTTAAGTTTTTGAGGGCTGATTTCTTGTCCTGTGATAAAAAGCCTTCTGTTTCGAGTGCCAAACCTTCAGGGGAGCATTTTCAAGCTTTTGGCACCATTTTGAGTGGATTGCCAAAAGCCAGATTTTTGCTGAAATTGTGACCCCGGGGCTTAGGAATTTTTTCAAAAAGTCTTTTCCGCCGGTTAAGTTTTTGAGGGCTGATTTCTTGTCCTGTGATAAAATGCCTTCTGTTTCGAGTGCCAAACCTTTCAGGAGAGCATTTTCAAGCTTTTGGCACCATATTTGAGTGAATTGCCAAAAGTCAGATTTTTGCTGAAATTGTGACCCCAGGGGTTAGGGATTTCTTCAAAAAAAAATTTCTGCCGGTTAAGTTTTTGAGGGCTGATTTCTTGTCCTGTGATAAAAAGCCTTCTGTTTCGAGTGCCAAACCTTTCAGGGGAGCATTTTCAAGCTTTTGGCACCATTTTTGAGTGAATTGCCAAAGGCAGATTTTTGCTGAAATTGTGACCCCGGGGCTTAGGAATTTTTTCAAAAAAGTCTTTTCCACCGGTTAAGGTTTTGAGGGCTGATTTCTTGTACTGTGATAAAATGCCTTCTGTTTCGAGTGCCAAACCTTTCAGGAGAGCATTTCAAGCTTTTGGCACCATTTTTGAGTGAATTGCCAAAAGTCAGATTTTTGCTGAAATTGTGACCCCGGGGGTTAGGGATTTCTTCAAAAAAATATTTTCTGCCGGTTAAGTTTTTGAGAACTGATTTCTTGTCCTGTGATAAAAAGCCTTCTGTTTCGAGTGCCAAACCTTTCAGGGGAGCATTTTCAAGCTTTTGTCACCATTTTTGAGTCAATTGCAAAAGTCAGATTTTTGCTGAAATTGTGACCCCGGGGTTAGGGATTTCATCAAAAAATATTTTCTGCCGGTTAAGTTTTTGAGGGCTGATTTCTTGTCCTGTGATAAAAAGTCTCTGTTTCCAGTGCCAAACCTTTCAGGGGCGCATTTTCAAGCTTTTGGCACCATTTTGAGGGAATTGCCAAAAGTCAGATTTTTCCTTAAATTGTGACCCGGGGGTTAGGGATTTCTTCAAAAAAATATTTTCTGCCGGTAAGTTTTTGAGGGCTGATTTCTTGTCCTGTGATAAAAAGCCTTCTGTTTCGAGTGCCAAACCTTTCAGGGGAGCATTTTCAAGCTTTTGGCACCATTTTTGAGTGAATTGCCGAAAGTCAGATTTTTGCTGAAATTGTGACCCCGGGCTTAGGAATTTTTTGAAAAAAAGTATTTTCCGCCGGTTAGGTTTTTGAGGGCTGATTTCTTGTCCTGTGATAACAAGCCTTCTGTTTCGAGTGCCAAACATTTCAGGAGATCATTATCAAGCTTTTGGCACAATTTTTGAGTGAATTGTAAAAGTCAGATTTTTGCTGAAATTGTGACCCCAGGGGTTAGTGATTTCTTCAAAAAAATATTTTCCGCCGGTTAGGTTTTTGAGGGCTGATTTCTTGTCCTGTGATAACAAGCCTTCTGTTTCGAGTGCCAAACATTTAATGAGAACATTTTCAAGCTTTTGGAACCATTTTTGAGTGAATTGCCAAAAGTCAGATTTTTGCTGAAATTGTGACCCCGGGGGTTCGGGATTTTTTCAAAAAAATATTTTCTGCCGGTTAAGTTTTTGAGGGCTGCTTTCTTGTCCAGTGATAAAAAGCCTTCTGTTTCGAGTGCCAAACCTTTCAGGGGAGCATTTTCAAGCTTTTGGCACCATTTTTGAGTGAATTGCCAAAAGCCAGATTTTTGCTGAAATTGTGACCCCGGGGTTTAGGGATTTTTTCAAAAAAATATTTTCTGCCGGTTAAGTTTTTGAGGGCTGATTTCTTGTCCTGTGATAAAAAGCCTTCTGTTTCGAGTGCCAAACCTTTCAGGGGAGCATTTTCAAGCTTTTGGCACCATTTTTGATTGAATTGCCAAAAGCCAGATTTTTGCTGAAATTGTGACCCCGGGGCTTAGGAATTTTTTCTAAAAAGTCTTTTCCGCCGGTTAGGTTTTTGAGGGCTGATTTCTTGTCCTGTGAGAAAAAGCCTTCTGTTTCGAGTGCCAAACATTTCAGGAGAACATTTTCAAGCTTTTGGCACCATTTTTGAGTGAATTGCCAAAAGTCAGATGTTTGCTGAAATTGTGACCCCGGGGGTTAGGGATTTCTTCAAAAAAATATTTTCCGCCAGTTAGGTTTTTGAGGGCTGATTTCTTGTCCTGTGATAACAAGCCTTCTGTTTCGAGTGCCAAACATTTCAGGAGATCATTATAAAGCTTTTGGCACCATTTTTGAGTGAATTGTAAAAGTCAGATTTTTGCTGAAATTGTGACCCCAGGGGTTAGTGATTTCTTCAAAAAAATATTTTCCGCCGGTTAGGTTTTTGAGGGCTGATTTCTTGTCCTGTGATAACAAGCCTTCTGTTTCGAGTGCCAAACATTTAATGAGAACATTTTCAAGCTTTTGGAACCATTTTTGAGTGAATTGCCAAAAGTCAGATTTTTGCTGAAATTGTGACCCCGGGGGTTCGGGATTTTTTCAAAAAAATATTTTCTGCCGGTTAAGTTTTTGAGGGCTGCTTTCTTGTCCAGTGATAAAAAGCCTTCTGTTTCGAGTGCCAAACCTTTCAGGGGAGCATTTTCAAGCTTTTGGCACCATTTTTGAGTGAATTGCCAAAAGCCAGATTTTTGCTGAAATTGTGACCCCGGGGTTTAGGGATTTTTTCAAAAAAATATTTTCTGCCGGTTAAGTTTTTGAGGGCTGATTTCTTGTCCTGTGATAAAAAGCCTTCTGTTTCGAGTGCCAAACCTTTCAGGGGAGCATTTTCAAGCTTTTGGCACCATTTTTGATTGAATTGCCAAAAGCCAGATTTTTGCTGAAATTGTGACCCCGGGGCTTAGGAATTTTTTCTAAAAAGTCTTTTCCGCCGGTTAGGTTTTTGAGGGCTGATTTCTTGTCCTGTGAGAAAAAGCCTTCTGTTTCGAGTGCCAAACATTTCAGGAGAGCATTTTCAAGCTTTTGGAACCATTTTTGAGTGAATTGCCAAAAGTCAGATGTTTGCTGAAATTGTGACCCCAGGGGTTAGGGATTTCTTCAAAAAAATATTTTCCGCCGGTTAGGTTTTTGAGGGCTGATTTCTTGTCCTGTGATAACAAGCCTTCTGTTTCGAGTGCCAAACATTTCAGGAGAACATTTTCAAGCTTTTGGCACCATTTTTGAGTGAATTGCCAAAAGTCAGATTTTTGCTGAAATTGTGACCCCGGGGCTTAGGGATTTCTTCAAAAAAAAATTTTCTGCCGGTTAAGTTTTTGAGGGCTGATTTCTTGTCCTGTGATAAAAAGCCTTTTTTTTCGAGTGAAAAACCTTTCAGGGGGGAGCATTTTCAAGCTTTTGGCACCATTTTTGAGTGAATTGCCAAAAGTCAGATTTTTGCTGAAATATTTTCTGCCGGTTAAGTTTTTGAGGGCTGATTTCTTGTCCTGTGATAAAAAGCCTTCTGTTTCGAGTGCCAAACCTTTCAGGGGAGCATTTTCAAGCATTTGGCACCATTTTTGAGTGAATTGCCAAAAGTCAGATTTTTGCTGAAATTGTGACCGTGGGGGTTAGGGATTTTTTCAAAAAAATATTTTCTGACGGTTAAGTTTTTGAGGGCTGATTTCTTGTACTGTGATAAAATGCCTTCTGTTTCGAGTGCCAAACCTTTCAGGAGAGCATTTTCAAGCTTTTGGCACCATTTTTGAGTGAATTGCCAAAAGTCAGATTTTTGCTGAAATTGTGACCCCGGGGGTTAGGGATTTCTTAAAAAAAATATTTTCTGCCGGTTAAGTGTTTGAGGACTGATTTCTTGTCCTGTGATAAAAAGCCTTCTGTTTCGAGTGCCAAACCTTTCAGGGGAGCATTTTCAAGCTTTTGGCACCATTTTTGAGTCAATTGCCAAAAGTCAGATTTTTGCTGAAATTGTGACCCCGGGGGTTAGGGATTTCATCAAATAAATATTTTCTGCCGGTTAAGTTTTTGAGGGCTGATTTGTTGTCCTGTGATAAAAAGCCTTCTGTTTCGAGTGCCAAACCTTTCAGGAGAGCATTTTCAAGCTTTTGGCACAATTTTTGAGTGAATTGCCAAAAGTCAGATTTTTGCTGAAATAGGGATTTCTTCAAAAAAATATTTTCTGCCGGTTAAGTTTTTGAGGGCTGATTTGTTGTCCTGTGATAAAAAGCCTTCTGTTTCGAGTGCCAAACCTTTCAGGGAGCATTTTCAAGCTTTTGGCACCATTTTTGAGTGAATTGCCAAAAGTCAGATTTTTGCTGAAATTGTGACCCCGGGGCTTAGGAATTTTTTCATAAAAATCTTTTCCGCCGGTTAGGTTTTTGAGGGCTGATTTCTTGTCCTGTGATAACAAGCCTTCTGTTTCGAGTGCCAAACCTTTCAGGAGAGCATTTTCAAGCTTTTGGCACCATTTTTGAGTGAATTGCCGAAAGCCAGATTTTTGCTGAAATTGTGACCCCGGGGCTTAGGAATTTTTTGAAAAGAAGTCTTTCCCATCAGTTAGGTTTTTGAGGGCTGATTTCTTGTCCTGTGATAACAAGCCTTCTGTTTCGAATACCAAACATTTCAGGAGAACATTTTCAAGCTTTTGGCACCATTTTTGAGTGAATTGCCAAAAGTCAGATTTTTGCTGAAATTCTGACACCGGGGTTTAGGGATTTCTTCAAAAAAATATTTTCTTCCGGTTAAGTTTTTGAGGGCTGATTTCTTGTCCTGTGATAAAAAGCCTTCTGTTTCGAGTGCCAAACCTTTCAGGGGAGCATTTTCAAGCTTTTGGCACCATTTTTGAGTGGATTGCCAAAAGCCAGATTTTTGCTGAAATTGTGACCCCGGGGCTTAGGAATTTTTTCAAAAAAGTCTTTTCCGCCGGTTAAGTTTTTGAGGGCTGATTTCTTGTCCTGTGATAAAATGCCTTCTGTTTCGAGTGCCAAACCTTTCAGGAGAGCATTTTCAAGCTTTTGGCACCATATTTGAGTGAATTGCCAAAAGTCAGATTTTTGCTGAAATTGTGACCCCAGGGGTTAGGGATTTCTTTCAAAAAAAAATTTCTGCTGGTTAAGTTTTTGAGGGCTGATTTCTTGTCCTGTGATAAAAAGCCTTCTGTTTCGAGTGCCAAACCTTTCAGGAGAGCATTTTCAAGCTTTTGGCACCATTTTTGAGTGAATTGCCAAAAGTCAGATTTTTGCTGAAATTGTGACCCCGGGGGTTAGGGATTTCTTCAAAAAAATATTTTCTGCCGGTTAAGTTTTTGAGGACTGATTTCTTGTCCTGTGATAAAAAGCCTTCTGTTTCGAGTGCCAAACCTTTCAGGGGAGCATTTTCAAGCTTTTGGCACCATTTTTGAGTCAATTGCCAAAAGTCAGATTTTTGCTGAAATTGTGACCCCGGGGGTTAGGGATTTCATCAAAAAAATATTTTCTGCCGGTTAAGTTTTTGAGGGCTGATTTGTTGTCCTGTGATAAAAAGCCTTCTGTTTCGAGTGCCAAACCTTTCAGGAGAGCATTTTCAAGCTTTTGGCACAATTTTTGAGTGAATTGCCAAAAGTCAGATTTTTGCTGAAATTGTGACCCCGGGGGTTAGGGATTTCTTCAAAAAAATATTTTCTGCCGGTTAAGTTTTTGAGGGCTGATTTGTTGTCCTGTGATAAAAAGCCTTCTGTTTCGAGTGCCAAACCTTTCAGGGGAGCATTTTCAAGCTTTTGGCACCATTTTTGAGTGAATTGCCAAAAGTCAGATTTTTGCTGAAATTGTGACCCCGGGGCTTAGGAATTTTTTCATAAAAATCTTTTCCGCCGGTTAGGTTTTTGAGGGCTGATTTCTTGTCCTGTGATAACAAGCCTTCTGTTTCGAGTGCCAAACCTTTCAGGAGAGCATTTTCAAGCTTTTGGCACCATTTTTGAGTGAATTGCCGAAAGCCAGATTTTTGGTGAAATTGTGACCCCGGGGCTTAGGAATTTTTTGAAAAGAAGTCTTTCCCATCGGTTAGGTTTTTGAGGGCTGATTTCTTGTCCTGTGATAACAAGCCTTCTGTTTCGAATACCAAACATTTCAGGAGAACATTTTCAAGCTTTTGGCACCATTTTTGAGTGAATTGCCAAAAGTCAGATTTTTGCTGAAATTCTGACACCGGGGTTTAGGGATTTCTTCAAAAAAATATTTTCTGCCGGTTAAGTTTTTGAGGGCTGATTTCTTCTCCTGTGATAAAAAGCCTTCTGTTTCGAGTGCCAAACCTTTCAGGGGAGCATTTTCAAGCTTTTGGCACCATATTTGAGTGAATTGCCAAAAGTCAGATTTTTGCTGAAATTGTGACCCCAGGGGTTAGGGATTTCTTTCAAAAAAAATTTTCTGCCGGTTAAGTTTTTGAGGGCTGATTTCTTGTCCTGTGATAAAAAGCCTTCTGTTTCGAGTTCCAAACCTTTCAGGGGAGCATTTTCAAGCTTTTGGCACCATTTTTGAGTGAATTGCCAAAGGCAGATTTTTGCTGAAATTGTGACCCCGGGGCTTAGGAATTTTTTCAAAAAAGTCTTTTCCACCGGTTAAGGTTTTGAGGGCTGATTTCTTGTACTGTGATAAAATGCCTTCTGTTTCGAGTGCCAAACCTTTCAGGAGAGCATTTTCAAGCTTTTGCACCATTTTTGAGTGAATTGCCAAAAGTCAGATTTTTGCTGAAATTGTGACCCCGGGGGTTAGGGATTTCTTCAAAAAAATATTTTCTGCCGGTTAAGTTTTTGAGGGCTGATTTCTTGTCCTGTGATAAAAAGCCTTCTGTTTCGAGTGCCAAACCTTTCAGGGGAGCATTTTCAAGCTTTTGGCACCATTTTTGAGTGAATTGCCAAAAGCCAGATTTTTACTGAAATTGTGACCCCGGGGGTTAGGGATTTCTTTAAAAAAAATATTTTCTTCCGGTTAGGTTTTTGAGGGCTGATTTCTTGTCCTGTGATAAAAAGCCTTCTGTTTCGAGTGCCAAACCTTTCAGGGGAGCATTTTCAAGCTTTTGGCACCATTTTTGAGTGAATTGCCGAAAGCCAGATTTTTGCTGAAATTGTGACCCCGGGGCTTGGTAATTTTTTCAAAAAAATATTTTCTGCTGGTTAAGTTTTTGAGGGCTGATTTCTTGTCCTGTGATAAAAAGCCTTCTGTTTCGAGTGCCAAACCTTTCAGGGGAGCATTTTGAAGCTTTTGGCACCATTTTTGAGTGAATTGCCAAAAGCCAGATTTTTGCTGAAATTGTGACCCCGGGGCTTAGGAATTTTTTCAAAAAAGTCTTTTCCGCCGGTTAGGTTTTTGAGGGCTGATTTGTTGTCCTGTGATAACAAGCCTTCTGTTTCGAGTGCCAAACCTTTCAGGAGAGCATTTTCAAGCTTTTGGCACCATTTTTGAGTGAATTGCCGAAAGCCAGATTTTTGCTGAAATTGTGACCCCGAGGCTTAGGAATTTTTTCAAAAAAGTCTTTTCCGCCGGTTAGGTTTTTGAGGGCTGATTTGTTGTCCTGTGATAACAAGCCTTCTGTTTCGAGTGCCAAACCTTTCAGGAGAGCATTTTCAAGCTTTTGGCACCATTTTTGAGTGAATTGCCAAAAGCCAGATTTTTGCTGAAATTGTGACCCCGGGGGTTAGGGATTTCTTCAAAAAAATATTTTCTGCCGGTTAAGTTTTTGAGGGCTGATTTCTTCTCCTGTGATAAAAAGCCTTCTGTTTCGAGTGCCAAACCTTTCAGGGGAGCATTTTGAAGCTTTTGGCACCATTTTTGAGTGAATTGCCGAAAGCCAGATTTTTGCTGAAATTGTGACCCCGGGGCTTGGTAATTTTTTCAAAAAAATATTTACTGCTGGTTAAGTTTTTGAGGGCTGATTTCTTGTCCTGTGATAAAAATCCTTCTCTTTCGAGTGCCAAACCTTTCAGGGGAGCATTTTGAAGCTTTTGGCACCATTTTTGAGTGAATTGCCAAAAGCCAGATTTTTGCTGAAATTGTGACCCCGGGGCTTAGGAATTTTTTCAAAAAAGTCTTTTCCGCCGGTTAGGTTTTTGAGGGCTGATTTCTTGTCCTGTGATAACAAGCCTTCTGTTTCGAGTGCCAAACCTTTCAGGGGAGCATTTTCAAGCTTTTGGCACTATTTTTGAGTGAATTGCCAAAAGCAAGATTTTTACTGAAATTGTGACCCTGGGGCTTAGGAATTTTTTGAAAAGAAGTCTTTCCCACCGGTTAGGTTTTTGAGGGCGGATTTCTTGTCCTGTGATAACAAGCCTTCTGTTTCGAATACCAAACATTTCAGGGGAACATTTTCAAGCTTTTGGCACCATTTTTGAGTGAATTGCCAAAAGTCAGATTTTTGCTGAAATTGTGAACCCGGGGGTTAGGGATTTTTTCAAAAAAGTCTTTTCCGCCGGTTAGGTTTTTCAGGGCTGATTTGTTGTCCTGTGATAACAAGCCTTCTGTTTCGAGTGCCAAACCTTTCAGGGGAGCATTTTTAAGCTTTTGGGACCATTTTTGAGTGAATTGCCAAAATCAGATTTTTGCTGAAATTGTGACCCCAGGGCTTAGGGATTTCTTTTAAAAAAAATTTCTGCTGGTTAAGTTTTTGAGGGCTGATTTCTTGTCCTGTGATAACAAGCCTTCTGTTTCGACTGCCAAACATTTCAGGAGAACATTTTCAAGCTTTTGGAACCATTTTTGAGTGAATTGCCAAAAGTCAGATTTTTGCTGAAATTGTGACCCCGGGGGTTAGGGATTTCTTCAAAAAAGTCTTTTCCGCCGGTTAGGTTTTTGAGGGCTGATTTCTTGTCCTGTGATAACAAGCCTTCTGTTTCGAGTGCCAAACATTTCAGGAGAACATTTTCAAGCTTTTGGAACCATTTTTGAGTGAATTGCCAAAATCAGATTTTTGCTGAAATTGTGACCCCGGGGGTTAGGGATTTCTTCAAAAAAATATTTTCTACCGCTTAAGTTTTTGAGGGCTGATTTCTTGTCCTGTGATAAAAAGCCTTCTGTTTCGAGTGCCAAACCTTTCAGGGGAGCATTTACAAGCTTTTGGCACCATTTTTGAGTGAATTGCCAAAAGCCAGATTTTTGCTGAAATTGTGACCCCGGGGCTTGGTAATTTTTTCAAAAAAATATTTTCTGCCGGTTAAGTTTTTGAGGGCTGATTTCTTGTCCTGTGATAAAAAGCCTTCTGTTTCGAGTGCCAAACCTTTCAGGGGAGCATTTTCAAGCTTTTGGCACCATTTTTGAGTGAATTGCCAAAAGCCAGATTTTTGCTGAAATTGTGACCCTGGGGCTTAGGAATTTTTTGAAAAGAAGTCTTTCCCGCCGGTTAGGTTTTTGAGGGTGGATTTCTTGTCCTGTGATAACAAGCCTTCTGTTTCGAGTGCCAAACCTTTCAGGGGAGCATTTTCAAGCTTTTGGCACCATTTTTGAATGAATTGCCAAAAGTCAGATTTTTGCTGAAATTGTGACCCCGGGGCTTAGGAATTTTTTCAAAAAAGTCTTTTCCGCCGGTTAGGTTTTTGAGGGCTGATTTGTTGTCCTGTGATAAAAAGCCTTCTGTTTCGAGTGCCAAACCTTTCAGGGGAGCATTTGCAAGCATTTGGCACCATTTTTGAGTGAATTGCCAAAAGTCAGATTTTTGCTGAAATTGTGACCGTGGGGGTTAGGGATTTTTTCAAAAAAATATTTTCTGACGGTTATGTTTTTGAGGGCTGATTACTTGTACTGTGATAAAAAGCCTTCTGTTTCGAGTGCCAAACCTTTCAGGGGAGCATTTTCAAGCTTTTGGCACCATTTTTGAGTGAATTGCCAAAAGTCAGATTTTTGCTGAAATTGTGACCCCGGGGGTTAGGGATTTCTTAAAAAAAATATTTTCTGCCGGTTAAGTTTTTGAGGACTGATTTCTTGTCCTGTGATAAAAAGCCTTCTGTTTCGAGTCCCAAACCTTTCAGGGGAGCATTTTCAAGCTTTTGGCACCATTTTTGAGTGAATTGCCGAAAGCCAGATTTTTGCTGAAATTGTGACCCCGGGGGTTAGGGATTTTTTGAAAAGAAGTCTTTTCCGCCGGTTAGGTTTTTAAGGGCTGATTTCTTGTCCTGTGATAACAAGCCTTCTGATTCGAATACCAAACATTTCAGGGGAACATTTTCAAGCTTTTGGCACCATTTTTGAGTGAATTGCCAAAAGTCAGATTTTTGCTGAAATTGTGACCCCGGGGCTTAGTAATTTTTTCAAAAAAATATTTTCTTCCGGTTAAGTTTTTGAGGGCTGATTTCTTGTCCTGTGATAAAAAGCCTTCTGTTTCGAGTGCCAAACCTTTCAGTGGAACATTTTCAAGCTTTTGGCACCATTTTTGAGTGAATTGCCAAAAGCCAGATTTTTGCTGAAATTGTGACCCCGGGGCTTAGGAATTTTTTCAAAAAAGTCTTTTCCGCCGGTTAGGTTTTTGAGGGCTGATTTCTTGTCCTGTGATAAAAAGCCTTCTGTTTCGAGTGCCAAACCTTTCAGGGGAGCATTTTCAAGCTTTTGGCACCATTTTTGAGTGAATTGCCAAAAGTCAGATTTTTGCTGAAATTGTGACCCCGGGGCTTAGTAATTTTTTCAAAAAAATATTTTCTTCCGGTTAAGTTTTTGAGGGCTGATTTCTTGTCCTGTGATAAAAAGCCTTCTGTTTCGAGTGCCAAACCTTTCAGTGGAACATTTTCAAGCTTTTGGCACCATTTTTGAGTGAATTGCCAAAAGCCAGATTTTTGCTGAAATTGTGACCCCGGGGCTTAGGAATTTTTTCAAAAAAGTCTTTTCCGCCGGTTAGGTTTTTGAGGGCTGATTTCTTGTCCTGTGATAAAAAGCCTTCTGTTTCGAGTGCCAAACCTTTCAGGGGAGCATTTTCAAGCTTTTGGCACCATTTTTGAGTGAATTGCCAAAAGTCAGATTTTTGCTGAAATTGTGACCCCGGGGGTTAGGGATTTTTTGAAAAAAATATTTTCTGCCGGTTAAGTTTTTGAGGGCTGATTTCTTGTCCTGTGATAAAATGCCTTCTGTTTCGAGTGCCAAACCTTTCAGGGGAGCATTTTCAAGCTTTTGGCACCATTTTTGAGTGAATTGCCAAAAGCCAGATTTTTGCTGAAATTGTGACCCCAGGGGTTAGGGATTTCTTCAAAAAAATATTTTCTGCCGGTTAAGTTTTTGAGGGCTGATTTCTTGTCCTGTGATAAAAAGCCTTCTGTTTCGAGTGCCAAACTTTTCAGGGGAGCATTTTCAAGCTTTTGGCACCATTTTTGAGTGAATTGCCAAAAGTCAGATTTTTGCTGAAATTGTGAACCCGGGGGTTAGGGATTTTTTCAAAAAAGTCTTTTCCGCCGGTTAGGTTTTTCAGGGCTGATTTGTTGTCCTGTGATAACAAGCCTTCTGTTTCGAGTGCCAAACCTTTCAGGGGAGCATTTTCAAGCTTTTGGCACTATTTTTGAGTGAATTGCCAAAAGCGAGATTTTTACTGAAATTGTGACCCTGGGGCTTAGGAATTTTTTGAAAAGAAGTCTTTCCCACCGGTTAGGTTTTTGAGGGCGGATTTCTTGTCCTGTGATAACAAGCCTTCTGTTTCGAATACCAAACATTTCAGGGGAACATTTTCAAGCTTTTGGCACCATTTTTGAGTGAATTGCCAAAAGTCAGATTTTTGCTGAAATTGTGACCCCGGGGCTTAGTAATTTTTTCAAAAAAATATTTTCTTCCGGTTAAGTTTTTGAGGGCTGATTTCTTGTCCTGTGATAAAAAGCCTTCTGTTTCGAGTGCCAAACCTTTCAGTGGAACATTTTCAAGCTTTTGGCACCATTTTTGAGTGAATTGCCAAAAGCCAGATTTTTGCTGAAATTGTGACCCCGGGGCTTAGGAATTTTTTCAAAAAAGTCTTTTCCGCCGGTTAGGTTTTTGAGGGCTGATTTCTTGTCCTGTGATAAAAAGCCTTCTGTTTCGAGTGCCAAACCTTTCAGGGGAGCATTTTCAAGCTTTTGGCACCATTTTTGAGTGAATTGCCAAAAGTCAGATTTTTGCTGAAATTGTGACCCCGGGGCTTAGTAATTTTTTCAAAAAAATATTTTCTTCCGGTTAAGTTTTTGAGGGCTGATTTCTTGTCCTGTGATAAAAAGCCTTCTGTTTCGAGTGCCAAACCTTTCAGTGGAACATTTTCAAGCTTTTGGCACCATTTTTGAGTGAATTGCCAAAAGCCAGATTTTTGCTGAAATTGTGACCCCGGGGCTTAGGAATTTTTTCAAAAAAGTCTTTTCCGCCGGTTAGGTTTTTGAGGGCTGATTTCTTGTCCTGTGATAAAAAGCCTTCTGTTTCGAGTGCCAAACCTTTCAGGGGAGCATTTTCAAGCTTTTGGCACCATTTTTGAGTGAATTGCCAAAAGTCAGATTTTTGCTGAAATTGTGACCCCGGGGGTTAGGGATTTTTTGAAAAAAATATTTTCTGCCGGTTAAGTTTTTGAGGGCTGATTTCTTGTCCTGTGATAAAATGCCTTCTGTTTCGAGTGCCAAACCTTTCAGGGGAGCATTTTCAAGCTTTTGGCACCATTTTTGAGTGAATTGCCAAAAGCCAGATTTTTGCTGAAATTGTGACCCCAGGGGTTAGGGATTTCTTCAAAAAAATATTTTCTGCCGGTTAAGTTTTTGAGGGCTGATTTCTTGTCCTGTGATAAAAAGCCTTCTGTTTCGAGTGCCAAACTTTTCAGGGGAGCATTTTCAAGCTTTTGGCACCATTTTTGAGTGAATTGCCAAAAGTCAGATTTTTGCTGAAATTGTGAACCCGGGGGTTAGGGATTTTTTCAAAAAAGTCTTTTCCGCCGGTTAGGTTTTTCAGGGCTGATTTGTTGTCCTGTGATAACAAGCCTTCTGTTTCGAGTGCCAAACCTTTCAGGGGAGCATTTTCAAGCTTTTGGCACTATTTTTGAGTGAATTGCCAAAAGCGAGATTTTTACTGAAATTGTGACCCTGGGGCTTAGGAATTTTTTGAAAAGAAGTCTTTCCCACCGGTTAGGTTTTTGAGGGCGGATTTCTTGTCCTGTGATAACAAGCCTTCTGTTTCGAATACCAAACATTTCAGGGGAACATTTTCAAGCTTTTGGCACCATTTTTGAGTGAATTGCCAAAAGTCAGATTTTTGCTGAAATTGTGAACCCGGGGGTTAGGGATTTTTTCAAAAAAGTCTTTTCCGCCGGTTAGGTTTTTCAGGGCTGATTTGTTGTCCTGTGATAACAAGCCTTCTGTTTCGAGTGCCAAACCTTTCAGGGGAGCATTTTTAAGCTTTTGGGACCATTTTTGAGTGAATTGCCAAAATCAGATTTTTGCTGAAATTGTGACCCCAGGGCTTAGGGATTTCTTTTAAAAAAAATTTCTGCTGGTTAAGTTTTTGAGGGCTGATTTCTTGTCCTGTGATAACAAGCCTTCTGTTTCGACTGCCAAACATTTCAGGAGAACATTTTCAAGCTTTTGGAACCATTTTTGAGTGAATTGCCAAAAGTCAGATTTTTGCTGAAATTGTGACCCCGGGGGTTAGGGATTTCTTCAAAAAAGTCTTTTCCGCCGGTTAGGTTTTTGAGGGCTGATTTCTTGTCCTGTGATAACAAGCCTTCTGTTTCGAGTGCCAAACATTTCAGGAGAACATTTTCAAGCTTTTGGAACCATTTTTGAGTGAATTGCCAAAATCAGATTTTTGCTGAAATTGTGACCCCGGGGGTTAGGGATTTCTTCAAAAAAATATTTTCTACCGCTTAAGTTTTTGAGGGCTGATTTCTTGTCCTGTGATAAAAAGCCTTCTGTTTCGAGTGCCAAACCTTTCAGGGGAGCATTTACAAGCTTTTGGCACCATTTTTGAGTGAATTGCCAAAAGCCAGATTTTTGCTGAAATTGTGACCCCGGGGCTTGGTAATTTTTTCAAAAAAATATTTTCTGCCGGTTAAGTTTTTGAGGGCTGATTTCTTGTCCTGTGATAAAAAGCCTTCTGTTTCGAGTGCCAAACCTTTCAGGGGAGCATTTTCAAGCTTTTGGCACCATTTTTGAGTGAATTGCCAAAAGCCAGATTTTTGCTGAAATTGTGACCCTGGGGCTTAGGAATTTTTTGAAAAGAAGTCTTTCCCGCCGGTTAGGTTTTTGAGGGTGGATTTCTTGTCCTGTGATAACAAGCCTTCTGTTTCGAGTGCCAAACCTTTCAGGGGAGCATTTTCAAGCTTTTGGCACCATTTTTGAATGAATTGCCAAAAGTCAGATTTTTGCTGAAATTGTGACCCCGGGGCTTAGGAATTTTTTCAAAAAAGTCTTTTCCGCCGGTTAGGTTTTTGAGGGCTGATTTGTTGTCCTGTGATAAAAAGCCTTCTGTTTCGAGTGCCAAACCTTTCAGGGGAGCATTTGCAAGCATTTGGCACCATTTTTGAGTGAATTGCCAAAAGTCAGATTTTTGCTGAAATTGTGACCGTGGGGGTTAGGGATTTTTTCAAAAAAATATTTTCTGACGGTTATGTTTTTGAGGGCTGATTTCTTGTACTGTGATAAAAAGCCTTCTGTTTCGAGTGCCAAACCTTTCAGGGGAGCATTTTCAAGCTTTTGGCACCATTTTTGAGTGAATTGCCAAAAGTCAGATTTTTGCTGAAATTGTGACCCCGGGGGTTAGGGATTTCTTAAAAAAAATATTTTCTGCCGGTTAAGTTTTTGAGGACTGATTTCTTGTCCTGTGATAAAAAGCCTTCTGTTTCGAGTCCCAAACCTTTCAGGGGAGCATTTTCAAGCTTTTGGCACCATTTTTGAGTGAATTGCCGAAAGCCAGATTTTTGCTGAAATTGTGACCCCGGGGGTTAGGGATTTTTTGAAAAGAAGTCTTTTCCGCCGGTTAGGTTTTTAAGGGCTGATTTCTTGTCCTGTGATAACAAGCCTTCTGATTCGAATACCAAACATTTCAGGGGAACATTTTCAAGCTTTTGGCACCATTTTTGAGTGAATTGCCAAAAGTCAGATTTTTGCTGAAATTGTGACCCCGGGGCTTAGTAATTTTTTCAAAAAAATATTTTCTTCCGGTTAAGTTTTTGAGGGCTGATTTCTTGTCCTGTGATAAAAAGCCTTCTGTTTCGAGTGCCAAACCTTTCAGTGGAACATTTTCAAGCTTTTGGCACCATTTTTGAGTGAATTGCCAAAAGCCAGATTTTTGCTGAAATTGTGACCCCGGGGCTTAGGAATTTTTTCAAAAAAGTCTTTTCCGCCGGTTAGGTTTTTGAGGGCTGATTTCTTGTCCTGTGATAAAAAGCCTTCTGTTTCGAGTGCCAAACCTTTCAGGGGAGCATTTTCAAGCTTTTGGCACCATTTTTGAGTGAATTGCCAAAAGTCAGATTTTTGCTGAAATTGTGACCCCGGGGCTTAGTAATTTTTTCAAAAAAATATTTTCTTCCGGTTAAGTTTTTGAGGGCTGATTTCTTGTCCTGTGATAAAAAGCCTTCTGTTTCGAGTGCCAAACCTTTCAGTGGAACATTTTCAAGCTTTTGGCACCATTTTTGAGTGAATTGCCAAAAGCCAGATTTTTGCTGAAATTGTGACCCCGGGGCTTAGGAATTTTTTCAAAAAAGTCTTTTCCGCCGGTTAGGTTTTTGAGGGCTGATTTCTTGTCCTGTGATAAAAAGCCTTCTGTTTCGAGTGCCAAACCTTTCAGGGGAGCATTTTCAAGCTTTTGGCACCATTTTTGAGTGAATTGCCAAAAGTCAGATTTTTGCTGAAATTGTGACCCCGGGGGTTAGGGATTTTTTGAAAAAAATATTTTCTGCCGGTTAAGTTTTTGAGGGCTGATTTCTTGTCCTGTGATAAAATGCCTTCTGTTTCGAGTGCCAAACCTTTCAGGGGAGCATTTTCAAGCTTTTGGCACCATTTTTGAGTGAATTGCCAAAAGCCAGATTTTTGCTGAAATTGTGACCCCAGGGGTTAGGGATTTCTTCAAAAAAATATTTTCTGCCGGTTAAGTTTTTGAGGGCTGATTTCTTGTCCTGTGATAAAAAGCCTTCTGTTTCGAGTGCCAAACTTTTCAGGGGAGCATTTTCAAGCTTTTGGCACCATTTTTGAGTGAATTGCCAAAAGTCAGATTTTTGCTGAAATTGTGAACCCGGGGGTTAGGGATTTTTTCAAAAAAGTCTTTTCCGCCGGTTAGGTTTTTCAGGGCTGATTTGTTGTCCTGTGATAACAAGCCTTCTGTTTCGAGTGCCAAACCTTTCAGGGGAGCATTTTCAAGCTTTTGGCACTATTTTTGAGTGAATTGCCAAAAGCGAGATTTTTACTGAAATTGTGACCCTGGGGCTTAGGAATTTTTTGAAAAGAAGTCTTTCCCACCGGTTAGGTTTTTGAGGGCGGATTTCTTGTCCTGTGATAACAAGCCTTCTGTTTCGAATACCAAACATTTCAGGGGAACATTTTCAAGCTTTTGGCACCATTTTTGAGTGAATTGCCAAAAGTCAGATTTTTGCTGAAATTGTGACCCCGGGGCTTAGTAATTTTTTCAAAAAAATATTTTCTTCCGGTTAAGTTTTTGAGGGCTGATTTCTTGTCCTGTGATAAAAAGCCTTCTGTTTCGAGTGCCAAACCTTTCAGTGGAACATTTTCAAGCTTTTGGCACCATTTTTGAGTGAATTGCCAAAAGCCAGATTTTTGCTGAAATTGTGACCCCGGGGCTTAGGAATTTTTTCAAAAAAGTCTTTTCCGCCGGTTAGGTTTTTGAGGGCTGATTTCTTGTCCTGTGATAAAAAGCCTTCTGTTTCGAGTGCCAAACCTTTCAGGGGAGCATTTTCAAGCTTTTGGCACCATTTTTGAGTGAATTGCCAAAAGTCAGATTTTTGCTGAAATTGTGACCCCGGGGCTTAGTAATTTTTTCAAAAAAATATTTTCTTCCGGTTAAGTTTTTGAGGGCTGATTTCTTGTTCTGTGATAAAAAGCCTTCTGTTTCGAGTGCCAAACCTTTCAGTGGAACATTTTCAAGCTTTTGGCACCATTTTTGAGTGAATTGCCAAAAGCCAGATTTTTGCTGAAATTGTGACCCCGGGGCTTAGGAATTTTTTCAAAAAAGTCTTTTCCGCCGGTTAGGTTTTTGAGGGCTGATTTCTTGTCCTGTGATAAAAAGCCTTCTGTTTCGAGTGCCAAACCTTTCAGGGGAGCATTTTCAAGCTTTTGGCACCATTTTTGAGTGAATTGCCAAAAGTCAGATTTTTGCTGAAATTGTGACCCCGGGGGTTAGGGATTTTTTGAAAAAAATATTTTCTGCCGGTTAAGTTTTTGAGGGCTGATTTCTTGTCCTGTGATAAAATGCCTTCTGTTTCGAGTGCCAAACCTTTCAGGGGAGCATTTTCAAGCTTTTGGCACCATTTTTGAGTGAATTGCCAAAAGCCAGATTTTTGCTGAAATTGTGACCCCAGGGGTTAGGGATTTCTTCAAAAAAATATTTTCTGCCGGTTAAGTTTTTGAGGGCTGATTTCTTGTCCTGTGATAAAAAGCCTTCTGTTTCGAGTGCCAAACTTTTCAGGGGAGCATTTTCAAGCTTTTGGCACCATTTTTGAGTGAATTGCCAAAAGTCAGATTTTTGCTGAAATTGTGAACCCGGGGGTTAGGGATTTTTTCAAAAAAGTCTTTTCCGCCGGTTAGGTTTTTCAGGGCTGATTTGTTGTCCTGTGATAACAAGCCTTCTGTTTCGAGTGCCAAACCTTTCAGGGGAGCATTTTCAAGCTTTTGGCACTATTTTTGAGTGAATTGCCAAAAGCGAGATTTTTACTGAAATTGTGACCCTGGGGCTTAGGAATTTTTTGAAAAGAAGTCTTTCCCACCGGTTAGGTTTTTGAGGGCGGATTTCTTGTCCTGTGATAACAAGCCTTCTGTTTCGAATACCAAACATTTCAGGGGAACATTTTCAAGCTTTTGGCACCATTTTTGAGTGAATTGCCAAAAGTCAGATTTTTGCTGAAATTGTGAACCCGGGGGTTAGGGATTTTTTCAAAAAAGTCTTTTCCGCCGGTTAGGTTTTTCAGGGCTGATTTGTTGTCCTGTGATAACAAGCCTTCTGTTTCGAGTGCCAAACCTTTCAGGGGAGCATTTTTAAGCTTTTGGGACCATTTTTGAGTGAATTGCCAAAATCAGATTTTTGCTGAAATTGTGACCCCAGGGCTTAGGGATTTCTTTTAAAAAAAATTTCTGCTGGTTAAGTTTTTGAGGGCTGATTTCTTGTCCTGTGATAACAAGCCTTCTGTTTCGACTGCCAAACATTTCAGGAGAACATTTTCAAGCTTTTGGAACCATTTTTGAGTGAATTGCCAAAAGTCAGATTTTTGCTGAAATTGTGACCCCGGGGGTTAGGGATTTCTTCAAAAAAGTCTTTTCCGCCGGTTAGGTTTTTGAGGGCTGATTTCTTGTCCTGTGATAACAAGCCTTCTGTTTCGAGTGCCAAACATTTCAGGAGAACATTTTCAAGCTTTTGGAACCATTTTTGAGTGAATTGCCAAAATCAGATTTTTGCTGAAATTGTGACCCCGGGGGTTAGGGATTTCTTCAAAAAAAATTTTCTACCGCTTAAGTTTTTGAGGGCTGATTTCTTGTCCTGTGATAAAAAGCCTTCTGTTTCGAGTGCCAAACCTTTCAGGGGAGCATTTACAAGCTTTTGGCACCATTTTTGAGTGAATTGCCAAAAGCCAGATTTTTGCTGAAATTGTGACCCCGGGGCTTGGTAATTTTTTCAAAAAAATATTTTCTGCCGGTTAAGTTTTTGAGGGCTGATTTCTTGTCCTGTGATAAAAAGCCTTCTGTTTCGAGTGCCAAACCTTTCAGGGGAGCATTTTCAAGCTTTTGGCACCATTTTTGAGTGAATTGCCAAAAGCCAGATTTTTGCTGAAATTGTGACCCTGGGGCTTAGGAATTTTTTGAAAAGAAGTCTTTCCCGCCGGTTAGGTTTTTGAGGGTGGATTTCTTGTCCTGTGATAACAAGCCTTCTGTTTCGAGTGCCAAACCTTTCAGGGGAGCATTTTCAAGCTTTTGGCACCATTTTTGAATGAATTGCCAAAAGTCAGATTTTTGCTGAAATTGTGACCCCGGGGCTTAGGAATTTTTTCAAAAAAGTCTTTTCCGCCGGTTAGGTTTTTGAGGGCTGATTTGTTGTCCTGTGATAAAAAGCCTTCTGTTTCGAGTGCCAAACCTTTCAGGGGAGCATTTGCAAGCATTTGGCACCATTTTTGAGTGAATTGCCAAAAGTCAGATTTTTGCTGAAATTGTGACCGTGGGGGTTAGGGATTTTTTCAAAAAAATATTTTCTGACGGTTATGTTTTTGAGGGCTGATTTCTTGTACTGTGATAAAAAGCCTTCTGTTTCGAGTGCCAAACCTTTCAGGGGAGCATTTTCAAGCTTTTGGCACCATTTTTGAGTGAATTGCCAAAAGTCAGATTTTTGCTGAAATTGTGACCGGGGGTTAGGGATTTCTTAAAAAAAATATTTTCTGCCGGTTAAGTTTTTGAGGACTGATTTCTTGTCCTGTGATAAAAAGCCTTCTGTTTCGAGTGCCAAACCTTTCAGGGGAGCATTTTCAAGCTTTTGGCACCATTTTTGAGTGAATTGCCGAAAGCCAGATTTTTGCTGAAATTGTGACCCCGGGGGTTAGGGATTTTTTGAAAAGAAGTCTTTTCCGCCGGTTAGGTTTTTAAGGGCTGATTTCTTGTCCTGTGATAACAAGCCTTCTGATTCGAATACCAAACATTTCAGGGGAACATTTTCAAGCTTTTGGCACCATTTTTGAGTGAATTGCCAAAAGTCAGATTTTTGCTGAAATTGTGACCCCGGGGCTTAGTAATTTTTTCAAAAAAATATTTTCTTCCGGTTAAGTTTTTGAGGGCTGATTTCTTGTCCTGTGATAAAAAGCCTTCTGTTTCGAGTGCCAAACCTTTCAGTGGAACATTTTCAAGCTTTTGGCACCATTTTTGAGTGAGAATTGCCAAAAGTCAGATTTTTGCTGAAATTGTGACCCCGGGGCTTAGGAATTTTTTCAAAAAAGTCTTTTCCGCCGGTTAGGTTTTTGAGGGCTGATTTCTTGTCCTGTGATAAAAAGCCTTCTGTTTCGAGTGCCAAACCTTTCAGGGGAGCATTTTCAAGCTTTTGGCACCATTTTTGAGTGAATTGCCAAAAGTCAGATTTTTGCTGAAATTGTGACCCCGGGGCTTAGTAATTTTTTCAAAAAAATATTTTCTTCCGGTTAAGTTTTTGAGGGCTGATTTCTTGTCCTGTGATAAAAAGCCTTCTGTTTCGAGTGCCAAACCTTTCAGTGGAACATTTTCAAGCTTTTGGCACCATTTTTGAGTGAATTGCCAAAAGCCAGATTTTTGCTGAAATTGTGACCCCGGGGCTTAGGAATTTTTTCAAAAAAGTCTTTTCCGCCGGTTAGGTTTTTGAGGGCTGATTTCTTGTCCTGTGATAAAAAGCCTTCTGTTTCGAGTGCCAAACCTTTCAGGGGAGCATTTTCAAGCTTTTGGCACCATTTTTGAGTGAATTGCCAAAAGTCAGATTTTTGCTGAAATTGTGACCCCGGGGGTTAGGGATTTTTTGAAAAAAATATTTTCTGCCGGTTAAGTTTTTGAGGGCTGATTTCTTGTCCTGTGATAAAATGCCTTCTGTTTCGAGTGCCAAACCTTTCAGGGGAGCATTTTCAAGCTTTTGGCACCATTTTTGAGTGAATTGCCAAAAGCCAGATTTTTGCTGAAATTGTGACCCCAGGGGTTAGGGATTTCTTCAAAAAAATATTTTCTGCCGGTTAAGTTTTTGAGGGCTGATTTCTTGTCCTGTGATAAAAAGCCTTCTGTTTCGAGTGCCAAACTTTTCAGGGGAGCATTTTCAAGCTTTTGGCACCATTTTTGAGTGAATTGCCAAAAGTCAGATTTTTGCTGAAATTGTGAACCCGGGGGTTAGGGATTTTTTCAAAAAAGTCTTTTCCGCCGGTTAGGTTTTTCAGGGCTGATTTGTTGTCCTGTGATAACAAGCCTTCTGTTTCGAGTGCCAAACCTTTCAGGGGAGCATTTTTAAGCTTTTGGGACAATTTTTGAGTGAATTGCCAAAAGCCAGATTTTTACTGAAATTGTGACCCCGGGGGTTAGGGATTTCTTAAAAAAAATATTTTCTGCCGGTTAAGTTTTTGAGGGCTGATTTCTTGTCCTGTGATAAAAAGCCTTCTGTTTCGAGTGCCAAACCTTTCAGGGGAGCATTTACAAGCTTTTGGCACCATTTTTGAGTGAATTGCCAAAAGCCAGATTTTTGCTGAAATTGTGACCCCCCGGGGCTTGGTAATTTTTTCAAAAAAATATTTTCTGCCGGTTAAGTTTTTGAGGGCTGATTTCTTGTCCTGTGATAAAAAGCCTTCTGTTTCGAGTGCCAAACCTTTCAGGGGAGCATTTTCAAGCTTTTGGCACCATTTTTGAGTGAATTGCCAAAAGCCAGATTTTTGCTGAAATTGTGACCCTGGGGCTTAGGAATTTTTTGAAAAGAAGTCTTTCCCGCCGGTTAGGTTTTTGAGGGTGGATTTCTTGTCCTGTGATAAGAAGCCTTCTGTTTCGAGTGCCAAACCTTTCAGGGGAGCATTTTCAAGCTTTTGGCACCATTTTTGAATGAATTGCCAAAAGTCAGATTTTTGCTGAAATTGTGACCCCGGGGCTTAGGAATTTTTTCAAAAAAGTCTTTTCCGCCGGTTAGGTTTTTGAGGGCTGATTTGTTGTCCTGTGATAAAAAGCCTTCTGTTTCGAGTGCCAAACCTTTCAGGGGAGCATTTGCAAGCATTTGGCACCATTTTTGAGTGAATTGCCAAAAGTCAGATTTTTGCTGAAATTGTGACCGTGGGGGTTAGGGATTTTTTCAAAAAAATATTTTCTGACGGTTATGTTTTTGAGGGCTGATTTCTTGTACTGTGATAAAATGCCTTCTGTTTCGAGTGCCAAACCTTTCAGGGGAGCATTTTCAAGCTTTTGGCACCATTTTTGAGTGAATTGCCAAAAGTCAGATTTTTGCTGAAATTGTGACCCCGGGGGTTAGGGATTTCTTAAAAAAAATATTTTCTGCCGGTTAAGTTTTTGAGGACTGATTTCTTGTCCTGTGATAAAAAGCCTTCTGTTTCGAGTGCCAAACCTTTCAGGGGAGCATTTTCAAGCTTTTGGCACCATTTTTGAGTGAATTGCCGAAAGCCAGATTTTTGCTGAAATTGTGACCCTGGGGCTTAGGAATTTTTTGAAAAGAAGTCTTTTCCGCCGGTTAGGTTTTTAAGGGCTGATTTCTTGTCCTGTGATAACAAGCCTTCTGTTTCGAATACCAAACATTTCAGGGGAACATTTTCAAGCTTTTGGCACCATTTTTGAGTGAATTGCCAAAAGTCAGATTTTTGCTGAAATTGTGACCCCGGGGCTTAGTAATTTTTTCAAAAAAATATTTTCTTCCGGTTAAGTTTTTGAGGGCTGATTTCTTGTCCTGTGATAAAAAGCCTTCTGTTTCGAGTGCCAAACCTTTCAGGGGAGCATTTTCAAGCTTTTAGCACCATTTTTGAGTGAATTGCCAAAAGTCAGATTTTTGCTGAAATTGTGACCCCGGGGGTTAGGGACTTCTTCAAAAAAATATTTTCTGCCGGTTAAGTTTTTGAGGGCTGATTTCTTGTCCTGTGATAAAAAGCCTTCTGTTTCGAGTGCCAAACCTTTCAGGGGAGCATTTTCAAGCTTTTGGCACCATTTTTGAGTGAATTGCCCAAAGCAGGACTTTTGCTGAAATTGTGACCCCGGGGCTAAGGTATTTTTTCAAAAAAGTCTTTTCCGCCGGTTAGGTTTTTGAGGGCTGATTTCTTGTCCTGTGATAACAAGCCTTCTGTTTCGAGTGCCAAACATTTCAGGAGAACATTTTCAAGCTTTTGGAACCATTTTTGAGTCAATTGCCAAAATCAGATTTTTGCTGAAATTGTGACCCCAGGGCTTAGGGATTTCTTTTAAAAAAAATTTCTGCTGGTTAAGTTTTTGAGGGCTGATTTCTTGTCCTGTGATAACAAGCCTTCTGTTTCGACTGCCAAACATTTCAGGAGAACATTTTCAAGCTTTTGGAACCATTTTTGAGTGAATTGCCAAAAGTCAGATTTTTGCTGAAATTGTGACCCCGGGGGTTAGGGATTTCTTCAAAAAAGTCTTTTCCGCCGGTTAGGTTTTTGAGGGCTGATTTCTTGTCCTGTGATAACAAGCCTTCTGTTTCGAGTGCCAAACATTTCAGGAGAACATTTTCAAGCTTTTGGAACCATTTTTGAGTGAATTGCCAAAATCAGATTTTTGCTGAAATTGTGACCCCGGGGGTTAGGGATTTCTTCAAAAAAATATTTTCTACCGCTTAAGTTTTTGAGGGCTGATTTCTTGTCCTGTGATAAAAAGCCTTCTGTTTCGAGTGCCAAACCTTTCAGGGGAGCATTTTCAAGCTTTTGGCACCATTTTTGAGTGAATTGCCAAAAGCCAGATTTTTGCTGAAATTGTGACCCCGGGGCTTGGTAATTTTTTCAAAAAAATATTTTCTGCCGGTTAAGTTTTTGAGGGCTGATTTCTTGTCCTGTGATAAAAAGCCTTCTGTTTCGAGTGCCAAACCTTTCAGGGGAGCATTTTCAAGCTTTTGGCACCATTTTTGAGTGAATTGCCGAAAGCCAGATTTTTGCTGAAATTGTGACCCTGGGGCTTAGGAATTTTTTGAAAAGAAGTCTTTCCCGCCGGTTAGGTTTTTGAGGGTGGATTTCTTGACCTGTGATAAAAAGCCTTCTGTTTCGAGTGCCAAACCTTTCAGTGGAACATTTTCAAGCTTTTGGCACCATTTTTGAGTGAATTGCCAAAAGTCAGATTTTTGCTGAAATTGTGACCCCGGGGCTTAGGAATTTTTTCAAAAAAGTCTTTTCCGCCGGTTAGGTTTTTGAGGGCTGATTTCTTGTCCTGTGATAAAAAGCCTTCTGTTTCGAGTGCCAAACCTTTCAGGGGAGCATTTTCAAGCTTTTAGCACCATTTTTGAGTTAATTGCCAAAAGTCAAATTTTTGCTGAAATTGTGACCCCGGGGGTTAGGGACTTCTTCAAAAAAATATTTTCTGCCGGTTAAGTGTTTGAGGGCTGATTTCTTGTCCTGTGATAAAAAGCCTTCTGTTTCGAGTGCCAAACCTTTCAGGGGAGCATTTTCAAGCTTTTGGCACCATTTTTGAGTGAATTGCCCAAAGCAGGACTTTTGCTGAAATTGTGACCCCGGGGCTAAGGTATTTTTTCAAAAAAGTCTTTTCCGCCGGTTAGGTTTTTGAGGGCTGATTTCTTGTCCTGTGATAACAAGCCTTCTGTTTCGAGTGCCAAACATTTCAGGAGAACATTTTCAAGCTTTTGGAACCATTTTTGAGTCAATTGCCAAAATCAGATTTTTGCTGAAATTGTGACCCCAGGGCTTAGGGATTTCTTTTAAAAAAAATTTCTGCTGGTTAAGTTTTTGAGGGCTGATTTCTTGTCCTGTGATAACAAGCCTTCTGTTTCGACTGCCAAACATTTCAGGAGAACATTTTCAAGCTTTTGGCACCATTTTTGAGTGAATTGCCAAAAGTCAGATTTTTGCTGAAATTGTGACCCCGGGGGTTAGGGATTTCTTCAAAAAAGTCTTTTCCGCCGGTTAGGTTTTTGAGGGCTGATTTCTTGTCCTGTGATAACAAGCCTTCTGTTTCGAGTGCCAAACATTTCAGGAGAACATTTTCAAGCTTTTGGAACCATTTTTGAGTGAATTGCCAAAATCAGATTTTTGCTGAAATTGTGACCCCGGGGGTTAGGGATTTCTTCAAAAAAATATTTTCTACCGCTTAAGTTTTTGAGGGCTGATTTCTTGTCCTGTGATAAAAAGCCTTCTGTTTCGAGTGCCAAACCTTTCAGGGGAGCATTTTCAAGCTTTTGGCACCATTTTTGAGTGAATTGCCAAAAGCCAGATTTTTGCTGAAATTGTGACCCCGGGGCTTGGTAATTTTTTCAAAAAAATATTTTCTGCCGGTTAAGTTTTTGAGGGCTGATTTCTTGTCCTGTGATAAAAAGCCTTCTGTTTCGAGTGCCAAACCTTTCAGGGGAGCATTTTCAAGCTTTTGGCACCATTTTTGAGTGAATTGCCGAAAGCCAGATTTTTGCTGAAATTGTGACCCTGGGGCTTAGGAATTTTTTGAAAAGAAGTCTTTCCCGCCGGTTAGGTTTTTGAGGGTGGATTTCTTGTCCTGTGATAACAAGCCTTCTGTTTCGAGTGCCAAACCTTTCAGGGGAGCATTTTCAAGCTTTTGGCACCATTTTTGAATGAATTGCCAAAAGTCAGATTTTTGCTGAAATTGTGACCCCGGGGGTTAGGGATTTTTTCAAAAAAGGCTTTTCCGTCGGTTAGGTTTTTGAGGGCTGATTTGTTGTCCTGTGATAAAAAGCCTTCTGTTTCGAGTGCCAAACCTTTCAGGAGAGCATTTTCAAGCTTTTGGCACCATTTTTGAGTGAAATGCCAAAAGTCAGATTTTTGCTAAAATTGTGAACCCTGGGGTTAGGGATTTTTTCAAAAAAGTCTTTTCCGCCGGTTAGGTTTTTGATGGCTGATTTCTTGTCCTGTGATAAAAAGCCTTCTGTTTCGAGTGAAAAACCTTTCAGGGGAGCATTTTCAAGCTTTTGACACCATTTTTGAGTGAATTGCCAAAAGTCAGATTTTTGCTGAAATTGTGACCGTGGGGGTTAGGGATTTTTTTCAAAAAAATAATTTCTGCCGGTTAAGTTTTTGAGGGCTGATTTCTTGTACTGTGATAAAATGCCTTCTGTTTCGAGTGCCAAACCTTTCAGGAGAGCATTTTCAAGCTTTTGGCACCATTTTTGAGTGAATTGCCAAAAGTCAGATTTTTGCTGAAATTGTGACCCCGGGGGTTAGGGATTTCTTAAAAAAAATATTTTCTGCCGGTTAAGTTTTTGAGGACTGATTTCTTGTCCTGTGATAAAAAGCCTTCTGTTTCGAGTGCCAAACCTTTCAGGGGAGCATTTTCAAGCTTTTGGCACCATTTTTGAGTGAATTGCCGAAAGCCAGATTTTTGCTGAAATTGTGACCCCGGGGCTTGGTAATTTTTTCAAAAAAATATTTTCTGCCGGTTAAGTTTTTGAGGGCTGATTTCTTGTCCTGTGATAAAAAGCCTTCTGTTTCGAGTGCCAAACCTTTCAGGGGAGCATTTTCAAGCTTTTGGCACCATTTTTGAGTGAATTGCCAAAAGCCAGATTTTTGCTGAAATTGTGACCCCGGGGCTTGGTAATTTTTTCAAAAAAATATTTTCTGCCGGTTAAGTTTTTGAGGGCTGATTTCTTGTCCTGTGATAAAAAGCCTTCTGTTTCGAGTGCCAAACCTTTCAGGGGAGCATTTTCAAGCTTTTGGCACCATTTTTGAGTGAATTGCCAAAAGCCAGATTTTTGCTGAAATTGTGACCCCGGGGCTTGGTAATTTTTTCAAAAAAATATTTTCTGCCGGTTAAGTTTTTGAGGGCTGATTTCTTGTCCTGTGATAAAAAGCCTTCTGTTTCGAGTGCCAAACCTTTCAGGGGAGCATTTTCAAGCTTTTGGCACCATTTTTGAGTGAATTGCCCAAAGCAGGACTTTTGCTGAAATTGTGACCCCGGGGCTAAGGTATTTTTTCAAAAAAGTCTTTTCCGCCGGTTAGGTTTTTGAGGGCTGATTTCTTGTCCTGTGATAACAAGCCTTCTGTTTCGAGTGCCAAACATTTCAGGAGAACATTTTCAAGCTTTTGGAACCATTTTTGAGTCAATTGCCAAAATCAGATTTTTGCTGAAATTGTGACCCCAGGGCTTAGGGATTTCTTTTAAAAAAAATTTCTGCTGGTTAAGTTTTTGAGGGCTGATTTCTTGTCCTGTGATAACAAGCCTTCTGTTTCGACTGCCAAACATTTCAGGAGAACATTTTCAAGCTTTTGGCACCATTTTTGAGTGAATTGCCAAAAGTCAGATTTTTGCTGAAATTGTGACCCCGGGGGTTAGGGATTTCTTCAAAAAAGTCTTTTCCGCCGGTTAGGTTTTTGAGGGCTGATTTCTTGTCCTGTGATAACAAGCCTTCTGTTTCGAGTGCCAAACATTTCAGGAGAACATTTTCAAGCTTTTG
Organism: Podarcis vaucheri; assembly: GCF_965113315.1. Taxonomy (NCBI): domain Eukaryota; kingdom Metazoa; phylum Chordata; class Lepidosauria; order Squamata; family Lacertidae; genus Podarcis; species Podarcis vaucheri. Next base: position 12,006,477 of record NC_138764.1, read on the forward strand.
GAACCATTTTTGAGTGAATTGCCAAAATCAGATTTTTGCTGAAATTGTGACCCCGGGGGTTAGGGATTTCTTCAAAAAAATATTTTCTACCGCTTAAGTTTTTGAGGGCTGATTTCTTGTCCTGTGATAAAAAGCCTTCTGTTTCGAGTGCCAAACCTTTCAGGGGAGCATTTTCAAGCTTTTGGCACCATTTTTGAGTGAATTGCCAAAAGCCAGATTTTTGCTGAAATTGTGACCCCGGGGCTTGGTAATTTTTTCAAAAAAATATTTTCTGCCGGTTAAGTTTTTGAGGGCTGATTTCTTGTCCTGTGATAAAAAGCCTTCTGTTTCGAGTGCCAAACCTTTCAGGGGAGCATTTTCAAGCTTTTGGCACCATTTTTGAGTGAATTGCCGAAAGCCAGATTTTTGCTGAAATTGTGACCCTGGGGCTTAGGAATTTTTTGAAAAGAAGTCTTTCCCGCCGGTTAGGTTTTTGAGGGTGGATTTCTTGTCCTGTGATAACAAGCCTTCTGTTTCGAGTGCCAAACCTTTCAGGGGAGCATTTTCAAGCTTTTGGCACCATTTTTGAATGAATTGCCAAAAGTCAGATTTTTGCTGAAATTGTGACCCCGGGGGTTAGGGATTTTTTCAAAAAAGGCTTTTCCGTCGGTTAGGTTTTTGAGGGCTGATTTGTTGTCCTGTGATAAAAAGCCTTCTGTTTCGAGTGCCAAACCTTTCAGGAGAGCATTTTCAAGCTTTTGGCACCATTTTTGAGTGAAATGCCAAAAGTCAGATTTTTGCTAAAATTGTGAACCCTGGGGTTAGGGATTTTTTCAAAAAAGTCTTTTCCGCCGGTTAGGTTTTTGATGGCTGATTTCTTGTCCTGTGATAAAAAGCCTTCTGTTTCGAGTGAAAAACCTTTCAGGGGAGCATTTTCAAGCTTTTGACACCATTTTTGAGTGAATTGCCAAAAGTCAGATTTTTGCTGAAATTGTGACCGTGGGGGTTAGGGATTTTTTTCAAAAAAATAATTTCTGCCGGTTAAGTTTTTGAGGGCTGATTTCTTGTACTGTGATAAAATGCCTTCTGTTTCGAGTGCCAAACCTTTCAGGAGAGCATTTTCAAGCTTTTGGCACCATTTTTGAGTGAATTGCCAAAAGTCAGATTTTTGCTGAAATTGTGACCCCGGGGGTTAGGGATTTCTTAAAAAAAATATTTTCTGCCGGTTAAGTTTTTGAGGACTGATTTCTTGTCCTGTGATAAAAAGCCTTCTGTTTCGAGTGCCAAACCTTTCAGGGGAGCATTTTCAAGCTTTTGGCACCATTTTTGAGTGAATTGCCGAAAGCCAGATTTTTGCTGAAATTGTGACCCTGGGGCTTAGGAATTTTTTGAAAAGAAGTCTTTTCCGCCGGTTAGGTTTTTGAGGGCTGATTTCTTGTCCTGTGATAACAAGCCTTCTGTTTCGAATACCAAACATTTCAGGGGAACATTTTCAAGCTTTTGGCACCATTTTTGAGTGAATTGCCAAAAGTCAGATTTTTGCTGAAATTGTGACCCCGGGGCTTAGTAATTTTTTCAAAAAAATATTTTCTTCCGGTTAAGTTTTTGAGGGCTGATTTCTTGTCCTGTGATAAAAAGCCTTCTGTTTCGAGTGCCAAACCTTTCAGTGGAACATTTTCAAGCTTTTGGCACCATTTTTGAGTGAATTGCCAAAAGTCAGATTTTTGCTGAAATTGTGACCCCGGGGTTAGGGATTTCTTAAAAAAAATATTTTCTGCCGGTTAAGTTTTTGAGGGCTGATTTCTTGTCCTGTGATAAAAAGCCTTCTGTTTCGAGTGCCAAACCTTTCAGGGGAGCATTTTCAAGCTTTTGGCACCATTTTTGAGTGAATTGCCAAAAGCCAGATTTTTGCTGAAATTGTGACCCAGGGGGTTAGGGATTTTTTCAAAAAAGTCTTTTCCGCCAGTTAGGTTTTTGAGGGCTGATTTCTTGTCCTGTGATAAAAAGCCTTCTGTTTCGAGTGCCAAACCTTTCAGGGGAGCATTTTCAAGCTTTTGGCACCATTTTTGAGTTAATTGCCAAAAGTAAAATTTTTGCTGAAATTGTGACCCCGGGGGTTAGGGACTTCTTCAAAAAAATATTTTCTGCCGGTTAAGTTTTTGAGGGCTGATTTCTTGTCCTGTGATAAAAAGCCTTCTGTTTCGAGTGCCAAACCTTTCAGGGGAGCATTTTCAAGCTTTTGGCACCATTTTTGAGTGAATTGCCCAAAGCAGGACTTTTGCTGAAATTGTGACCCCGGGGCTAAGGAATTTTTTCAAAAAAGTCTTTTCCGCCGGTTAGGTTTTTGAGGGCTGATTTCTTGTCCTGTGATAACAAGCCTTCTGTTTCGAGTGCCAAACATTTCAGGAGAACATTTTCAAGCTTTTGGAACCATTTTTGAGTCAATTGCCAAAATCAGATTTTTGCTGAAATTGTGACCCCAGGGCTTAGGGATTTCTTTTAAAAAAAATTTCTGCCGGTTAAGTTTTTGAGGGCTGATTTCTTGTCCTGTGATAAAAAGCCTTCTGTTTCGAGTGCCGAACCTTTCAGGGGAGCATTTTCAAGCTTTTGGCACCATTTTTGAGTGAATTGCCAAAAGTCAGATTTTTGCTGAAATTGTGACCCCGGGGGTTAGGGATTTTTTCAAAAAAGTCTTTTCCGCCGGTTAGGTTTCTGAGGGCTGATTTCTTGTCCTGTGATAACAAGCCTTCTGTTTCGAGTGCCAAACATTTCAGGAGAACATTTTCAAGCTTTTGGAACCATTTTTGAGTGAATTGCCAAAAGCCAGATTTTTGTTGAAATTGTGACCCCGGGGCTTAGGAATTTTTTCAAAAAAATATTTTCTGCCGGTTAAGTTTTTGAGGGCTGATTTCTTGTCCTGTGATAAAAAGCCTTCTGTTTCGAGTGCCAAACCTTTCAGGGGAGCATTTTCAAGCTTTTGGCACCATTTTTGAGTGAATTGCCGAAAGCCAGATTTTTGCTGAAATTGTGACCCTGGGGCTTAGGAATTTTTTGAAAAGAAGTCTTTCCCGCCGGTTAGGTTTTTGAGGGCTGATTTCTTGTCCTGTGATAACAAGCCTTCTGTTTCGAATACCAAACATTTCAGGGGAACATTTTCAAGCTTTTGGCACCATTTTTGAGTGAATTGCCAAAATCAGATTTTTGCTGAAATTGTGACCCCAGGGCTTAGGGATTTCTTTTAAAAAAAATTTCTGCCGGTTAAGTTTTTGAGGGCTGATTTCTTGTCCTGTGATAAAAAGCCTTCTGTTTCGAGTGCCAAACCTTTCAGGGGAGCATTTTCAAGCTTTTGGCACCATTTTTGAGTGAATTGCCAAAAGTCAGATTTTTGCTGAAATTGTGACCCCGGGGGTTAGGGATTTTTTCAAAAAAGTCTTTTCCGCCGGTTAGGTTTTTGAGGGCTGATTTCTTGTCCTGTGATAACAAGCCTTCTGTTTCGAGTGCCAAACATTTCAGGAGAACATTTTCAAGCTTTTGGAACCATTTTTGAGTGAATTGCCAAAAGCCAGATTTTTGCTGAAATTTTGACCCCGGGTCTTAGGAATTTTTTCAAAAAAATATTTTCTGCCGGTTAAGTTTTTGAGGGCTGATTTCTTGTCCTGTGATAAAAAGCCTTCTGTTTCGAGTGCCAAACCTTTCAGGGGAGCATTTTCAAGCTTTTGGCACCATTTTTGAGTGAATTGCCGAAAGCCATATTTTTGCTGAAATTGTGACCCTGGGGCTTAGGAATTTTTTGAAAAGAAGTCTTTCCCGCCGGTTAGGTTTTTGAGGGCTGATTTCTTGTCCTGTGATAACAAGCCTTCTGTTTCGAATACCAAACATTTCAGGGGAACATTTTCAAGCTTTTGGCACCATTTTTGAGTGAATTGCCAAAAGTCAGATTTTTGCTGAAATTGTGACCCCGGGGCTTAGGAATTTTTTCAAAAAAATATTTTCTGCCGGTTAAGTTTTTGAGGGCTGATTTCTTGTCCTGTGATAAAAAGCCTTCTGTTTCGAGTGCCAAACCTTTCAGGGGAGCATTTTCAAGCTTTTGGCACCATTTTTGAGTGAATTGCCAAAAGCCAGATTTTTGCTGAAATTGTGACCCCGGGGGTTAGGGATTTTTTCAAAAAAGTCTTTTCCGCCGGTTAGGTTTTTGAGGGCTGATTTCTTGTCCTGTGATAAAAAGCCTTCTGTTTCGAGTGCCAAACCTTTCAGGGGAGCATTTTCAAGCTTTTGGCACCATTTTTGAGTTAATTGCCAAAAGTCAAATTTTTGCTGAAATTGTGACCCCGGGGGTTAGGGACTTCTTCAAAAAAATATTTTCCGCCGGTTAAGTTTTTGAGGGCTGATTTCTTGTCCTGTGATAACAAGCCTTCTGTTTCGAGTGCCAAACATTTCAGGAGAACATTTTCAAGCTTTTGGAACCATTTTTGAGTCAATTGCCAAAATCAGATTTTTGCTGAAATTGTGACCCCAGGGCTTAGGGATTTCTTTTAAAAAAAATTTCTGCCGGTTAAGTTTTTGAGGGCTGATTTCTTGTCCTGTGATAAAAAGCCTTCTGTTTCGAGTGCCAAACCTTTCAGGGGAGCATTTTCAAGCTTTTGGCACCATTTTTGAGTGAATTGCCAAAAGTCAGATTTTTGCTGAAATTGTGACCCCGGGGGTTAGGGATTTTTTCAAAAAAGTCTCTTCCGCCGGTTAGGTTTTTGAGGGCTGATTTCTTGTCCTGTGATAACAAGCCTTCTGTTTCGAGTGCCAAACATTTCAGGAGAACATTTTCAAGCTTTTGGCACCATTTTTGAGTGAATTGCCAAAAGTCAGATTTTTGCTGAAACTGTGACCCCGGGGCTTAGGGATTTTTTCAAAAAAATATTTTCTGCCGGTTAAGTTTTTGAGGGCTGATTTCTTGTCCTGTGATAAAAAGCCTTCTGTTTCGAGTGCCAAACCTTTCAGGGGAGCATTTTCAAGCTTTTGGCACCATTTTTGAGTGAATTGCCAAAAGCGAGATTTTTACTGAAATTGTGACCCTGGGGCTTAGGAATTTTTTGAAAAGAAGTCTTTCCCGCCGGTTAGGTTTTTGAGGGCGGATTTCTTGTCCTGTGATAACAAGCCTTCTGTTTCGAATACCAAACATTTCAGGGGAACATTTTCAAGCTTTTGGCACCATTTTTGAGTGAATTGCCAAAAGTCAGATTTTTGCTGAAATTGTGACCCCGGGGCTTAGTAATTTTTTCAAAAAAATATTTTCTGCCGGTTAGGTTTTGAGGGCTGATTTCTTGTCCTGTGATAAAAAGCCTTCTGTTTCGAGTGCCAAACCTTTCAGGGGAGCATTTTCAAGCTTTTGGCACCATTTTTGAGTGAATTGCCAAAAGCCAGATTTTTGCTGAAATTGTGACCCCGGGGCTTAGGAATTTTTTTCAAAAAAGTCTTTTCCGCCGGTTAGGTTTTTGAGGGCTGATTTCTTGTCCTGTGATAAAAAGCCTTCTGTTTCGAGTGCCAAACCTTTCAGGGGAGCATTTTCAAGCTTTTGGCACCATTTTTGAGTTAATTGCCAAAAGTAAAATTTTTGCTGAAATTGTGACCCCGGGGGTTAGGGACTTCTTCAAAAAAATATTTTCTGCCGGTTAAGTTTTTGAGGGCTGATTTCTTGTCCTGTGATAAAAAGCCTTCTGTTTCGAGTGCCAAACCTTTCAGGGGAGCATTTTCAAGCTTTTGGCACCATTTTTGAGTGAATTGCCCAAAGCAGGACTTTTGCTGAAATTGTGACCCCGGGGCTAAGGAATTTTTTCAAAAAAGTCTTTTCCGCCGGTTAGGTTTTTGAGGGCTGATTTCTTGTCCTGTGATAACAAGCCTTCTGTTTCGAGTGCCAAACATTTCAGGAGAACATTTTCAAGCTTTTGGAACCATTTTTGAGTCAATTGCCAAAATCAGATTTTTGCTGAAATTGTGACCCCGGGGCTTGGTAATTTTTTCAAAAAAATATTTTCTGCCGGTTAAGTTTTTGAGGGCTGATTTCTTGTCCTGTGATAAAAAGCCTTCTGTTTCGAGTGCCAAACCTTTCAGGGGAGCATTTTCAAGCTTTTGGCACCATTTTTGAGTGAATTGCCAAAAGCCAGATTTTTGCTGAAATTGTGACCCCGGGGCTTAGGAATTTTTTCAAAAAAGTCTTTTCCGCCGGTTAAGTTTTTGAGGGCTGATTTCTTGTCCTGTGATAAAATGCCTTCTGTTTCGAGTGCCAAACCTTTCAGGAGAGCATTTTCAAGCTTTTGGCACCATTTTTGAGTGAATTGCCAAAAGTCAGATTTTTGCTGAAATTGTGACCCCGGGGGTTAGGGATTTCTTCAAAAAAGTCTTTTCCGCCGGTTAAGTTTTTGAGGGCTGATTTCTTGTCCTGTGATAAAATGCCTTATGTTTCGAGTGCCAAACCTTTCAGGAGAGCATTTTCAAGCTTTTGGCACCATTTTTGAGTGAATTGCCAAAAGTCAGATTTTTGCTGAAATTGTGACCCCAGGGGCTAGGGATTTCTTTCAAAAAAAATTTTCTGCCGGTTAAGTTTTTGAGGGCTGATTTCTTGTCCTGTGATAAAAAGCCTTCTGTTTCGAGTGCCAAACCTTTCAGGGGAGCATTTTGAAGCTTTTGGCACCATTTTTGAGTGAATTGCCAAAAGCCAGATTTTTGCTGAAATTGTGACCCCGGGGGTTAGGGATTTTTTCAAAAAAGTATTTTCTGCCGGTTAAGTTTTTGAGGGCTGATTTCTTGTACTGTGATAAAATGCCTTCTGTTTCGAGTGCCAAACCTTTCAGGAGAGCATTTTCAAGCTTTTGGCACTATTTTTGAGTGAATTGCCAAAAGTCAGATTTTTGCTGAAATTGTGACCCCAGGGGTTAGGGATTTCTCCAAAAAAATATTTTCTTCCGGTTAAGTTTTTGAGGGCTGATTTCTTGTCCTGTGATAAAAAGCCTTCTGTTTCGAGTGCCAAACCTTTCAGGGGAGCATTTTCAAGCTTTTGGCTCCATTTTTGAGTGAATTGCCAAAAGTCAGATTTTTGCTGAAACTGTGACCCCGGGGCTTAGGGATTTTTTCAAAAAAATATTTTCTGCCGGTTAAGTTTTTGAGGGCTGATTTCTTGTCCTGTGATAAAAAGCCTTCTGTTTCGAGTGCCAAACCTTTCAGGGGAGCATTTTCAAGCTTTTGGCACCATTTTTGAGTGAATTGCCAAAAGCGAGATTTTTACTGAAATTGTGACCCTGGGGCTTAGGAATTTTTTGAAAAGAAGTCTTTCCCGCCGGTTAGGTTTTTGAGGGCGGATTTCTTGTCCTGTGATAACAAGCCATCTGTTTCGAATACCAAACATTTCAGGGGAACATTTTCAAGCTTTTGGCACCATTTTTGAGTGAATTGCCAAAAGTCAGATTTTTGCTGAAATTGTGACCCCGGGGCTTAGTAATTTTTTCAAAAAAATATTTTCTGCCGGTTAGGTTTTGAGGGCTGATTTCTTGTCCTGTGATAAAAAGCCTTCTGTTTCGAGTGCCAAACCTTTCAGGGGAGCATTTTCAAGCTTTTGGCACCATTTTTGAGTGAATTGCCAAAAGCCAGATTTTTGCTGAAATTGTGACCCCGGGGCTTAGGAATTTTTTTCAAAAAAGTCTTTTCCGCCGGTTAGGTTTTTGAGGGCTGATTTCTTGTCCTGTGATAAAAAGCCTTCTGTTTCGAGTGCCAAACCTTTCAGGGGAGCATTTTCAAGCTTTTGGCACCATTTTTGAGTTAATTGCCAAAAGTAAAATTTTTGCTGAAATTGTGACCCCGGGGGTTAGGGACTTCTTCAAAAAAATATTTTCTGCCGGTTAAGTTTTTGAGGGCTGATTTCTTGTCCTGTGATAAAAAGCCTTCTGTTTCGAGTGCCAAACCTTTCAGGGGAGCATTTTCAAGCTTTTGGCACCATTTTTGAGTGAATTGCCCAAAGCAGGACTTTTGCTGAAATTGTGACCCCGGGGCTAAGGAATTTTTTCAAAAAAGTCTTTTCCGCCGGTTAGGTTTTTGAGGGCTGATTTCTTGTCCTGTGATAACAAGCCTTCTGTTTCGAGTGCCAAACCTTTCAGGAGAGCATTTTCAAGCTTTTGGAACCATTTTTGAGTCAATTGCCAAAAGTCAGATTTTTGCTGAAATTGTGACCCCGGGGCTTGGTAATTTTTTCAAAAAAATATTTTCTGCCGGTTAAGTTTTTGAGGGCTGATTTCTTGTCCTGTGATAACAAGCCTTCTGTTTCGAGTGCCAAACCTTTCAGGGGAGCATTTTCAAGCTTTTGGCACCATTTTTGAGTGAATTGCCAAAAGCCAGATTTTTGCTGAAATTGTGACCCCGGGGGTTAGGGATTTCTTAAAAAAAATATTTTCTTCCGGTTAAGTTTTTGAGGGCTGATTTCTTGTCCTGTGATAAAAAGCCTTCTGTTTCGAGTGCCAAACCTTTCAGGGGAGCATTTTCAAGCTTTTGGCACCATTTTTGAGTGAATTGCCAAAAGCCAGATTTTTGCTGAAATTGTGACCCCGGGGCTTAGGAATTTTTTCAAAAAAGTCTTTTCCGCCGGTTAAGTTTTTGAGGGCTGATTTCTTGTCCTGTGATAAAATGCCTTCTGTTTCGAGTGCCAAACCTTTCAGGAGAGCATTTTCAAGCTTTTGGCACCATTTTTGAGTGAATTGCCAAAAGTCAGATTTTTGCTGAAATTGTGACCCCAGGGGCTAGGGATTTCTTTCAAAAAAAATTTTCTGCCGGTTAAGTTTTTGAGGGCTGATTTCTTGTCCTGTGATAAAAAGCCTTCTGTTTCGAGTGCCAAACCTTTCAGGGGAGCATTTTCAAGCTTTTGGCACCATTTTTGAGTGAATTGCCAAAAGTCAGATTTTAGCTGAAATTGTGAACCCAGGGGTTAGGGATTTTTTCAAAAAAGTATTTTCTGCCGGTTAAGTTTTTGAGGGCTGATTTCTTGTACTGTGATAAAATGCCTTCTGTTTCGAGTGCCAAACCTTTCAGGAGAGCATTTTCAAGCTTTTGGCACTATTTTTGAGTGAATTGCCAAAAGTCAGATTTTTGCTGAAATTGTGACCCCAGGGGTTAGGGATTTCTCCAAAAAAATATTTTCTTCCGGTTAAGTTTTTGAGGGCTGATTTCTTGTCCTGTGATAAAAAGCCTTCTGTTTCGAGTGCCAAACCTTTCAGGGGAGCATTTTCAAGCTTTTGGCACCATTTTTGAGTGAATTGCCAAAAGTCAGATTTTTGCTGAAATTGTGAACCCGGGGGTTAGGGATTTTTTCAAAAAAGTCTTTTCCGCCGGTTAGGTTTTTGAGGGCTGATTTGTTGTCCTGTGATAACAAGCCTTCTGTTTCGAGTGCCAAACCTTTCAGGGGAGCATTTTTAAGCTTTTGGCACCATTTTTGAGTGAATTGCCAAAAGCCAGATTTTTACTGAAATTGTGAACCCGGGGGTTAGGGATTTCTTAAAAAAAATATTTTCTGCCGGTTAAGTTTTTGAGGGCTGATTTCTTGTCCTGTGATAAAAAGCCTTCTGTTTCGAGTGCCAAACCTTTCAGGGGAGCATTTTCAAGCTTTTGGCACCATTTTTGAGTGAATTGCCAAAAGCCAGATTTTTGCTGAAATAGTGACCCCAGGGGTTAGGGCTTTTTTCAAAAAAGTCTTTTCCGCCGGTTAGGTTTTTGAGGGCTGATTTCTTGTCCTGTGATAACAAGCCTTCTGTTTCGAGTGCCAAACCTTTCAGGGGAGCATTTTCAAGCTTTTGGCACCATTTTTGAGTTAATTGCCAAAATCAGATTTTTGCTGAAATTGTGACCCCAGCGCTTAGGGATTTCTTAAAAAAAATATTTTCTGCAGGTTAAGTTTTTGAGGGCTGATTTCTTGTCCTGTGATAAAAAGCCTTCTGTTTCGAGTGCCAAACCTTTCAGGGGAGCATTTTCAAACTTTTGGCACCATTTTTGAGTGAATTGCCAAAAGTCAGATTTTTGCTGAAATTGTGAACCCGGGGCTTAGGAATTTTTTCAAAAAAGTCTTTTCCGCCGGTTAGGTTTTTCAGGGCTGATTTGTTGTCCTGTGATAACAAGCCTTCTGTTTCGAGTGCCAAACCTTTCAGGAGAGCATTTTCAAGCTTTTGGCACCATTTTTGAGTGAATTGCCAAAAGTCAGATTTTTGCTGAAATTGTGACCCCGGGGGTTAGGGATTTCTTCAAAAAAATATTTTCTGCCGGTTAAGTTTTTGAGGGCTGATTTCTTCTCCTGTGATAAAAAGCCTTCTGTTTCGAGTGCCAAACCTTTCAGGGGAGCATTTTCAAGCTTTTGGCACCATTTTTGAGTGAATTGCCAAAAGCCAGATTTTTACTGAAATTGTGACCCCGGGGGTTAGGGATTTCTTAAAAAAAATATTTTCTTCCGGTTAAGTTTTTGAGGGCTGATTTCTTGTCCTGTGATAAAAAGCCTTCTGTTTCGAGTGCCAAACCTTTCAGGGGAGCATTTTCAAGCTTTTGGCACCATTTTTGAGTGAATTGCCGAAAGCCAGATTTTTGCTGAAATTGTGACCCTGGGGCTTAGGAATTTTTTGAAAAGAAGTCTTTCCCGCCGGTTAGGTTTTTGAGGGCGGATTTCTTGTCCTGTGATAACAAGCCTTCTGTTTCGAATACCAAACATTTCAGGGGAACATTTTCAAGCTTTTGGCACCATTTTTGAGTGAATTGCCGAAAGCCAGATTTTTGCTGAAATTGTGACCCCGGGGCTTAGTAATTTTTTCAAAAAAATATTTTCTGCCGGTTAAGTTTTTGAGGGCTGATTTCTTGTCCTGTGATAAAAAGCCTTCTGTTTCGAGTGCCAAACCTTTCAGGGGAACATTTTCAATCTTTTGCCACCATTTTTGAGTGAATTGCCAAAAGTCAGATTTTTGCTGAAATTGTGACCCCAGGGGTTAGGGATTTCTTCAAAAAAATATTTTCTGCCGGTTAAGTTTTTGAGGGCTGATTTCTTGTCCTGTGATAAAAAGCCTTCTGTTTCGAGTGCCAAACCTTTCAGGGGAGCATTTTCAAGCTTTTGGCACCATTTTTGAGTGAATTGCCAAAAGCCAGATTTTTGCTGAAATTGTGACCCCGGGGGTTAGGGATTTTTTCAAAAAAGTCTTTTCCGCCGGTTAGGTTTTTGAGGGCTGATTTCTTGTCCTGTGATAAAAAGCCTTCTGTTTCGAGTGCCAAACCTTTCAGGGGAGCATTTTCAAGCTTTTGGCACCATTTTTGAGTGAATTGCCAAAAGCCAGATTTTTGCTGAAATTGTGACCCCGGGGGTTAGGGATTTTTTCAAAAAAGTCTTTTCCGCCGGTTAGGTTTTTGAGGGCTGATTTCTTGTCCTGTGATAACAAGCCTTCTGTTTCGAGTGCCAAACATTTCAGGAGAACATTTTCAAGCTTTTGGAACCATTTTTGAGTCAATTGCCAAAATCAGATTTTTGCTGAAATTGTGACCCCAGGGCTTAGGGATTTCTTTTAAAAAAAATTTCTGCCGGTTAAGTTTTTGAGGGCTGATTTCTTGTCCTGTGATAACAAGCCTTCTGTTTCGACTGCCAAACATTTCAGGAGAACATTTTCAAGCTTTTGGCACCATTTTTGAGTGAATTGCCAAAAGTCAGATTTTTGCTGAAATTGTGAACCCGGGGGTTAGGGATTTTTTCAAAAAAGTCTTTTCCGCCGGTTAGGTTTTTGAGGGCTGATTTGTTGTCCTGTGATAACAAGCCTTCTGTTTCGAGTGCCAAACCTTTCAGGGGAGCATTTTTAAGCTTTTGGCACCATTTTTGAGTGAATTGCCAAAAGCCAGATTTTTACTGAAATTGTGAACCCGGGGGTTAGGGATTTCTTAAAAAAAATATTTTCTGCCGGTTAAGTTTTTGAGGGCTGATTTCTTGTCCTGTGATAAAAAGCCTTCTGTTTCGAGTGCCAAACCTTTCAGGGGAGCATTTTCAAGCTTTTGGCACCATTTTTGAGTGAATTGCCAAAAGCCAGATTTTTGCTGAAATAGTGACCCCAGGGGTTAGGGCTTTTTTCAAAAAAGTCTTTTCCGCCGGTTAGGTTTTTGAGGGCTGATTTCTTGTCCTGTGATAACAAGCCTTCTGTTTCGAGTGCCAAACCTTTCAGGGGAGCATTTTCAAGCTTTTGGCACCATTTTTGAGTTAATTGCCAAAATCAGATTTTTGCTGAAATTGTGACCCCAGGGCTTAGGGATTTCTTAAAAAAAATATTTTCTGCAGGTTAAGTTTTTGAGGGCTGATTTCTTGTCCTGTGATAAAAAGCCTTCTGTTTCGAGTGCCAAACCTTTCAGGGGAGCATTTTCAAACTTTTGGCACCATTTTTGAGTGAATTGCCAAAAGTCAGATTTTTGCTGAAATTGTGAACCCGGGGCTTAGGAATTTTTTCAAAAAAGTCTTTTCCGCCGGTTAGGTTTTTCAGGGCTGATTTGTTGTCCTGTGATAACAAGCCTTCTGTTTCGAGTGCCAAACCTTTCAGGAGAGCATTTTCAAGCTTTTGGCACCATTTTTGAGTGAATTGCCAAAAGTCAGATTTTTGCTGAAATTGTGACCCCGGGGGTTAGGGATTTCTTCAAAAAAATATTTTCTGCCGGTTAAGTTTTTGAGGGCTGATTTCTTCTCCTGTGATAAAAAGCCTTCTGTTTCGAGTGCCAAACCTTTCAGGGGAGCATTTTCAAGCTTTTGGCACCATTTTTGAGTGAATTGCCAAAAGCCAGATTTTTACTGAAATTGTGACCCCGGGGGTTAGGGATTTCTTAAAAAAAATATTTTCTTCCGGTTAAGTTTTTGAGGGCTGATTTCTTGTCCTGTGATAAAAAGCCTTCTGTTTCGAGTGCCAAACCTTTCAGGGGAGCATTTTCAAGCTTTTGGCACCATTTTTGAGTGAATTGCCGAAAGCCAGATTTTTGCTGAAATTGTGACCCTGGGGCTTAGGAATTTTTTGAAAAGAAGTCTTTCCCGCCGGTTAGGTTTTTGAGGGCGGATTTCTTGTCCTGTGATAACAAGCCTTCTGTTTCGAATACCAAACATTTCAGGGGAACATTTTCAAGCTTTTGGCACCATTTTTGAGTGAATTGCCGAAAGCCAGATTTTTGCTGAAATTGTGACCCCGGGGCTTAGTAATTTTTTCAAAAAAATATTTTCTGCCGGTTAAGTTTTTGAGGGCTGATTTCTTGTCCTGTGATAAAAAGCCTTCTGTTTCGAGTGCCAAACCTTTCAGGGGAACATTTTCAATCTTTTGCCACCATTTTTGAGTGAATTGCCAAAAGTCAGATTTTTGCTGAAATTGTGACCCCAGGGGTTAGGGATTTCTTCAAAAAAATATTTTCTGCCGGTTAAGTTTTTGAGGGCTGATTTCTTGTCCTGTGATAAAAAGCCTTCTGTTTCGAGTGCCAAACCTTTCAGGGGAGCATTTTCAAGCTTTTGGCACCATTTTTGAGTGAATTGCCAAAAGCCAGATTTTTGCTGAAATTGTGACCCCGGGGGTTAGGGATTTTTTCAAAAAAGTCTTTTCCGCCGGTTAGGTTTTTGAGGGCTGATTTCTTGTCCTGTGATAAAAAGCCTTCTGTTTCGAGTGCCAAACCTTTCAGGGGAGCATTTTCAAGCTTTTGGCACCATTTTTGAGTGAATTGCCAAAAGCCAGATTTTTGCTGAAATTGTGACCCCGGGGGTTAGGGATTTTTTCAAAAAAGTCTTTTCCGCCGGTTAGGTTTTTGAGGGCTGATTTCTTGTCCTGTGATAACAAGCCTTCTGTTTCGAGTGCCAAACATTTCAGGAGAACATTTTCAAGCTTTTGGAACCATTTTTGAGTCAATTGCCAAAATCAGATTTTTGCTGAAATTGTGACCCCAGGGCTTAGGGATTTCTTTTAAAAAAAATTTCTGCCGGTTAAGTTTTTGAGGGCTGATTTCTTGTCCTGTGATAACAAGCCTTCTGTTTCGACTGCCAAACATTTCAGGAGAACATTTTCAAGCTTTTGGCACCATTTTTGAGTGAATTGCCAAAAGTCAGATTTTTGCTGAAATTGTGACCCCGGGGGTTAGGGATTTCTTCAAAAAAGTCTTTTCCGCCGGTTAGGCTTTTGAGGGCTGATTTCTTGTCCTGTGATAACAAGCCTTCTGTTTCGAGTGCCAAACATTTCAGGAGAACATTTTCAAGGTTTTGGAACCATTTTTGAGTGAATAGCCAAAATCAGATTTTTGCTGAAATTGTGACCCCGGGGGTTAGGGATTTCTTCAAAAAAATATTTTCTGCCGGTTAAGTTTTTGAGGGCTGATTTCTTGTCCTGTGATAAAAAGCCTTCTGTTTCGAGTGCCAAACCTTTCAGGAGAGCATTTTCAAGGTTTTGGAACCATTTTTGAGTGAATTGCCAAAAGTCAGATTTTTGCTGAAATTGTGACCCCGGGGGTTAGGGATTTCTTCAAAAAAATATTTTCTGCCGGTTAAGTTTTTGAGGGCTGATTTCTTGTCCTGTGATAAAAAGCCTTCTGTTTCGAGTGCCAAACCTTTCAGGGGAGCATTTTCAAGCTTTTGGCACCATTTTTGAGTGAATTGCCAAAAGGAGGACTTTTGCTGAAATTGTGACCCCGGGGGTTAGGGATTTCTTCAAAAAAGTCTTTTCCGCTGGTTAGGTTTTTGAGGGCTGATTTCTTGTCCTGTGATAACAAGCCTTCTGTTTCGAGTGCCAAACATTTTAGGAGAACATTTTCAAGCTTTTGGAACCATTTTTGAGTGAATTGCCAAAAGCCAGATTTTTGCTGAAATTGTGACCCCGGGGCTTAGGAATTTTTTCAAAAAAGTCTTTTCCGCCGGTTAGGTTTTTGAGGGCTGATTTCTTGTCCTGTGATAACAAGCCTTCTGTTTCGAGTGCCAAACATTTCAGGAGAACATTTTCAAGCTTTTGGAACCATTTTTGAGTGAATTGCCAAAATCAGATTTTTGCTGAAATTGTGACCCCGGGGGTTAGTGATTTCTTCAAAAAAATATTTTCTGCCGCTTAAGTTTCTGAGGGCTGATTTCTTGTCCTGTGATAAAAAGCCTTCTGTTTCGAGTGCCAAACCTTTCAGGGGAGCATTTTCAAGCTTTTGGCACCATTTTTGAGTGAATTGCCAAAAGCCAGATTTTTGCTGAAATTGTGACCCCGGGGCTTAGGAATTTTTTCAAAAAAGTCTTTTCCGCCGGTTAGGTTTTTGAGGGCTGATTTCTTGTCCTGTGATAACAAGCCTTCTGTTTCGAGTGCCAAACATTTCAGGAGAACATTTTCAAGCTTTTGGAACCATTTTTGAGTGAATTGCCAAAATCAGATTTTTGCTGAAATTGTGACCCCGGGGGTTAGGGATTTCTTCAAAAAAATATTTTCTGCCGGTTAAGTTTTTGAGGGCTGATTTCTTGTCCTGTGATAAAAAGCCTTCTGTTTCGAGTGCCAAACCTTTCAGGGGAGCATTTTCAAGCTTTTGGCACCATTTTTGAGTGAATTGCCAAAAGGCAGATTTTTGCTGAAATTGTGACCCCGGGGGTTAGGAATTTTTTCAAAAAAGTCTTTTCCGCCGGTTAGGTTTTTGAGGGCTGATTTCTTGTCCTGTGATAACAAGCCTTAGTTTCGAGTGCCAAACATTTCAGGAGAACATTTTCAAGCTTTTGGAACCATTTTTGAGTGAATTGCCAAAATCAGATTTTTGCTGAAATTGTGACCCCGGGGCTTAGGGATTTTTTCAAAAAAATATTTTCTGCCGGTTAAGTTTTTGAGGGCTGATTTCTTGTCCTGTGATAAAAAGCCTTCTGTTTCGAGTGCCAAACCTTTCAGGGGAGCATTTTCAAGCTTTTGGCACCATTTTTGAGTGAATTGCCGAAAGCCAGATTTTTGCTGAAATTGTGACCCTGGGGCTTAGGAATTTTTTGAAAAGAAGTCTTTCCCGCCGGTTAGGTTTTTGAGGGCTGATTTCTTGTCCTGTGATAACAAGCCTTCTGTTTCGAATACCAAACATTTCAGGGGAACATTTTCAAGCTTTTGGCACCATTTTTGAGTGAATTGCCAAAATCAGATTTTTGCTGAAATTGTGACCCCAGGGCTTAGGGATTTCTTTTAAAAAAAATTTCTGCCGGTTAAGTTTTTGAGGGCTGATTTCTTGTCCTGTGATAAAAAGCCTTCTGTTTCGAGTGCCAAACCTTTCAGGGGAGCATTTTCAAGCTTTTGGCACCATTTTTGAGTGAATTGCCAAAAGTCAGATTTTTGCTGAAATTGTGACCCCGGGGGTTAGGGATTTTTTCAAAAAAGTCTTTTCCGCCGGTTAGGTTTTTGAGGGCTGATTTCTTGTCCTGTGATAACAAGCCTTCTGTTTCGAGTGCCAAACATTTCAGGAGAACATTTTCAAGCTTTTGGAACCATTTTTGAGTGAATTGCCAAAAGCCAGATTTTTGCTGAAATTTTGACCCCGGGTCTTAGGAATTTTTTCAAAAAAATATTTTCTGCCGGTTAAGTTTTTGAGGGCTGATTTCTTGTCCTGTGATAAAAAGCCTTCTGTTTCGAGTGCCAAACCTTTCAGGGGAGCATTTTCAAGCTTTTGGCACCATTTTTGAGTGAATTGCCGAAAGCCATATTTTTGCTGAAATTGTGACCCTGGGGCTTAGGAATTTTTTGAAAAGAAGTCTTTCCCGCCGGTTAGGTTTTTGAGGGCTGATTTCTTGTCCTGTGATAACAAGCCTTCTGTTTCGAATACCAAACATTTCAGGGGAACATTTTCAAGCTTTTGGCACCATTTTTGAGTGAATTGCCAAAAGTCAGATTTTTGCTGAAATTGTGACCCCGGGGCTTAGGAATTTTTTCAAAAAAATATTTTCTGCCGGTTAAGTTTTTGAGGGCTGATTTCTTGTCCTGTGATAAAAAGCCTTCTGTTTCGAGTGCCAAACCTTTCAGGGGAGCATTTTCAAGCTTTTGGCACCATTTTTGAGTGAATTGCCAAAAGCCAGATTTTTGCTGAAATTGTGACCCCGGGGGTTAGGGATTTTTTCAAAAAAGTCTTTTCCGCCGGTTAGGTTTTTGAGGGCTGATTTCTTGTCCTGTGATAAAAAGCCTTCTGTTTCGAGTGCCAAACCTTTCAGGGGAGCATTTTCAAGCTTTTGGCACCATTTTTGAGTTAATTGCCAAAAGTCAAATTTTTGCTGAAATTGTGACCCCGGGGGTTAGGGACTTCTTCAAAAAAATATTTTCCGCCGGTTAAGTTTTTGAGGGCTGATTTCTTGTCCTGTGATAACAAGCCTTCTGTTTCGAGTGCCAAACATTTCAGGAGAACATTTTCAAGCTTTTGGAACCATTTTTGAGTCAATTGCCAAAATCAGATTTTTGCTGAAATTGTGACCCCAGGGCTTAGGGATTTCTTTTAAAAAAAATTTCTGCCGGTTAAGTTTTTGAGGGCTGATTTCTTGTCCTGTGATAAAAAGCCTTCTGTTTCGAGTGCCAAACCTTTCAGGGGAGCATTTTCAAGCTTTTGGCACCATTTTTGAGTGAATTGCCAAAAGTCAGATTTTTGCTGAAATTGTGACCCCGGGGGTTAGGGATTTTTTCAAAAAAGTCTCTTCCGCCGGTTAGGTTTTTGAGGGCTGATTTCTTGTCCTGTGATAACAAGCCTTCTGTTTCGAGTGCCAAACATTTCAGGAGAACATTTTCAAGCTTTTGGAACCATTTTTGAGTGAATTGCCAAAAGCCAGATTTTTGCTGAAATTGTGACCCCGGGGCTTAGGAATTTTTTCAAAAAAATATTTTCTGCCGGTTAAGTTTTTGAGGGCTGATTTCTTGTCCTGTGATAAAAAGCCTTCTGTTTCGAGTGCCAAACCTTTCAGGGGAGCATTTTCAAGCTTTTGGCACCATTTTTGAGTGAATTGCCGAAAGCCAGATTTTTGCTGAAATTGTGACCCTGGGGCTTAGGAATTTTTTGAAAAGAAGTCTTTCCCGCCGGTTAGGTTTTTGAGGGCTGATTTCTTGTCCTGTGATAACAAGCCTTCTGTTTCGAATACCAAACATTTCAGGGGAACATTTTCAAGCTTTTGGCACCATTTTTGAGTGAATTGCCAAAAGTCAGATTTTTGCTGAAATTGTGACCCCGGGACTTAGTAATTTTTTCAAAAAAATATTTTCTTCCGGTTAAGTTTTTGAGGGCTGATTTCTTGTCCTGTGATAAAAAGCCTTCTGTTTCGAGTGCCAAACCTTTCAGGGGAACATTTTCAAGCTTTTGGCACCATTTTTGAGTGAATTGCCAAAAGTCAGATTTTTGCTGAAATTGTGACCCCGGGGGTTAGGGATTTCTTCAAAAAAATATTTTCTGCCGGTTAAGTTTTTGAGGGCTGATTTCTTCTCCTGTGATAAAAAGCCTTCTGTTTCGAGTGCCAAACCTTTCAGGAGAGCATTTTCAAGGTTTTGGAACCATTTTTGAGTGAATTGCCAAAAGTCAGATTTTTGCTGAAATTGTGACCCCGGGGGTTAGGGATTTCTTCAAAAAAATATTTTCTGCCGGTTAAGTTTTTGAGGGCTGATTTCTTGTCCTGTGATAAAAAGCCTTCTGTTTCGAGTGCCAAACCTTTCAGGGGAGCATTTTCAAGCTTTTGGCACCATTTTTGAGTGAATTGCCAAAAGGAGGACTTTTGCTGAAATTGTGACCCCGGGGGTTAGGGATTTCTTCAAAAAAGTCTTTTCCGCTGGTTAGGTTTTTGAGGGCTGATTTCTTGTCCTGTGATAACAAGCCTTCTGTTTCGAGTGCCAAACATTTTAGGAGAACATTTTCAAGCTTTTGGAACCATTTTTGAGTGAATTGCCAAAAGCCAGATTTTTGCTGAAATTGTGACCCCGGGGCTTAGGAATTTTTTCAAAAAAGTCTTTTCCGCCGGTTAGGTTTTTGAGGGCTGATTTCTTGTCCTGTGATAACAAGCCTTCTGTTTCGAGTGCCAAACATTTCAGGAGAACATTTTCAAGCTTTTGGAACCATTTTTGAGTGAATTGCCAAAATCAGATTTTTGCTGAAATTGTGACCCCGGGGGTTAGTGATTTCTTCAAAAAAATATTTTCTGCCGCTTAAGTTTCTGAGGGCTGATTTCTTGTCCTGTGATAAAAAGCCTTCTGTTTCGAGTGCCAAACCTTTCAGGGGAGCATTTTCAAGCTTTTGGCACCATTTTTGAGTGAATTGCCAAAAGCCAGATTTTTGCTGAAATTGTGACCCCGGGGCTTAGGAATTTTTTCAAAAAAGTCTTTTCCGCCGGTTAGGTTTTTGAGGGCTGATTTCTTGTCCTGTGATAACAAGCCTTCTGTTTCGAGTGCCAAACATTTCAGGAGAACATTTTCAAGCTTTTGGAACCATTTTTGAGTGAATTGCCAAAATCAGATTTTTGCTGAAATTGTGACCCCGGGGGTTAGGGATTTCTTCAAAAAAATATTTTCTGCCGGTTAAGTTTTTGAGGGCTGATTTCTTGTCCTGTGATAAAAAGCCTTCTGTTTCGAGTGCCAAACCTTTCAGGGGAGCATTTTCAAGCTTTTGGCACCATTTTTGAGTGAATTGCCAAAAGGCAGATTTTTGCTGAAATTGTGACCCCGGGGGTTAGGAATTTTTTCAAAAAAGTCTTTTCCGCCGGTTAGGTTTTTGAGGGCTGATTTCTTGTCCTGTGATAACAAGCCTTAGTTTCGAGTGCCAAACATTTCAGGAGAACATTTTCAAGCTTTTGGAACCATTTTTGAGTGAATTGCCAAAATCAGATTTTTGCTGAAATTGTGACCCCGGGGCTTAGGGATTTTTTCAAAAAAATATTTTCTGCCGGTTAAGTTTTTGAGGGCTGATTTCTTGTCCTGTGATAAAAAGCCTTCTGTTTCGAGTGCCAAACCTTTCAGGGGAGCATTTTCAAGCTTTTGGCACCATTTTTGAGTGAATTGCCGAAAGCCAGATTTTTGCTGAAATTGTGACCCTGGGGCTTAGGAATTTTTTGAAAAGAAGTCTTTCCCGCCGGTTAGGTTTTTGAGGGCTGATTTCTTGTCCTGTGATAACAAGCCTTCTGTTTCGAATACCAAACATTTCAGGGGAACATTTTCAAGCTTTTGGCACCATTTTTGAGTGAATTGCCAAAATCAGATTTTTGCTGAAATTGTGACCCCAGGGCTTAGGGATTTCTTTTAAAAAAAATTTCTGCCGGTTAAGTTTTTGAGGGCTGATTTCTTGTCCTGTGATAAAAAGCCTTCTGTTTCGAGTGCCAAACCTTTCAGGGGAGCATTTTCAAGCTTTTGGCACCATTTTTGAGTGAATTGCCAAAAGTCAGATTTTTGCTGAAATTGTGACCCCGGGGGTTAGGGATTTTTTCAAAAAAGTCTTTTCCGCCGGTTAGGTTTTTGAGGGCTGATTTCTTGTCCTGTGATAACAAGCCTTCTGTTTCGAGTGCCAAACATTTCAGGAGAACATTTTCAAGCTTTTGGAACCATTTTTGAGTGAATTGCCAAAAGCCAGATTTTTGCTGAAATTTTGACCCCGGGTCTTAGGAATTTTTTCAAAAAAATATTTTCTGCCGGTTAAGTTTTTGAGGGCTGATTTCTTGTCCTGTGATAAAAAGCCTTCTGTTTCGAGTGCCAAACCTTTCAGGGGAGCATTTTCAAGCTTTTGGCACCATTTTTGAGTGAATTGCCGAAAGCCATATTTTTGCTGAAATTGTGACCCTGGGGCTTAGGAATTTTTTGAAAAGAAGTCTTTCCCGCCGGTTAGGTTTTTGAGGGCTGATTTCTTGTCCTGTGATAACAAGCCTTCTGTTTCGAATACCAAACATTTCAGGGGAACATTTTCAAGCTTTTGGCACCATTTTTGAGTGAATTGCCAAAAGTCAGATTTTTGCTGAAATTGTGACCCCGGGGCTTAGGAATTTTTTCAAAAAAATATTTTCTGCCGGTTAAGTTTTTGAGGGCTGATTTCTTGTCCTGTGATAAAAAGCCTTCTGTTTCGAGTGCCAAACCTTTCAGGGGAGCATTTTCAAGCTTTTGGCACCATTTTTGAGTGAATTGCCAAAAGCCAGATTTTTGCTGAAATTGTGACCCCGGGGGTTAGGGATTTTTTCAAAAAAGTCTTTTCCGCCGGTTAGGTTTTTGAGGGCTGATTTCTTGTCCTGTGATAAAAAGCCTTCTGTTTCGAGTGCCAAACCTTTCAGGGGAGCATTTTCAAGCTTTTGGCACCATTTTTGAGTTAATTGCCAAAAGTCAAATTTTTGCTGAAATTGTGACCCCGGGGGTTAGGGACTTCTTCAAAAAAATATTTTCCGCCGGTTAAGTTTTTGAGGGCTGATTTCTTGTCCTGTGATAACAAGCCTTCTGTTTCGAGTGCCAAACATTTCAGGAGAACATTTTCAAGCTTTTGGAACCATTTTTGAGTCAATTGCCAAAATCAGATTTTTGCTGAAATTGTGACCCCAGGGCTTAGGGATTTCTTTTAAAAAAAATTTCTGCCGGTTAAGTTTTTGAGGGCTGATTTCTTGTCCTGTGATAAAAAGCCTTCTGTTTCGAGTGCCAAACCTTTCAGGGGAGCATTTTCAAGCTTTTGGCACCATTTTTGAGTGAATTGCCAAAAGTCAGATTTTTGCTGAAATTGTGACCCCGGGGGTTAGGGATTTTTTCAAAAAAGTCTCTTCCGCCGGTTAGGTTTTTGAGGGCTGATTTCTTGTCCTGTGATAACAAGCCTTCTGTTTCGAGTGCCAAACATTTCAGGAGAACATTTTCAAGCTTTTGGAACCATTTTTGAGTGAATTGCCAAAAGCCAGATTTTTGCTGAAATTGTGACCCCGGGGCTTAGGAATTTTTTCAAAAAAATATTTTCTGCCGGTTAAGTTTTTGAGGGCTGATTTCTTGTCCTGTGATAAAAAGCCTTCTGTTTCGAGTGCCAAACCTTTCAGGGGAGCATTTTCAAGCTTTTGGCACCATTTTTGAGTGAATTGCCGAAAGCCAGATTTTTGCTGAAATTGTGACCCTGGGGCTTAGGAATTTTTTGAAAAGAAGTCTTTCCCGCCGGTTAGGTTTTTGAGGGCTGATTTCTTGTCCTGTGATAACAAGCCTTCTGTTTCGAATACCAAACATTTCAGGGGAACATTTTCAAGCTTTTGGCACCATTTTTGAGTGAATTGCCAAAAGTCAGATTTTTGCTGAAATTGTGACCCCGGGACTTAGTAATTTTTTCAAAAAAATATTTTCTTCCGGTTAAGTTTTTGAGGGCTGATTTCTTGTCCTGTGATAAAAAGCCTTCTGTTTCGAGTGCCAAACCTTTCAGGGGAACATTTTCAAGCTTTTGGCACCATTTTTGAGTGAATTGCCAAAAGTCAGATTTTTGCTGAAATTGTGACCCCGGGGGTTAGGGATTTCTTCAAAAAAATATTTTCTGCCGGTTAAGTTTTTGAGGGCTGATTTCTTCTCCTGTGATAAAAAGCCTTCTGTTTCGAGTGCCAAACCTTTCAGGGGAGCATTTTCAAGCTTTTGGCACCATTTTTGAGTGAATTGCCAAAAGCCAGATTTTTACTGAAATTGTGACCCCGGGGGTTAGGGATTTCTTAAAAAAAAAATTTTCTTCCGGTTAAGTTTTTGAGGGCTGATTTCTTGTCCTGTGATAAAAAGCCTTCTGTTTCGAGTGCCAAACCTTTCAGGGGAGCATTTTCAAGCTTTTGGCACCATTTTTGAGTGAATTGCCCAAAGCAGGACTTTTGCTGAAATTGTGACCCCGGGGCTAAGGAATTTTTTCAAAAAAGTCTTTTCCGCCGGTTAGGTTTTTGAGGGCTGATTTCTTGTCCTGTGATAACAAGCCTTCTGTTTCGAGTGCCAAACATTTCAGGAGAACATTTTCAAGCTTTTGGAACCATTTTTGAGTCAATTGCCAAAATCAGATTTTTGCTGAAATTGTGACCCCAGGGCTTAGGGATTTCTTTTAAAAAAAATTTCTGCCGGTTAAGTTTTTGAGGGCTGATTTCTTGTCCTGTGATAACAAGCCTTCTGTTTCGACTGCCAAACATTTCAGGAGAACATTTTCAAGCTTTTGGCACCATTTTTGAGTGAATTGCCAAAAGTCAGATTTTTGCTGAAATTGTGACCCCGGGGGTTAGGGATTTCTTCAAAAAAGTCTTTTCCGCCGGTTAGGTTTTTGAGGGCTGATTTCTTGTCCTGTGATAACAAGCCTTCTGTTTCGAGTGCCAAACATTTCAGGAGAACATTTTCAAGCTTTTGGAACCATTTTTGAGTGAATTGCCAAAATCAGATTTTTGCTGAAATTGTGACCCCGGGGGTTAGGGATTTCTTCAAAAAAATATTTTCTGCCGGTTAAGTTTTTGAGGGCTGATTTCTTGTCCTGTGATAAAAAGCCTTCTGTTTCGAGTGCCAAACCTTTCAGGGGAGCATTTTCAAGCTTTTGGCACCATTTTTGAGTGAATTGCCAAAAGCCAGATTTTTGCTGAAATTCTGACCCCGGGGGTTAGGGATTTCTTAAAAAAAATATTTTCTGCCGGTTAAGTTTTTGAGGGCTGATTTCTTGTCCTGTGATAAAAAGCCTTCTGTTTCGAGTGCCAAACCTTTCAGGGGAGCATTTTCAAGCTTTTGGCACCATTTTTGAGTGAATTGCCAAAAGTCAGATTTTTGCTGAAATTGTGACCCCGGGGGTTAGGGATTTTTTCAAAAAAGTCTCTTCCGCCGGTTAGGTTTTTGAGGGCTGATTTCTTGTCCTGTGATAACAAGCCTTCTGTTTCGAGTGCCAAACATTTCAGGAGAACATTTTCAAGCTTTTGGAACCATTTTTGAGTGAATTGCCAAAAGCCAGATTTTTGCTGAAATTGTGACCCCGGGTCTTAGGAATTTTTTCAAAAAAATATTTTCTGCCGGTTAAGTTTTTGAGGGCTGATTTCTTGTCCTGTGATAAAAAGCCTTCTGTTTCGAGTGCCAAACCTTTCAGGGGAGCATTTTCAAGCTTTTGGCACCATTTTTGAGTGAATTGCCGAAAGCCAGATTTTTGCTGAAATTGTGACCCTGGGGCTTAGGAATTTTTTGAAAAGAAGTCTTTCCCGCCGGTTAGGTTTTTGAGGGCTGATTTCTTGTCCTGTGATAACAAGCCTTCTGTTTCGAATACCAAACATTTCAGGGGAACATTTTCAAGCTTTTGGCACCATTTTTGAGTGAATTGCCAAAAGTCAGATTTTTGCTGAAATTGTGACCCCGGGACTTAGTAATTTTTTCAAAAAAATATTTTCTTCCGGTTAAGTTTTTGAGGGCTGATTTCTTGTCCTGTGATAAAAAGCCTTCTGTTTCGAGTGCCAAACCTTTCAGGGGAACATTTTCAAGCTTTTGGCACCATTTTTGAGTGAATTGCCAAAAGTCAGATTTTTGCTGAAATTGTGACCCCGGGGGTTAGGGATTTCTTCAAAAAAATATTTTCTGCCGGTTAAGTTTTTGAGGGCTGATTTCTTCTCCTGTGATAAAAAGCCTTCTGTTTCGAGTGCCAAACCTTTCAGGGGAGCATTTTCAAGCTTTTGGCACCATTTTTGAGTGAATTGCCAAAAGCCAGATTTTTACTGAAATTGTGACCCCGGGGGTTAGGGATTTCTTAAAAAAAAAATTTTCTTCCGGTTAAGTTTTTGAGGGCTGATTTCTTGTCCTGTGATAAAAAGCCTTCTGTTTCGAGTGCCAAACCTTTCAGGGGAGCATTTTCAAGCTTTTGGCACCATTTTTGAGTGAATTGCCCAAAGCAGGACTTTTGCTGAAATTGTGACCCCGGGGCTAAGGAATTTTTTCAAAAAAGTCTTTTCCGCCGGTTAGGTTTTTGAGGGCTGATTTCTTGTCCTGTGATAACAAGCCTTCTGTTTCGAGTGCCAAACATTTCAGGAGAACATTTTCAAGCTTTTGGAACCATTTTTGAGTCAATTGCCAAAATCAGATTTTTGCTGAAATTGTGACCCCAGGGCTTAGGGATTTCTTTTAAAAAAAATTTCTGCCGGTTAAGTTTTTGAGGGCTGATTTCTTGTCCTGTGATAACAAGCCTTCTGTTTCGACTGCCAAACATTTCAGGAGAACATTTTCAAGCTTTTGGCACCATTTTTGAGTGAATTGCCAAAAGTCAGATTTTTGCTGAAATTGTGACCCCGGGGGTTAGGGATTTCTTCAAAAAAGTCTTTTCCGCCGGTTAGGTTTTTGAGGGCTGATTTCTTGTCCTGTGATAACAAGCCTTCTGTTTCGAGTGCCAAACATTTCAGGAGAACATTTTCAAGCTTTTGGAACCATTTTTGAGTGAATTGCCAAAATCAGATTTTTGCTGAAATTGTGACCCCGGGGGTTAGGGATTTCTTCAAAAAAATATTTTCTGCCGGTTAAGTTTTTGAGGGCTGATTTCTTGTCCTGTGATAAAAAGCCTTCTGTTTCGAGTGCCAAACCTTTCAGGGGAGCATTTTCAAGCTTTTGGCACCATTTTTGAGTGAATTGCCAAAAGCCAGATTTTTGCTGAAATTCTGACCCCGGGGGTTAGGGATTTCTTAAAAAAAATATTTTCTGCCGGTTAAGTTTTTGAGGGCTGATTTCTTGTCCTGTGATAAAAAGCCTTCTGTTTCGAGTGCCAAACCTTTCAGGGGAGCATTTTCAAACTTTTTGCACCATTTTTGAGTGAATTGCCAAAAGCGAGATTTTTACTGAAATTGTGACCCTGGGGCTTAGGAATTTTTTGAAAAGAAGTCTTTCCCGCCGGTTAGGTTTTTGAGGGCGGATTTCTTGTCCTGTGATAACAAGCCTTCTGTTTCGAATACCAAACATTTCAGGGGAACATTTTCAAGCTTTTGGCACCATTTTTGAGTGAATTGCCAAAAGTCAGATTTTTGCTGAAATTGTGACCCCGGGGCTTAGTAATTTTTTCAAAAAAATATTTTCTGCCGGTTAGGTTTTGAGGGCTGATTTCTTGTCCTGTGATAAAAAGCCTTCTGTTTCGAGTGCCAAACCTTTCAGGGGAGCATTTTCAAGCTTTTGGCACCATTTTTGAGTGAATTGCCAAAAGCCAGATTTTTGCTGAAATTGTGACCCCGGGGCTTAGGAATTTTTTTCAAAAAAGTCTTTTCCGCCGGTTAGGTTTTTGAGGGCTGATTTCTTGTCCTGTGATAAAAAGCCTTCTGTTTCGAGTGCCAAACCTTTCAGGGGAGCATTTTCAAGCTTTTGGCACCATTTTTGAGTTAATTGCCAAAAGTAAAATTTTTGCTGAAATTGTGACCCCGGGGGTTAGGGACTTCTTCAAAAAAATATTTTCTGCCGGTTAAGTTTTTGAGGGCTGATTTCTTGTCCTGTGATAAAAAGCCTTCTGTTTCGAGTGCCAAACCTTTCAGGGGAGCATTTTCAAGCTTTTGGCACCATTTTTGAGTGAATTGCCCAAAGCAGGACTTTTGCTGAAATTGTGACCCCGGGGCTAAGGAATTTTTTCAAAAAAGTCTTTTCCGCCGGTTAGGTTTTTGAGGGCTGATTTCTTGTCCTGTGATAACAAGCCTTCTGTTTCGAGTGCCAAACATTTCAGGAGAACATTTTCAAGCTTTTGGAACCATTTTTGAGTCAATTGCCAAAATCAGATTTTTGCTGAAATTGTGACCCCGGGGCTTGGTAATTTTTTCAAAAAAATATTTTCTGCCGGTTAAGTTTTTGAGGGCTGATTTCTTGTCCTGTGATAAAAAGCCTTCTGTTTCGAGTGCCAAACCTTTCAGGGGAGCATTTTCAAGCTTTTGGCACCATTTTTGAGTGAATTGCCAAAAGCCAGATTTTTGCTGAAATTGTGACCCCGGGGCTTAGGAATTTTTTCAAAAAAGTCTTTTCCGCCGGTTAAGTTTTTGAGGGCTGATTTCTTGTCCTGTGATAAAATGCCTTCTGTTTCGAGTGCCAAACCTTTCAGGAGAGCATTTTCAAGCTTTTGGCACCATTTTTGAGTGAATTGCCAAAAGTCAGATTTTTGCTGAAATTGTGACCCCAGGGGCTAGGGATTTCTTTCAAAAAAAATTTTCTGCCGGTTAAGTTTTTGAGGGCTGATTTCTTGTCCTGTGATAAAAAGCCTTCTGTTTCGAGTGCCAAACCTTTCAGGGGAGCATTTTCAAGCTTTTGGCACCATTTTTGAGTGAATTGCCAAAAGTCAGATTTTTGCTGAAATTGTGAACCCGGGGGTTAGGGATTTTTTCAAAAAAGTATTTTCTGCCGGTTAAGTTTTTGAGGGCTGATTTCTTGTACTGTGATAAAATGCCTTCTGTTTCGAGTGCCAAACCTTTCAGGAGAGCATTTTCAAGCTTTTGGCACTATTTTTGAGTGAATTGCCAAAAGTCAGATTTTTGCTGAAATTGTGACCCCAGGGGTTAGGGATTTCTCCAAAAAAATATTTTCTTCCGGTTAAGTTTTTGAGGGCTGATTTCTTGTCCTGTGATAAAAAGCCTTCTGTTTCGAGTGCCAAACCTTTCAGGGGAGCATTTTCAAGCTTTTGGCACCATTTTTGAGTGAATTGCCAAAAGTCAGATTTTTGCTGAAACTGTGACCCCGGGGCTTAGGGATTTTTTCAAAAAAATATTTTCTGCCGGTTAAGTTTTTGAGGGCTGATTTCTTGTCCTGTGATAAAAAGCCTTCTGTTTCGAGTGCCAAACCTTTCAGGGGAGCATTTTCAAGCTTTTGGCACCATTTTTGAGTGAATTGCCAAAAGCGAGATTTTTACTGAAATTGTGACCCTGGGGCTTAGGAATTTTTTGAAAAGAAGTCTTTCCCGCCGGTTAGGTTTTTGAGGGCGGATTTCTTGTCCTGTGATAACAAGCCATCTGTTTCGAATACCAAACATTTCAGGGGAACATTTTCAAGCTTTTGGCACCATTTTTGAGTGAATTGCCAAAAGTCAGATTTTTGCTGAAATTGTGACCCCGGGGCTTAGTAATTTTTTCAAAAAAATATTTTCTGCCGGTTAGGTTTTGAGGGCTGATTTCTTGTCCTGTGATAAAAAGCCTTCTGTTTCGAGTGCCAAACCTTTCAGGGGAGCATTTTCAAGCTTTTGGCACCATTTTTGAGTGAATTGCCAAAAGCCAGATTTTTGCTGAAATTGTGACCCCGGGGCTTAGGAATTTTTTTCAAAAAAGTCTTTTCCGCCGGTTAGGTTTTTGAGGGCTGATTTCTTGTCCTGTGATAAAAAGCCTTCTGTTTCGAGTGCCAAACCTTTCAGGGGAGCATTTTCAAGCTTTTGGCACCATTTTTGAGTTAATTGCCAAAAGTAAAATTTTTGCTGAAATTGTGACCCCGGGGGTTAGGGACTTCTTCAAAAAAATATTTTCTGCCGGTTAAGTTTTTGAGGGCTGATTTCTTGTCCTGTGATAAAAAGCCTTCTGTTTCGAGTGCCAAACCTTTCAGGGGAGCATTTTCAAGCTTTTGGCACCATTTTTGAGTGAATTGCCCAAAGCAGGACTTTTGCTGAAATTGTGACCCCGGGGCTAAGGAATTTTTTCAAAAAAGTCTTTTCCGCCGGTTAGGTTTTTGAGGGCTGATTTCTTGTCCTGTGATAACAAGCCTTCTGTTTCGAGTGCCAAACATTTCAGGAGAACATTTTCAAGCTTTTGGAACCATTTTTGAGTCAATTGCCAAAATCAGATTTTTGCTGAAATTGTGACCCCGGGGCTTGGTAATTTTTTCAAAAAAATATTTTCTGCCGGTTAAGTTTTTGAGGGCTGATTTCTTGTCCTGTGATAACAAGCCTTCTGTTTCGAGTGCCAAACCTTTCAGGGGAGCATTTTCAAGCTTTTGGCACCATTTTTGAGTGAATTGCCAAAAGCCAGATTTTTGCTGAAATTGTGACCCCGGGGCTTAGGAATTTTTTCAAAAAAGTCTTTTCCGCCGGTTAAGTTTTTGAGGGCTGATTTCTTGTCCTGTGATAAAATGCCTTCTGTTTCGAGTGCCAAACCTTTCAGGAGAGCATTTTCAAGCTTTTGGCACCATTTTTGAGTGAATTGCCAAAAGTCAGATTTTTGCTGAAATTGTGACCCCGGGGGTTAGGGATTTCTTCAAAAAAATATGTTCTGCCGGTTAAGTTTTTGAGGGCTGATTTGTTGTCCTGTGATAAAAAGCCTTCTGTTTCGAGTGCCAAACCTTTCAGGGGAGCATTTTCAAGCTTTTGGCACCATTTTTGAGTGAATTGCCAAAAGCCAGATTTTTACTGAAATTGTGACCCCGGGGGTTAGGGATTTCTTAAAAAAAATATTTTCTTCCGGTTAAGTTTTTGAGGGCTGATTTCTTGTCCTGTGATAAAAAGCCTTCTGTTTCGAGTGCCAAACCTTTCAGGGGAGCATTTTCAAGCTTTTGGCACCATTTTTGAGTGAATTGCCAAAAGCCAGATTTTTGCTGAAATTGTGACCCCGGGGCTTAGGAATTTTTTCAAAAAAGTCTTTTCCGCCGGTTAAGTTTTTGAGGGCTGATTTCTTGTCCTGTGATAAAATGCCTTATGTTTCGAGTGCCAAACCTTTCAGGAGAGCATTTTCAAGCTTTTGGCACCATTTTTGAGTGAATTGCCAAAAGTCAGATTTTTGCTGAAATTGTGACCCCAGGGGCTAGGGATTTCTTTCAAAAAAAATTTTCTGCCGGTTAAGTTTTTGAGGGCTGATTTCTTGTCCTGTGATAAAAAGCCTTCTGTTTCGAGTGCCAAACCTTTCAGGGGAGCATTTTCAAGCTTTTGGCACCATTTTTGAGTGAATTGCCAAAAGTCAGATTTTAGCTGAAATTGTGAACCCAGGGGTTAGGGATTTTTTCAAAAAAGTATTTTCTGCCGGTTAAGTTTTTGAGGGCTGATTTCTTGTACTGTGATAAAATGCCTTCTGTTTCGAGTGCCAAACCTTTCAGGAGAGCATTTTCAAGCTTTTGGCACTATTTTTGAGTGAATTGCCAAAAGTCAGATTTTTGCTGAAATTGTGACCCCAGGGGTTAGGGATTTCTCCAAAAAAATATTTTCTTCCGGTTAAGTTTTTGAGGGCTGATTTCTTGTCCTGTGATAAAAAGCCTTCTGTTTCGAGTGCCAAACCTTTCAGGGGAGCATTTTCAAGCTTTTGGCACCATTTTTGAGTGAATTGCCAAAAGTCAGATTTTTGCTGAAATTGTGAACCCGGGGGTTAGGGATTTTTTCAAAAAAGTCTTTTCCGCCGGTTAGGTTTTTGAGGGCTGATTTGTTGTCCTGTGATAACAAGCCTTCTGTTTCGAGTGCCAAACCTTTCAGGGGAGCATTTTTAAGCTTTTGGCACCATTTTTGAGTGAATTGCCAAAAGCCAGATTTTTACTGAAATTGTGAACCCGGGGGTTAGGGATTTCTTAAAAAAAATATTTTCTGCCGGTTAAGTTTTTGAGGGCTGATTTCTTGTCCTGTGATAAAAAGCCTTCTGTTTCGAGTGCCAAACCTTTCAGGGGAGCATTTTCAAGCTTTTGGCACCATTTTTGAGTGAATTGCCAAAAGCCAGATTTTTGCTGAAATAGTGACCCCAGGGGTTAGGGCTTTTTTCAAAAAAGTCTTTTCCGCCGGTTAGGTTTTTGAGGGCTGATTTCTTGTCCTGTGATAACAAGCCTTCTGTTTCGAGTGCCAAACCTTTCAGGGGAGCATTTTCAAGCTTTTGGCACCATTTTTGAGTTAATTGCCAAAATCAGATTTTTGCTGAAATTGTGACCCCAGGGCTTAGGGATTTCTTAAAAAAAATATTTTCTGCAGGTTAAGTTTTTGAGGGCTGATTTCTTGTCCTGTGATAAAAAGCCTTCTGTTTCGAGTGCCA
Source organism: Podarcis vaucheri (assembly GCF_965113315.1). NCBI lineage: Eukaryota > Metazoa > Chordata > Lepidosauria > Squamata > Lacertidae > Podarcis > Podarcis vaucheri. The sequence goes on from NC_138764.1 coordinate 12,037,318, forward strand.
AACCTTTCAGGGGAGCATTTTCAAACTTTTGGCACCATTTTTGAGTGAATTGCCAAAAGTCAGATTTTTGCTGAAATTGTGAACCCGGGGCTTAGGAATTTTTTCAAAAAAGTCTTTTCCGCCGGTTAGGTTTTTCAGGGCTGATTTGTTGTCCTGTGATAACAAGCCTTCTGTTTCGAGTGCCAAACCTTTCAGGAGAGCATTTTCAAGCTTTTGGCACCATTTTTGAGTGAATTGCCAAAAGTCAGATTTTTGCTGAAATTGTGACCCCGGGGGTTAGGGATTTCTTCAAAAAAATATTTTCTGCCGGTTAAGTTTTTGAGGGCTGATTTCTTCTCCTGTGATAAAAAGCCTTCTGTTTCGAGTGCCAAACCTTTCAGGGGAGCATTTTCAAGCTTTTGGCACCATTTTTGAGTGAATTGCCAAAAGCCAGATTTTTGCTGAAATTGTGACCCCGGGGGTTAGGGATTTCTTAAAAAAAATATTTTCTTCCGGTTAAGTTTTTGAGGGCTGATTTCTTGTCCTGTGATAAAAAGCCTTCTGTTTCGAGTGCCAAACCTTTCAGGGGAGCATTTTCAAGCTTTTGGCACCATTTTTGAGTGAATTGCCGAAAGCCAGATTTTTGCTGAAATTGTGACCCTGGGGCTTAGGAATTTTTTGAAAAGAAGTCTTTCCCGCCGGTTAGGTTTTTGAGGGCGGATTTCTTGTCCTGTGATAACAAGCCTTCTGTTTCGAATACCAAACATTTCAGGGGAACATTTTCAAGCTTTTGGCACCATTTTTGAGTGAATTGCCGAAAGCCAGATTTTTGCTGAAATTGTGACCCCGGGGCTTAGTAATTTTTTCAAAAAAATATTTTCTGCCGGTTAAGTTTTTGAGGGCTGATTTCTTGTCCTGTGATAAAAAGCCTTCTGTTTCGAGTGCCAAACCTTTCAGGGGAACATTTTCAATCTTTTGCCACCATTTTTGAGTGAATTGCCAAAAGTCAGATTTTTGCTGAAATTGTGACCCCAGGGGTTAGGGATTTCTTCAAAAAAATATTTTCTGCCGGTTAAGTTTTTGAGGGCTGATTTCTTGTCCTGTGATAAAAAGCCTTCTGTTTCGAGTGCCAAACCTTTCAGGGGAGCATTTTCAAGCTTTTGGCACCATTTTTGAGTGAATTGCCAAAAGCCAGATTTTTGCTGAAATTGTGACCCCGGGGGTTAGGGATTTTTTCAAAAAAGTCTTTTCCGCCGGTTAGGTTTTTGAGGGCTGATTTCTTGTCCTGTGATAAAAAGCCTTCTGTTTCGAGTGCCAAACCTTTCAGGGGAGCATTTTCAAGCTTTTGGCACCATTTTTGAGTGAATTGCCAAAAGCCAGATTTTTGCTGAAATAGTGACCCCGGGGGTTAGGGATTTTTTCAAAAAAGTCTTTTCCGCCGGTTAGGTTTTTGAGGGCTGATTTCTTGTCCTGTGATAACAAGCCTTCTGTTTCGAGTGCCAAACCTTTCAGGAGAGCATTTTCAAGCTTTTGGCACCATTTTTGAGTCAATTGCCAAAATCAGATTTTTGCTGAAATTGTGACCCCAGGGCTTAGGGATTTCTTTTAAAAAAAATTTCTGCCGGTTAAGTTTTTGAGGGCTGATTTCTTGTCCTGTGATAACAAGCCTTCTGTTTCGACTGCCAAACATTTCAGGAGAACATTTTCAAGCTTTTGGCACCATTTTTGAGTGAATTGCCAAAAGTCAGATTTTTGCTGAAATTGTGACCCCGGGGGTTAGGGATTTCTTCAAAAAAGTCTTTTCCGCCGGTTAGGCTTTTGAGGGCTGATTTCTTGTCCTGTGATAACAAGCCTTCTGTTTCGAGTGCCAAACATTTCAGGAGAACATTTTCAAGCTTTTGGAACCATTTTTGAGTGAATTGCCAAAATCAGATTTTTGCTGAAATTGTGACCCCGGGGGTTAGGGATTTCTTCAAAAAAATATTTTCTGCCGGTTAAGTTTTTGAGGGCTGATTTCTTGTCCTGTGATAAAAAGCCTTCTGTTTCGAGTGCCAAACCTTTCAGGAGAGCATTTTCAAGGTTTTGGAACCATTTTTGAGTGAATTGCCAAAAGTCAGATTTTTGCTGAAATTGTGACCCCGGGGGTTAGGGATTTCTTCAAAAAAATATTTTCTGCCGGTTAAGTTTTTGAGGGCTGATTTCTTGTCCTGTGATAAAAAGCCTTCTGTTTCGAGTGCCAAACCTTTCAGGGGAGCATTTTCAAGCTTTTGGCACCATTTTTGAGTGAATTGCCAAAAGGAGGACTTTTGCTGAAATTGTGACCCCGGGGGTTAGGGATTTCTTCAAAAAAGTCTTTTCCGCTGGTTAGGTTTTTGAGGGCTGATTTCTTGTCCTGTGATAACAAGCCTTCTGTTTCGAGTGCCAAACATTTTAGGAGAACATTTTCAAGCTTTTGGAACCATTTTTGAGTGAATTGCCAAAAGCCAGATTTTTGCTGAAATTGTGACCCCGGGGCTTAGGAATTTTTTCAAAAAAGTCTTTTCCGCCGGTTAGGTTTTTGAGGGCTGATTTCTTGTCCTGTGATAACAAGCCTTCTGTTTCGAGTGCCAAACATTTCAGGAGAACATTTTCAAGCTTTTGGAACCATTTTTGAGTGAATTGCCAAAATCAGATTTTTGCTGAAATTGTGACCCCGGGGGTTAGTGATTTCTTCAAAAAAATATTTTCTGCCGCTTAAGTTTCTGAGGGCTGATTTCTTGTCCTGTGATAAAAAGCCTTCTGTTTCGAGTGCCAAACCTTTCAGGGGAGCATTTTCAAGCTTTTGGCACCATTTTTGAGTGAATTGCCAAAAGCCAGATTTTTGCTGAAATTGTGACCCCGGGGCTTAGGAATTTTTTCAAAAAAGTCTTTTCCGCCGGTTAGGTTTTTGAGGGCTGATTTCTTGTCCTGTGATAACAAGCCTTCTGTTTCGAGTGCCAAACATTTCAGGAGAACATTTTCAAGCTTTTGGAACCATTTTTGAGTGAATTGCCAAAATCAGATTTTTGCTGAAATTGTGACCCCGGGGGTTAGGGATTTCTTCAAAAAAATATTTTCTGCCGGTTAAGTTTTTGAGGGCTGATTTCTTGTCCTGTGATAAAAAGCCTTCTGTTTCGAGTGCCAAACCTTTCAGGGGAGCATTTTCAAGCTTTTGGCACCATTTTTGAGTGAATTGCCAAAAGGCAGATTTTTGCTGAAATTGTGACCCCGGGGGTTAGGAATTTTTTCAAAAAAGTCTTTTCCGCCGGTTAGGTTTTTGAGGGCTGATTTCTTGTCCTGTGATAACAAGCCTTCTGTTTCGAGTGCCAAACATTTCAGGAGAACATTTTCAAGCTTTTGGAACCATTTTTGAGTGAATTGCCAAAATCAGATTTTTGCTGAAATTGTGACCCCGGGGGTTAGGGATTTCTTCAAAAAAATATTTTCTGCCGGTTAAGTTTTTGAGGGCTGATTTCTTGTCCTGTGATAAAAAGCCTTCTGTTTCGAGTGCCAAACCTTTCAGGGGAGCATTTTCAAGCTTTTGGCACCATTTTTGAGTGAATTGCCAAAAGCCAGATTTTTGCTGAAATTGTGACCCCGGGGCTTAGTAATTTTTTCAAAAAAATATTTTCTGCCGGTTAAGTTTTTGAGGGCTGATTTCTTGTCCTGTGATAAAAAAGCCTTCTGTTTCGAGTGCCAAACCTTTCAGGGGAGCATTTTCAAGCTTTTGGCACCATTTTTGAGCGAATTGCCGAAAGCCAGATTTTTGCTGAAATTGTGACCCTGGGGCTTAGGAATTTTTTGAAAAGAAGTCTTTCCCGCCGGTTAGGTTTTTGAGGGCGGATTTCTTGTCCTGTGATAACAAGCCTTCAGTTTCAAATACCAAACATTTCAGGGGAACATTTTCAAGCTTTTGGCACCATTTTTGAGTGAATTGCCAAAAGCCAGATTTTTGCTGAAATTGTGACCCCGGGGCTTAGTAATTTTTTCAAAAAAATATTTTCTGCCGGTTAAGTTTTTGAGGGCTGATTTCTTGTCCTGTGATAAAAAGCCTTCTGTTTCGAGTGCCAAACCTTTCAGGGGAGCATTTTCAAGCTTTTGGCACCATTTTTGAGTGAATTGCCAAAAGCCAGATTTTTGCTGAAATTGTGACCCCGGGGGTTAGGGATTTTTTCAAAAAAGTCTTTTCCGCCGGTTAGGTTTTTGAGGGCTGATTTCTTGTCCTGTGATAAAAAGCCTTCTGTTTCGAATACCAAACATTTCAGGGGAACATTTTCAAGCTTTTGGCACCATTTTTGAGTGAATTGCCAAAAGTCAGATTTTTGCTGAAATTGTGACCCCGGGGCTTAGTAATTTTTTCAAAAAAATATTTTCTGCCGGTTAAGTTTTTGAGGGCTGATTTCTTGTCCTGTGATAAAAAGCCTTCTGTTTCGAGTGCCAAACCTTTCAGGGGAACATTTTCAAGCTTTTGCCACCATTTTTGAGTGAATTGCCAAAAGTCAGATTTTTGCTGAAATTGTGACCCCAGGGGTTAGGGATTTCTTCAAAAAAATATTTTCTGCCGGTTAAGTTTTTGAGGGCTGATTTCTTGTCCTGTGATAAAAAGCCTTCTCTTTTGAGTGTCAAACGTTTCAGGGGAGCATTTTCAAGCTTTTGGCACCATTTTTGAGTGAATTGCCAAAAGCCAGATTTTTATTGAAATTGTGACCCCGGGGGTTAGGGATTTCTTCAAAAAAATATTTTCTGCCGGTTAAGTTTTTGAGGGCTGATTTCTTGTCCTGTGATAAAAAGCCTTCTGTTTCGAGTGCCAAACCTTTCAGGGGAGCATTTTCAAGCTTTTGGCACCATTTTTGAGCGAATTGCCGAAAGCCAGATTTTTGCTGAAATTGTGACCCTGGGGCTTAGGAATTTTTTGAAAAGAAGTCTTTCCCGCCGGTTAGGTTTTTGAGGGCGGATTTCTTGTCCTGTGATAACAAGCCTTCAGTTTCAAATACCAAACATTTCAGGGGAACATTTTCAAGCTTTTGGCACCATTTTTGAGTGAATTGCCAAAAGCCAGATTTTTGCTGAAATTGTGACCCCGGGGCTTAGTAATTTTTTCAAAAAAATATTTTCTGCCGGTTAAGTTTTTGAGGGCTGATTTCTTGTCCTGTGATAAAAAGCCTTCTGTTTCGAGTGCCAAACCTTTCAGGGGAGCATTTTCAAGCTTTTGGCACCATTTTTGAGTGAATTGCCAAAAGCCAGATTTTTGCTGAAATTGTGACCCCGGGGGTTAGGGATTTTTTCAAAAAAGTCTTTTCCGCCGGTTAGGTTTTTGAGGGCTGATTTCTTGTCCTGTGATAAAAAGCCTTCTGTTTCGAGTGCCAAACCTTTCAGGGGAGCATTTTCAAGCTTTTGGCACCATTTTTGAGTTAATTGCCCAAAGCAGGACTTTTGCTGAAATTGTGACCCCGGGGCTAAGGAATTTTTTCAAAAAAGTCTTTTCCGCCGGTTAGGTTTTTGAGGGCTGATTTCTTGTCCTGTGATAACAAGCCTTCTGTTTCGAGTGCCAAACATTTCAGGAGAACATTTTCAAGCTTTTGGAACCATTTTTGAGTCAATTGCCAAAATCAGATTTTTGCTGAAATTGTGACCCCAGGGCTTAGGGATTTTTTCAAAAAAGTCTTTTCCGCCGGTTAGGTTTTTGAGGGCTGATTTCTTGTCCTGTGATAACAAGCCTTCTGTTTCGAGTGCCAAACATTTCAGGAGAACATTTTCAAGCTTTTGGAACCATTTTTGAGTGAATTGCCAAAATCAGATTTTTGCTGAAATTGTGACCCCGGGGGTTAGTAATTTTTTCAAAAAAATATTTTCTGCCGGTTAAGTTTTTGAGGGCTGATTTCTTGTCCTGTGATAAAAAGCCTTCTGTTTCGAGTGCCAAACCTTTCAGGGGAGCATTTTCAAGCTTTTGGCACCATTTTTGAGTGAATTGCCAAAAGCCAGATTTTTGCTGAAATTGTGACCCCGGGGCTTAGGAATTTTTTCAAAAAAGTCTTTTCCACCGGTTAAGTTTTTGAGGGCTGATTTCTTGTACTGTGATAAAATGCCTTCTGTTTCGAGTGCCAAACCTTTCAGGAGAGCATTTTCAAGCTTTTGGCACCATTTTTGAGTGAATTGCCAAAAGTCAGATTTTTGCTGAAATTGTGACCCCAGGGGTTAGGGATTTCTTCAAAAAAATATTTTCTGCCGGTTAAGTTTTTGAGGGCTGATTTCTTGTCCTGTGATAAAAAGCCTTCTGTTTCGAGTGCCAAACCTTTCAGGGGAGCATTTTCAAGCTTTTGGCACCATTTTTGAGTGAATTGCTGAAAGCCAGATTTTTGCTGAAATTGTGACCCTGGGGCTTAGGAATTTTTTGAAAAGAAGTCTTTCCCGCCGGTTAGGTTTTTGAGGGCTGATTTCTTGTCCTGTGATAACAAGCCTTCTGTTTTGAGTGCCAAACCTTTCAGGAGAGCATTTTCAAGGTTTTGGAACCATTTTTGAGTGAATTGCCAAAAGTCAGATTTTTGCTGAAATTGTGACCCCGGGGGTTAGGGATTTCTTCAAAAAAATATTTTCTGCCGGTTAAGTTTTTGAGGGCTGATTTCTTGTCCTGTGATAAAAAGCCTTCTGTTTCGAGTGCCAAACCTTTCAGGGGAGCATTTTCAAGCTTTTGGCACCATTTTTGAGTGAATTGCCAAAAGGAGGACTTTTGCTGAAATTGTGACCCCGGGGCTAAGGAATTTTTTCAAAAAAGTCTTTTCCGCCGGTTAGGTTTTTGAGGGCTGATTTCTTGTTCTGTGATAACAAGCCTTCTGTTTCGAGTGCCAAACATTTTAGGAGAACATTTTCAAGCTTTTGGAACCATTTTTGAGTGAATTGCCAAAAGCCAGATTTTTGCTGAAATTGTGACCCCGGGGCTTAGGAATTTTTTCAAAAAAGTCTTTTCCGCCGGTTAGGTTTTTGAGGGCTGATTTCTTGTCCTGTGATAACAAGCCTTCTGTTTCGAGTGCCAAACATTTCAGGAGAACATTTTCAAGCTTTTGGAACCATTTTTGAGTGAATTGCCAAAATCAGATTTTTGCTGAAATTGTGACCCCGGGGGTTAGTGATTTCTTCAAAAAAATATTTTCTGCCGCTTAAGTTTCTGAGGGCTGATTTCTTGTCCTGTGATAAAAAGCCTTCTGTTTCGAGTGCCAAACCTTTCAGGGGAGCATTTTCAAGCTTTTGGCACCATTTTTGAGTGAATTGCCAAAAGCCAGATTTTTGCTGAAATTGTGACCCCGGGGCTTAGGAATTTTTTCAAAAAAGTCTTTTCCGCCGGTTAGGTTTTTGAGGGCTGATTTCTTGTCCTGTGATAACAAGCCTTCTGTTTCGAGTGCCAAACATTTCAGGAGAACATTTTCAAGCTTTTGGAACCATTTTTGAGTGAATTGCCAAAATCAGATTTTTGCTGAAATTGTGACCCCGGGGGTTAGGGATTTCTTCAAAAAAATATTTTCTGCCGGTTAAGTTTTTGAGGGCTGATTTCTTCTCCTGTGATAAAAAGCCTTCTGTTTCGAGTGCCAAACCTTTCAGGGGAGCATTTTCAAGCTTTTGGCACCATTTTTGAGTGAATTGCCAAAAGCCAGATTTTTGCTGAAATTGTGACCCCGGGGCTTAGGAATTTTTTCAAAAAAGTCTTTTCCGCCGGTTAAGTTTTTGAGGGCTGATTTCTTGCCCTGTGATAAAAAGCCTTCTGTTTCTAGTGCCAAACCTTTCAGGGGAGCATTTTCAAGCTTTTGGCACCATTTTTGAGTGAATTGCCAAAAGCCAGATTTTTGCTGAAATTGTGACCCCGGGGCTTAGGAATTTTTTCAAAAAAATATTTTCTGCCGGTTAAGTTTTTGAGGGCTGATTTCTTGTCCTGTGATAAAAAGCCTTCTGTTTCGAGTGCCAAACCTTTCAGGGGAGCATTTTCAAGCTTTTGGCACCATTTTTGAGCGAATTGCCGAAAGCCAGATTTTTGCTGAAATTGTGACCCCGGGGGTTAGGGATTTTTTCAAAAAAGTCTTTTCCGCCGGTTAGGTTTTTGAGGGCTGATTTCTTGTCCTGTGATAAAAAGCCTTCTGTTTCGAGTGCCAAACCTTTCAGGGGAGCATTTTCAAGCTTTTGGCACCATTTTTGAGTTAATTGCCCAAAGCAGGACTTTTGCTGAAATTGTGACCCCGGGGCTAAGGAATTTTTTCAAAAAAGTCTTTTCCGCCGGTTAGGTTTTTGAGGGCTGATTTCTTGTCCTGTGATAACAAGCCTTCTGTTTCGAGTGCCAAACATTTCAGGAGAACATTTTCAAGCTTTTGGAACCATTTTTGAGTCAATTGCCAAAATCAGATTTTTGCTGAAATTGTGACCCCAGAGCTTAGGGATTTCTTTTAAAAAAATTTTCTGCCGGTTAAGTTTTTGAGGGCTGATTTCTTGTCCTGTGATAACAAGCCTTCTGTTTCGACTGCCAAACATTTCAGGAGAACATTTTCAAGCTTTTGGCACCATTTTTGAGTGAATTGCCAAATGTCAGATTTTTGCTGAAATTGTGACCCCGGGGGTTAGGGATTTCTTCAAAAAAGTCTTTTCCGCCGGTTAGGTTTTTGAGGGCTGATTTCTTGTCCTGTGATAACAAGCCTTCTGTTTCGAGTGCCAAACATTTCAGGAGAACATTTTCAAGCTTTTGGAACCATTTTTGAGTGAATTGCCAAAATCAGATTTTTGCTGAAATTGTGACCCCGGGGGTTAGGGATTTCTTCAAAAAAATATTTTCTGCCGGTTAAGTTTTTGAGGGCTGATTTCTTGTCCTGTGATAAAAAGCCTTCTGTTTCGAGTGCCAAACCTTTCAGGGGAGCATTTTTAAGCTTTTGGCACCATTTTTGAGTGAATTGCCAAAAGCCAGATTTTTGCTGAAATTCTGACCCCGCGGCTTAGTAATTTTTTCAAAAAAATATTTTCTGCCGGTTAAGTTTTTGAGGGCTGATTTCTTGTCCTGTGATAAAAAGCCTTCTGTTTCGAGTGCCAAACCTTTCAGGGGAGCATTTTCAAGCTTTTGGCACCATTTTTGAGTGAATTGCCAAAAGCCAGATTTTTGCTGAAATTGTGACCCCAGAGCTTAGGGATTTCTTTTAAAAAAAATTTGTGCCGGTTAAGTTTTTGAGGGCTGATTTCTTGTCCTGTGATAACAAGCCTTCTGTTTCGACTGCCAAACATTTCAGGAGAACATTTTCAAGCTTTTGGCACCATTTTTGAGTGAATTGCCAAATGTCAGATTTTTGCTGAAATTGTGACCCCGGGGGTTAGGGATTTCTTCAAAAAAGTCTTTTCCGCCGGTTAGGTTTTTGAGGGCTGATTTCTTGTCCTGTGATAACAAGCCTTCTGTTTCGAGTGCCAAACATTTCAGGAGAACATTTTCAAGCTTTTGGAACCATTTTTGAGTGAATTGCCAAAATCAGATTTTTGCTGAAATTGTGACCCCGGGGGTTAGGGATTTCTTCAAAAAAATATTTTCTGCCGGTTAAGTTTTTGAGGGCTGATTTCTTGTTCTGTGATAAAAAGCCTTCTGTTTCGAGTGCCAAACCTTTCAGGGGAGCATTTTTAAGCTTTTGGCACCATTTTTGAGTGAATTGCCAAAAGCCAGATTTTTGCTGAAATTCTGACCCCGCGGCTTAGTAATTTTTTCAAAAAAATATTTTCTGCCGGTTAAGTTTTTGAGGGCTGATTTCTTGTCCTGTGATAAAAAGCCTTCTGTTTCGAGTGCCAAACCTTTCAGGGGAGCATTTTCAAGCTTTTGGCACCATTTTTGAGTGAATTGCCAAAAGCCAGATTTTTGCTGAAATTGTGACCCCGGGGCTTAGGAATTTTTTCAAAAAAGTCTTTTCCACCGGTTAAGTTTTTGAGGGCTGATTTCTTGTACTGTGATAAAATGCCTTCTGTTTCGAGTGCCAAACCTTTCAGGAGAGCATTTTCAAGCTTTTGGCACCATTTTTGAGTGAATTGCCAAAAGTCAGATTTTTGCTGAAACTGTGACCCCAGGGGTTAGGGATTTCTTCAAAAAAATATTTTCTGCCGGTTAAGTTTTTGAGGGCTGATTTCTTGTCCTGTGATAAAAACCCTTCTGTTTCGAGTGCCAAACCTTTCAGGGGAGCATTTTCAAGCTTTTGGCACCATTTTTGAGTGAATTGCCAAAAGCCAGATTTTTGCTGAAATTGTGACCCCGGGGCTTAGGAATTTTTTCAAAAAAGTCTTTTCCGCCGGTTAGGTTTTTGAGGGCTGATTTCTTGTCCTGTGATAACAAGCCTTCTGTTTCGAGTGCCAAACATTTCAGGAGAACATTTTCAAGCTTTTGGAACCATTTTTGAGTGAATTGCCAAAATCAGATTTTTGCTGAAATTGTGACCCCGGGGGTTAGGGATTTCTTCAAAAAAATATTTTCTGCCGGTTAAGTTTTTGAGGGCTGATTTCTTCTCCTGTGATAAAAAGCCTTCTGTTTCGAGTGCCAAACCTTTCAGGGGAGCATTTTCAAGCTTTTGGCACCATTTTTGAGTGAATTGCCAAAAGCCAGATTTTTGCTGAAATTGTGACCCCGGGGCTTAGGAATTTTTTCAAAAAAGTCTTTTCCGCCGGTTAAGTTTTTGAGGGCTGATTTCTTGCCCTGTGATAAAAAGCCTTCTGTTTCGAGTGCCAAACCTTTCAGGGGAGCATTTTCAAGCTTTTGGCACCATTTTTGAGTGAATTGCCAAAAGCCAGATTTTTGCTGAAATTGTGACCCCGGGGCTTAGGAATTTTTTCAAAAAAATATTTTCTGCCGGTTAAGTTTTTGAGGGCTGATTTCTTGTCCTGTGATAAAAAGCCTTCTGTTTCGAGTGCCAAACCTTTCAGGGGAGCATTTTCAAGCTTTTGGCACCATTTTTGAGCGAATTGCCGAAAGCCAGATTTTTGCTGAAATTGTGACCCCGGGGGTTAGGGATTTTTTCAAAAAAGTCTTTTCCGCCGGTTAGGTTTTTGAGGGCTGATTTCTTGTCCTGTGATAAAAAGCCTTCTGTTTCGAGTGCCAAACCTTTCAGGGGAGCATTTTCAAGCTTTTGGCACCATTTTTGAGTTAATTGCCCAAAGCAGGACTTTTGCTGAAATTGTGACCCCGGGGCTAAGGAATTTTTTCAAAAAAGTCTTTTCCGCCGGTTAGGTTTTTGAGGGCTGATTTCTTGTCCTGTGATAACAAGCCTTCTGTTTCGAGTGCCAAACATTTCAGGAGAACATTTTCAAGCTTTTGGAACCATTTTTGAGTGAATTGCCAAAATCAGATTTTTGCTGAAATTGTGACCCCAGAGCTTAGGGATTTCTTTTAAAAAAAATTTCTGCCGGTTAAGTTTTTGAGGGCTGATTTCTTGTCCTGTGATAACAAGCCTTCTGTTTCGACTGCCAAACATTTCAGGAGAACATTTTCAAGCTTTTGGCACCATTTTTGAGTGAATTGCCAAATGTCAGATTTTTGCTGAAATTGTGACCCCGGGGGTTAGGGATTTCTTCAAAAAAGTCTTTTCCGCCGGTTAGGTTTTTGAGGGCTGATTTCTTGTCCTGTGATAACAAGCCTTCTGTTTCGAGTGCCAAACATTTCAGGAGAACATTTTCAAGCTTTTGGAACCATTTTTGAGTGAATTGCCAAAATCAGATTTTTGCTGAAATTGTGACCCCGGGGGTTAGGGATTTCTTCAAAAAAATATTTTCTGCCGGTTAAGTTTTTGAGGGCTGATTTCTTGTCCTGTGATAAAAAGCCTTCTGTTTCGAGTGCCAAACCTTTCAGGGGAGCATTTTTAAGCTTTTGGCACCATTTTTGAGTGAATTGCCAAAAGCCAGATTTTTGCTGAAATTCTGACCCCGCGGCTTAGTAATTTTTTCAAAAAAATATTTTCTGCCGGTTAAGTTTTTGAGGGCTGATTTCTTGTCCTGTGATAAAAAGCCTTCTGTTTCAAGTGCCAAACCTTTCAGGGGAGCATTTTCAAGCTTTTGGCACCATTTTTGAGTGAATTGCCAAAAGCCAGATTTTTGCTGAAATTGTGACCCCAGAGCTTAGGGATTTCTTTTAAAAAAAAATTCTGCCGGTTAAGTTTTTGAGGGCTGATTTCTTGTCCTGTGATAACAAGCCTTCTGTTTCGACTGCCAAACATTTCAGGAGAACATTTTCAAGCTTTTGGCACCATTTTTGAGTGAATTGCCAAATGTCAGATTTTTGCTGAAATTGTGACCCCGGGGCTTAGTAATTTTTTCAAAAAAATATTTTCTGCCGGTTAAGTTTTTGAGGGCTGATTTCTTGTCCTGTGATAAAAAGCCTTCTGTTTCGAGTGCCAAACCTTTCAGGGGAGCATTTTCAAGCTTTTGGCACCATTTTTGAGTGAATTGCCAAAAGCCAGATTTTTGCTGAAATTGTGACCCCGGGGCTTAGGAATTTTTTCAAAAAAGTCTTTTCCACCGGTTAAGTTTTTGAGGGCTGATTTCTTGTACTGTGATAAAATGCCTTCTGTTTCGAGTGCCAAACCTTTCAGGAGAGCATTTTCAAGCTTTTGGCACCATTTTTGAGTGAATTGCCAAAAGTCAGATTTTTGCTGAAATTGTGACCCCAGGGGTTAGGGATTTCTTCAAAAAAATATTTTCTGCCGGTTAAGTTTTTGAGGGCTGATTTCTTGTCCTGTGATAAAAACCCTTCTGTTTCGAGTGCCAAACCTTTCAGGGGAGCATTTTCAAGCTTTTGGCACCATTTTTGAGTGAATTGCCAAAAGGAGGACTTTTGCTGAAATTGTGACCCCGGGGCTAAGGAATTTTTTCAAAAAAGTCTTTTCCGCCGGTTAGGTTTTTGAGGGCTGATTTCTTGTCCTGTGATAAAATGCCTTCTGTTTCGAGTGCCAAACATTTCAGGAGAACATTTTCAAGCTTTTGGAACCATTTTTGAGTCAATTGCCAAAATCAGATTTTTGCTGAAATTGTGACCCCAGGGCTTAGGGATTTCTTTAAAAAAAAATTTCTACCGGTTACGTTTTTGAGGGCTTATTTCTTGTCCTGTGATAACAAGCCTTCTGTTTCGACTGCCAAACATTTCAGGAGAACATTTTCAAGCTTTTGGCACCATTTTTGAGTGAATTGCCAAAAGTCTGATTTTTGCTGAAATTGTGACCCCGGGGGTTAGGGATTTCTTCAAAAAAGTCTTTTCCGCTGGTTAGGTTTTTGAGGGCTGATTTCTTGTCCTGTGATAACAAGCCTTCTGTTTCGAGTGCCAAACATTTTAGGAGAACATTTTCAAGCTTTTGGAACCATTTTTGAGTGAATTGCCAAAAGCCAGATTTTTGCTGAAATTGTGACCCCGGGGCTTAGGAATTTTTTCAAAAAAGTCTTTTCCGCCGGTTAGGTTTTTGAGGGCTGATTTCTTGTCCTGTGATAACAAGCCTTCTGTTTCGAGTGCCAAACATTTCAGGAGAACATTTTCAAGCTTTTGGAACCATTTTTGAGTGAATTGCCAAAATCAGATTTTTGCTGAAATTGTGACCCCGGGGGTTAGTGATTTCTTCAAAAAAATATTTTCTTCCGCTTAAGTTTCTGAGGGCTGATTTCTTGTCCTGTGATAAAAAGCCTTCTGTTTCGAGTGCCAAACCTTTCAGGGGAGCATTTTCAAGCTTTTGGCACCATTTTTGAGTGAATTGCCAAAAGCCAGATTTTTGCTGAAATTGTGACCCCGGGGCTTAGGAATTTTTTCAAAAAAGTCTTTTCCGCCGGTTAGGTTTTTGAGGGCTGATTTCTTGTCCTGTGATAACAAGCCTTCTGTTTCGAGTGCCAAACATTTCAGGAGAACATTTTCAAGCTTTTGGAACCATTTTTGAGTGAATTGCCAAAATCAGATTTTTGCTGAAATTGTGACCCCGGGGGTTAGGGATTTCTTCAAAAAAATATTTTCTGCCGGTTAAGTTTTTGAGGGCTGATTTCTTGTCCTGTGATAAAAAGCCTTCTGTTTCGAGTGCCAAACCTTTCAGGGGAGCATTTTCAAGCTTTTGGCACCATTTTTGAGCGAATTGCCGAAAGCCAGATTTTTGCTGAAATTGTGACCCTGGGGCTTAGGAATTTTTTGAAAAGAAGTCTTTCCCGCCGGTTAGGTTTTTGAGGGCGGATTTCTTGTCCTGTGATAACAAGCCTTCAGTTTCAAATACCAAACATTTCAGGGGAACATTTTCAAGCTTTTGGCACCATTTTTGAGTGAATTGCCAAAAGCCAGATTTTTGCTGAAATTGTGACCCCCGGGCTTAGTAATTTTTTCAAAAAAATATTTTCTGCCGGTTAAGTTTTTGAGGGCTGATTTCTTGTCCTGTGATAAAAAGCCTTCTGTTTCGAGTGCCAAACCTTTCAGGGGAGCATTTTCAAGCTTTTGGCACCATTTTTGAGTGAATTGCCAAAAGCCAGATTTTTGCTGAAATTGTGACCCCGGGGCTAAGGAATTTTTTCAAAAAAGTCTTTTCCGCCGGTTAGGTTTTTGAGGGCTGATTTCTTGTCCTGTGATAACAAGCCTTCTGTTTCGAGTGCCAAACATTTCAGGAGAACATTTTCAAGCTTTTGGAACCATTTTTGAGTGAATTGCCAAAATCAGATTTTTGCTGAAATTGTGACCCCGGGGGTTAGGGATTTCTTCAAAAAAATATTTTCTGCCGGTTAAGTTTTTGAGGGCTGATTTCTTGTCCTGTGATAAAAAGCCTTCTGTTTCGAGTGCCAAACCTTTCAGGGGAGCATTTTTAAGCTTTTGGCACCATTTTTGAGTGAATTGCCAAAAGCCAGATTTTTGCTGAAATTCTGACCCCGCGGCTTAGTAATTTTTTCAAAAAAATATTTTCTGCCGGTTAAGTTTTTGAGGGCTGATTTCTTGTCCTGTGATAAAAAGCCTTCTGTTTCGAGTGCCAAACCTTTCAGGGGAGCATTTTCAAGCTTTTGGCACCATTTTTGAGTGAATTGCCAAAAGCCAGATTTTTGCTGAAATTGTGACCCCGGGGCTTAGGAATTTTTTCAAAAAAGTCTTTTCCACCGGTTAAGTTTTTGAGGGCTGATTTCTTGTCCTGTGATAAAAACCCTTCTGTTTCGAGTGACAAACCTTTCAGGGGAGCATTTTCAAGCTTTTGGCACCATTTTTGAGTGAATTGCCAAAAGTCAGATTTTTGCTGAAACTGTGAACCCGGGGGTTAGGGATTTTTTCAAAAAAGTCTTTTCCGCCGGTTAGGTTTTTCAGGGCTGATTTGTTGTCCTGTGATAACAAGCCTTCTGTTTCGAGTTCCAAACCTTTCAGGAGAGCATTTTCAAGCTTTTGGCACCATTTTTGAGTGAATTGCCAAAAGCCAGATTTTTACTGAAATTGTGACCCCGGGGGTTAGGGATTTCTTAAAAAAAATATTTTCTGCCGGTCAAGTTTTTGAGGGCTGATTTCTTGTCCTGTGATAAAAAGCCTTCTGTTTCGAGTGCCAAACCTTTCAGGGGAGCATTTTCAAGCTTTTGGCACCATTTTTGAGCGAATTGCCGAAAGCCAGATTTTTGCTGAAATTGTGACCCTGGGGCTTAGGAATTTTTAAAAAAGAAGTCTTTCCCGCCAGTTAGGTTTTTGAGGGCGGATTTCTTGTCCTGTGATAACAAGCCTTCAGTTTCAAATACCAAACATTTCAGGGGAACATTTTCAAGCTTTTGGCACCATTTTTGAGTGAATTGCCAAAAGCCAGATTTTTGCTGAAATTGTGACCCCGGGGCTTAGTAATTTTTTCAAAAAAATATTTTCTGCCGGTTAAGTTTTTGAGGGCTGATTTCTTGTCCTTTGATAAAAAGCTTTCTGTTTCGAGTGCCAAACCTTTCAGGGGAGCATTTTCAAGCTTTTGGCACCATTTTTGAGTGAATTGCCAAAAGCCAGATTTTTGCTGAAATTGTGACCCCGGGGGTTAGGGATTTTTTCAAAAAAGTCTTTCCCGCCGGTTAGGTTTTTGAGGGCTGATTTCTTGTCCTGTGATAAAAAGCCTTCTGTTTCGAGTGACAAACCTTTCAGGGGAGCATTTTCAAGCTTTTGGCACCATTTTTGAGTTAATTGCCCAAAGCAGGACTTTTCCTGAAATTGTGACCCCGGGGGTTAGGGATTTTTTCAAAAAAGTCTTTTCCGCCGGTTAGGTTTTTCAGGGCTGATTTGTTGTCCTGTGATAACAAGCCTTCTGTTTCGAGTTCCAAACCTTTCAGGAGAGCATTTTCAAGCTTTTGGCACCATTTTTGAGTGAATTGCCAAAAGCCAGATTTTTACTGAAATTGTGACCCCGGGGGTTAGGGATTTCTTAAAAAAAATATTTTCTGCCGGTCAAGTTTTTGAGGGCTGATTTCTTGTCCTGTGATAAAAAGCCTTCTGTTTCGAGTGCCAAACCTTTCAGGGGAGCATTTTCAAGCTTTTGGCACCATTTTTGAGCGAATTGCCGAAAGCCAGATTTTTGCTGAAATTGTGACCCTGGGGCTTAGGAATTTTTTAAAAAGAAGTCTTTCCCGCCAGTTAGGTTTTTGAGGGCGGATTTCTTGTCCTGTGATAACAAGCCTTCAGTTTCAAATACCAAACATTTCAGGGGAACATTTTCAAGCTTTTGGCACCATTTTTGAGTGAATTGCCAAAAGCCAGATTTTTGTTGAAATTGTGACCCCGGGGCTTAGTAATTTTTTCAAAAAAATATTTTCTGCCGGTTAAGTTTTTGAGGGCTGATTTCTTGTCCTTTGATAAAAAGCTTTCTGTTTCGAGTGCCAAACCTTTCAGGGGAGCATTTTCAAGCTTTTGGCACCATTTTTGAGTGAATTGCCAAAAGCCAGATTTTTGCTGAAATTGTGACCCCGGGGGTTAGGGATTTTTTCAAAAAAGTCTTTCCCGCCGGTTAGGTTTTTGAGGGCTGATTTCTTGTCCTGTGATAAAAAGCCTTCTGTTTCGAGTGACAAACCTTTCAGGGGAGCATTTTCAAGCTTTTGGCACCATTTTTGAGTTAATTGCCCAAAGCAGGACTTTTCCTGAAATTGTGACCCCGGGGGTTAGGGATTTTTTCAAAAAAGTCTTTTCCGCCGGTTAGGTTTTTCAGGGCTGATTTGTTGTCCTGTGATAACAAGCCTTCTGTTTCGAGTTCCAAACCTTTCAGGAGAGCATTTTCAAGCTTTTGGCACCATTTTTGAGTGAATTGCCAAAAGCCAGATTTTTACTGAAATTGTGACCCCGGGGGTTAGGGATTTCTTAAAAAAAATATTTTCTGCCGGTCAAGTTTTTGAGGGCTGATTTCTTGTCCTGTGATAAAAAGCCTTCTGTTTCGAGTGCCAAACCTTTCAGGGGAGCATTTTCAAGCTTTTGGCACCATTTTTGAGCGAATTGCCGAAAGCCAGATTTTTGCTGAAATTGTGACCCTGGGGCTTAGGAATTTTTTAAAAAGAAGTCTTTCCCGCCAGTTAGGTTTTTGAGGGCGGATTTCTTGTCCTGTGATAACAAGCCTTCAGTTTCAAATACCAAACATTTCAGGGGAACATTTTCAAGCTTTTGGCACCATTTTTGAGTGAATTGCCAAAAGCCAGATTTTTGTTGAAATTGTGACCCCGGGGCTTAGTAATTTTTTCAAAAAAATATTTTCTGCCGGTTAAGTTTTTGAGGGCTGATTTCTTGTCCTTTGATAAAAAGCTTTCTGTTTCGAGTGCCAAACCTTTCAGGGGAGCATTTTCAAGCTTTTGGCACCATTTTTGAGTGAATTGCCAAAAGCCAGATTTTTGCTGAAATTGTGACCCCGGGGGTTAGGGATTTTTTCAAAAAAGTCTTTCCCGCCGGTTAGGTTTTTGAGGGCTGATTTCTTGTCCTGTGATAAAAAGCCTTCTGTTTCGAGTGACAAACCTTTCAGGGGAGCATTTTCAAGCTTTTGGCACCATTTTTGAGTTAATTGCCCAAAGCAGGACTTTTCCTGAAATTGTGACCCCGGGGGTTAGGGATTTTTTCAAAAAAGTCTTTTCCGCCGGTTAGGTTTTTCAGGGCTGATTTGTTGTCCTGTGATAACAAGCCTTCTGTTTCGAGTTCCAAACCTTTCAGGAGAGCATTTTCAAGCTTTTGGCACCATTTTTGAGTGAATTGCCAAAAGCCAGATTTTTACTGAAATTGTGACCCCGGGGGTTAGGGATTTCTTAAAAAAAATATTTTCTGCCGGTCAAGTTTTTGAGGGCTGATTTCTTGTCCTGTGATAAAAAGCCTTCTGTTTCGAGTGCCAAACCTTTCAGGGGAGCATTTTCAAGCTTTTGGCACCATTTTTGAGCGAATTGCCGAAAGCCAGATTTTTGCTGAAATTGTGACCCTGGGGCTTAGGAATTTTTTAAAAAGAAGTCTTTCCCGCCAGTTAGGTTTTTGAGGGCGGATTTCTTGTCCTGTGATAACAAGCCTTCAGTTTCAAATACCAAACATTTCAGGGGAACATTTTCAAGCTTTTGGCACCATTTTTGAGTGAATTGCCAAAAGCCAGATTTTTGTTGAAATTGTGACCCCGGGGCTTAGTAATTTTTTCAAAAAAATATTTTCTGCCGGTTAAGTTTTTGAGGGCTGATTTCATGTCCTTTGATAAAAAGCTTTCTGTTTCGAGTGCCAAACCTTTCAGGGGAGCATTTTCAAGCTTTTGGCACCATTTTTGAGTGAATTGCCAAAAGCCAGATTTTTGCTGAAATTGTGACCCCGGGGGTTAGGGATTTTTTCAAAAAAGTCTTTTCCGCCGGTTAGGTTTTTGAGGGCTGATTTCTTGTCCTGTGATAAAAAGCCTTCTGTTTCGAGTGCCAAACCTTTCAGGGGAGCATTTTCAAGCTTTTGGCACCATTTTTGAGTTAATTGCCCAAAGCAGGACTTTTGCTGAAATTGTGACCCCGGGGCTAAGGAATTTTTTCAAAAAAGTCTTTTCCGCCGGTTAGGTTTTTGAGGGCTGATTTCTTGTCCTGTGATAACAAGCCTTCTGTTTCGAGTGCCAAACATTTCAGGAGAACATTTTCAAGCTTTTGGAACCATTTTTGAGTCAATTGCCAAAATCAGATTTTTGCTGAAATTGTGACCCCAGGGCTTAGGGATTTCTTTTAAAAAAAATTTCTGCCGGTTAAGTTTTTGAGGGCTGATTTCTTGTCCTGTGATAACAAGCCTTCTGTTTCGACTGCCAAACATTTCAGGAGAACATTTTCAAGCTTTTGGCACCATTTTTGAGTGAATTGCCAAAAGTCAGATTTTTGCTGAAATTGTGACCCCGGGGGTTAGGGATTTCTTCAAAAAAGTCTTTTCCGCCGGTTAGGTTTTTGAGGGCTGATTTCTTGTCCTGTGATAACAAGCCTTCTGTTTCGAGTGCCAAACATTTCAGGAGAACATTTTCAAGCTTTTGGAACCATTTTTGAGTGAATTGCCAAAATCAGATTTTTGCTGAAATTGTGACCCCGGGGGTTAGGGATTTTTTCAAAAAAATATTTTCTGCCGGTTAAGTTTTTGAGGGCTGATTTCTTGTCCTGTGATAAAAAGCCTTCTGTTTCGAGTGCCAAACCTTTCAGGGGAGCATTTTCAAGCTTTTGGCACCATTTTTGAGTGAATTGCCAAAAGCCAGATTTTTGCTGAAATTGTGACCCCGGGGCTTAGGAATTTTTTCAAAAAAGTCTTTTCCACCGGTTAAGTTTTTGAGGGCTGATTTCTTGTACTGTGATAAAATGCCTTCTGTTTCGAGTGCCAAACCTTTCAGGAGAGCATTTTCAAGCTTTTGGCACCATTTTTGAGTGAATTGCCAAAAGTCAGATTTTTGCTGAAATTGTGACCCCAGGGGTTAGGGATTTCTTCAAAAAAATATTTTCTGCCGGTTACGTTTTTGAGGGCTGATTTCTTGTCCTGTGATAAAAACCCTTCTGTTTCGAGTGCCAAACCTTTCAGGGGAGCATTTTCAAGCTTTTGGCACCATTTTTGAGTGAATTGCCAAAAGTCAGATTTTTGCTGAAACTGTGAACCCGGGGGTTAGGGATTTTTTCAAAAAAGTCTTTTCCACCGGTTAGGTTTTTCAGGGCTGATTTGTTGTCCTGTGATAACAAGCCTTCTGTTTCGAGTTCCAAACCTTTCAGGAGAGCATTTTCAAGCTTTTGGCACCATTTTTGAGTGAATTGCCAAAAGTCAGATTTTTGCTGAAATTGTGACCCCGGGGGTTAGGGATTTCTTCAAAAAAATATTTTCTTCCGGTTAAGTTTTTGAGGACTGATTTCTTGTCCTGTGATAAAAAGCCTTCTGTTTCGAGTGCCAAACCTTTCAGGGGAGCATTTTCAAGCTTTTGGCACCATTTTTGAGTGAATTGCCAAAAGCCAGATTTTTGCTGAAATTGTGACCCCGGGGCTTGGTAATTTTTTCAAAAAAAATATTTTCTCCTGGTTAAGTTTTTGAGGGCTGATTTCTTGTCCTGTGATAAAAAGCCTTCTGTTTCGAGTGCCAAACCTTTCAGGGGAGCATTTTCAAGCTTTTGGCACCATTTTTGAGTGAATTGCCAAAAGCCAGATTTTTGCTGAAATTGTGACCCCGGGGCTTAGGAATTTTTTCAAAAAAGTCTTTTCCGCCGGTTAGGTTTTTGAGGGCTGATTTGTTGTCCTGTGATAACAAGCCTTCTGTTTCGAGTGCCAAACCTTTCAGGGGAGCATTTTCAAGCTTTTGGCACCATTTTTGAGTGAATTGCCAGAAGCCAGATTTTTGCTGAAATTGTGACCCCGGGGCTTGGTAATTTTTTCAAAAGAATATTTTCTGCCGGTTAAGTTTTTGAGGGCTGATTTCTTGTCCTGTGATAAAAAGCCTTCTGTTTCGAGTGCCAAACCTTTCAGGGGAGCATTTTCAAGCTTTTGGCACCATATTTGAGTGAATTGCCAAAAGCGAGATTTTTACTGAAATTGTGACCCTGGGGCTTAGGAATTTTTTGAAAAGAAGTCTTTCCCGCCGGTTAGGTTTTTGAGGGCGGATTTCTTGTCCTGTGATAACAAGCCTTCTGTTTCGAATACCAAACATTTCAGGGGAACATTTTCAAGCTTTTGGCACCATTTTTGAGTGAATTGCCAAAAGTCAGATTTTTGCTGAAATTGTGACCCCGGGGGTTAGGGATTTTTTCAAAAAAATATTTTCTGCCGGTTAAGTTTTTGAGGGCTGATTTCTTGTCCTGTGATAAAAAGCCTTCTGTTTCGAGGGCCAAACCTTTCAGGGGAGCATTTCCAAGCTTTTGGCACCATTTTTGAGTGAATTGCCAAAAGCCAGATTTTTGCTGAAATTGTGACCCCGGGGCTTAGGAAATTTTTCAAAAAAGTCTTTTCCGCCGGTTAGGTTTTTGAGGGCTGATTTCTTGTCCTGTGATAAAAAGCCTTCTGTTTCGAGTGCCAAACCTTTCAGGGGAGCATTTTCAAGCTTTTGGAACCATTTTTGAGTCAATTGCCAAAATCAGATTTTTGCTGAAATTGTGACCCCAGGGCTTAGGGATTTCTTTTAAAAAAAATTTCTGCCGGTTAAGTTTTTGAGGGCTGATTTCTTGTCCTGTGATAACAAGCCTTCTGTTTCGACTGCCAAACATTTCAGGAGAACATTTTCAAGCTTTTGGCACCATTTTTGAGTGAATTGCCAAAAGTCAGATTTTTGCTGAAATTGTGACCCCGGGGGTTAGGGTTTTCTTCAAAAAAGTCTTTTCCGCCGGTTAGGTTTTTGAGGGCTGATTTCTTGTCCTGTGATAACAAGCCTTCTGTTTCGAGTGCCAAACATTTCAGGAGAACATTTTCAAGCTTTTGGAACCATTTTTGAGTGAATTGCCAAAATCAGATTTTTGCTGAAATTGTGACCCCGGGGGTTAGGGATTTTTTCAAAAAAATATTTTCTGCCGGTTAAGTTTTTGAGGGCTGATTTCTTGTCCTGTGATAAAAAGCCTTCTGTTTCGAGTGCCAAACCTTTCAGGGGAGCATTTTCAAGCTTTTGGCACCATTTTTGAGTGAATTGCCAAAAGCCAGATTTTTGCTGAAATTGTGACCCCGGGGCTTAGGAATTTTTTCAAAAAAGTCTTTTCCACCGGTTAAGTTTTTGAGGGCTGATTTCTTGTACTGTGATAAAATGCCTTCTGTTTCGAGTGCCAAACCTTTCAGGAGAGCATTTTCAAGCTTTTGGCACCATTTTTGAGTGAATTGCCAAAAGTCAGATTTTTGCTGAAATTGTGACCCCAGGGGTTAGGGATTTCTTCAAAAAAATATTTTCTGCCGGTTACGTTTTTGAGGGCTGATTTCTTGTCCTGTGATAAAAAGCCTTCTGTTTCGAGTGCCAAACCTTTCAGGGGAGCATTTTCAAGCTTTTGGCACCATTTTTGAGTGAATTGCCAAAAGTCAGATTTTTGCTGAAACTGTGAACCCGGGGGTTAGGGATTTTTTCAAAAAAGTCTTTTCCGCCGGTTAGGTTTTTCAGGGCTGATTTGTTGTCCTGTGATAACAAGCCTTCTGTTTCGAGTGCCAAACCTTTCAGGGGAGCATTTTCAAGCTTTTGGCACCATTTTTGAGTGAATTGCCAAAAGCCAGATTTTTGCTGAAATTGTGACCCCGGGGCTTAGGAATTTTTTCAAAAAAGTCTTTTCCACCGGTTAAGTTTTTGAGGGCTGATTTCTTGTACTGTGATAAAATGCCTTCTGTTTCGAGTGCCAAACCTTTCAGGAGAGCATTTTCAAGCTTTTGGCACCATTTTTGAGTGATTTGCCAAAAGTCAGATTTTTGCTGAAATTGTGACCCCAGGGGTTAGGGATTTCTTCAAAAAAATATTTTCTGCCGGTTACGTTTTTGAGGGCTGATTTCTTGTCCTGTGATAAAAACCCTTCTGTTTCGAGTGCCAAACCTTTCAGGGGAGCATTTTCAAGCTTTTGGCACCATTTTTGAGTGAATTGCCAAAAGTCAGATTTTTGCTGAAACTGTGAACCCGGGGGTTAGGGATTTTTTCAAAAAAGTCTTTTCCGCCGGTTAGGTTTTTCAGGGCTGATTTGTTGTCCTGTGATAACAAGCCTTCTGTTTCGAGTTCCAAACCTTTCAGGAGAGCATTTTCAAGCTTTTGGCACCATTTTTGAGTGAATTGCCAAAAGTCAGATTTTTGCTGAAATTGTGACCCCGGGGGTTAGGGATTTCTTCAAAAAAATATTTTCTTCCGGTTAAGTTTTTGAGGACTGATTTCTTGTCCTGTGATAAAAAGCCTTCTGTTTCGAGTGCCAAACCTTTCAGGGGAGCATTTTCAAGCTTTTGGCACCATTTTTGAGTGAATTGCCAAAAGCCAGATTTTTGCTGAAATTGTGACCCCGGGGCTTGGTAATTTTTTCAAAAAAATATTTTCTCCTGGTTAAGTTTTTGAGGGCTGATTTCTTGTCCTGTGATAAAAAGCCTTCTGTTTCGAGTGCCAAACCTTTCAGGGGAGCATTTTCAAGCTTTTGGCACCATTTTTGAGTGAATTGCCAAAAGCCAGATTTTTGCTGAAATTGTGACCCCGGGGCTTAGGAATTTTTTCAAAAAAGTCTTTTCCGCCGGTTAGGTTTTTGAGGGCTGATTTGTTGTCCTGTGATAACAAGCCTTCTGTTTCGAGTGCCAAACCTTTCAGGAGAGCATTTTCAAGCTTTTGGCACCATTTTTGAGTGAATTGCCAAAAGTCAGATTTTTGCTGAAATTGTGACCCCGGGGGTTAGGGATTTCTTCAAAAAAATATTTTCTTCCGGTTAAGTTTTTGAGGACTGATTTCTTGTCCTGTGATAAAAAGCCTTCTGTTTCGAGTGCCAAACCTTTCAGGGGAGCATTTTCAAGCTTTTGGCACCATTTTTGAGTGAATTGCCAAAAGCCAGATTTTTGCTGAAATTGTGACCCCGGGGCTTGGTAATTTTTTCAAAAAAAATATTTTCTCCTGGTTAAGTTTTTGAGGGCTGATTTCTTGTCCTGTGATAAAAAGCCTTCTGTTTCGAGTGCCAAACCTTTCAGGGGAGCATTTTCAAGCTTTTGGCACCATTTTTGAGTGAATTGCCAAAAGCCAGATTTTTGCTGAAATTGTGACCCCGGGGCTTAGGAATTTTTTCAAAAAAGTCTTTTCCGCCGGTTAGGTTTTTGAGGGCTGATTTGTTGTCCTGTGATAACAAGCCTTCTGTTTCGAGTGCCAAACCTTTCAGGGGAGCATTTTCAAGCTTTTGGCACCATTTTTGAGTGAATTGCCAGAAGCCAGATTTTTGCTGAAATTGTGACCCCGGGGCTTGGTAATTTTTTCAAAAGAATATTTTCTGCCGGTTAAGTTTTTGAGGGCTGATTTCTTGTCCTGTGATAAAAAGCCTTCTGTTTCGAGTGCCAAACCTTTCAGGGGAGCATTTTCAAGCTTTTGGCACCATATTTGAGTGAATTGCCAAAAGCGAGATTTTTACTGAAATTGTGACCCTGGGGCTTAGGAATTTTTTGAAAAGAAGTCTTTCCCGCCGGTTAGGTTTTTGAGGGCGGATTTCTTGTCCTGTGATAACAAGCCTTCTGTTTCGAATACCAAACATTTCAGGGGAACATTTTCAAGCTTTTGGCACCATTTTTGAGTGAATTGCCAAAAGTCAGATTTTTGCTGAAATTGTGACCCCGGGGGTTAGGGATTTTTTCAAAAAAATATTTTCTGCCGGTTAAGTTTTTGAGGGCTGATTTCTTGTCCTGTGATAAAAAGCCTTCTGTTTCGAGGGCCAAACCTTTCAGGGGAGCATTTCCAAGCTTTTGGCACCATTTTTGAGTGAATTGCCAAAAGCCAGATTTTTGCTGAAATTGTGACCCCGGGGCTTAGGAAATTTTTCAAAAAAGTCTTTTCCGCCGGTTAGGTTTTTGAGGGCTGATTTCTTGTCCTGTGATAAAAAGCCTTCTGTTTCGAGTGCCAAACCTTTCAGGGGAGCATTTTCAAGCTTTTGGAACCATTTTTGAGTCAATTGCCAAAATCAGATTTTTGCTGAAATTGTGACCCCAGGGCTTAGGGATTTCTTTTAAAAAAAATTTCTGCCGGTTAAGTTTTTGAGGGCTGATTTCTTGTCCTGTGATAACAAGCCTTCTGTTTCGACTGCCAAACATTTCAGGAGAACATTTTCAAGCTTTTGGCACCATTTTTGAGTGAATTGCCAAAAGTCAGATTTTTGCTGAAATTGTGACCCCGGGGGTTAGGGTTTTCTTCAAAAAAGTCTTTTCCGCCGGTTAGGTTTTTGAGGGCTGATTTCTTGTCCTGTGATAACAAGCCTTCTGTTTCGAGTGCCAAACATTTCAGGAGAACATTTTCAAGCTTTTGGAACCATTTTTGAGTGAATTGCCAAAATCAGATTTTTGCTGAAATTGTGACCCCGGGGGTTAGGGATTTTTTCAAAAAAATATTTTCTGCCGGTTAAGTTTTTGAGGGCTGATTTCTTGTCCTGTGATAAAAAGCCTTCTGTTTCGAGTGCCAAACCTTTCAGGGGAGCATTTTCAAGCTTTTGGCACCATTTTTGAGTGAATTGCCAAAAGCCAGATTTTTGCTGAAATTGTGACCCCGGGGCTTAGGAATTTTTTCAAAAAAGTCTTTTCCACCGGTTAAGTTTTTGAGGGCTGATTTCTTGTACTGTGATAAAATGCCTTCTGTTTCGAGTGCCAAACCTTTCAGGAGAGCATTTTCAAGCTTTTGGCACCATTTTTGAGTGAATTGCCAAAAGTCAGATTTTTGCTGAAATTGTGACCCCAGGGGTTAGGGATTTCTTCAAAAAAATATTTTCTGCCGGTTACGTTTTTGAGGGCTGATTTCTTGTCCTGTGATAAAAAGCCTTCTGTTTCGAGTGCCAAACCTTTCAGGGGAGCATTTTCAAGCTTTTGGCACCATTTTTGAGTGAATTGCCAAAAGTCAGATTTTTGCTGAAACTGTGAACCCGGGGGTTAGGGATTTTTTCAAAAAAGTCTTTTCCGCCGGTTAGGTTTTTCAGGGCTGATTTGTTGTCCTGTGATAACAAGCCTTCTGTTTCGAGTGCCAAACCTTTCAGGGGAGCATTTTCAAGCTTTTGGCACCATTTTTGAGTGAATTGCCAAAAGCCAGATTTTTGCTGAAATTGTGACCCCGGGGCTTAGGAATTTTTTCAAAAAAGTCTTTTCCACCGGTTAAGTTTTTGAGGGCTGATTTCTTGTACTGTGATAAAATGCCTTCTGTTTCGAGTGCCAAACCTTTCAGGAGAGCATTTTCAAGCTTTTGGCACCATTTTTGAGTGATTTGCCAAAAGTCAGATTTTTGCTGAAATTGTGACCCCAGGGGTTAGGGATTTCTTCAAAAAAATATTTTCTGCCGGTTACGTTTTTGAGGGCTGATTTCTTGTCCTGTGATAAAAACCCTTCTGTTTCGAGTGCCAAACCTTTCAGGGGAGCATTTTCAAGCTTTTGGCACCATTTTTGAGTGAATTGCCAAAAGTCAGATTTTTGCTGAAACTGTGAACCCGGGGGTTAGGGATTTTTTCAAAAAAGTCTTTTCCGCCGGTTAGGTTTTTCAGGGCTGATTTGTTGTCCTGTGATAACAAGCCTTCTGTTTCGAGTTCCAAACCTTTCAGGAGAGCATTTTCAAGCTTTTGGCACCATTTTTGAGTGAATTGCCAAAAGTCAGATTTTTGCTGAAATTGTGACCCCGGGGGTTAGGGATTTCTTCAAAAAAATATTTTCTTCCGGTTAAGTTTTTGAGGACTGATTTCTTGTCTTGTGATAAAAAGCCTTCTGTTTCGAGTGCCAAACCTTTCAGGGGAGCATTTTCAAGCTTTTGGCACCATTTTTGAGTGAATTGCCAAAAGCCAGATTTTTGCTGAAATTGTGACCCCGGGGCTTGGTAATTTTTTCAAAAAAATATTTTCTCCTGGTTAAGTTTTTGAGGGCTGATTTCTTGTCCTGTGATAAAAAGCCTTCTGTTTCGAGTGCCAAACCTTTCAGGGGAGCATTTTCAAGCTTTTGGCACCATTTTTGAGTGAATTGCCAAAAGCCAGATTTTTGCTGAAATTGTGACCCCGGGGCTTAGGAATTTTTTCAAAAAAGTCTTTTCCGCCGGTTAGGTTTTTGAGGGCTGATTTGTTGTCCTGTGATAACAAGCCTTCTGTTTCGAGTGCCAAACCTTTCAGGAGAGCATTTTCAAGCTTTTGGCACCATTTTTGAGTGAATTGCCAAAAGACAGATTTTGGCTGAAATTGTGACCCCGGGGCTTAGGGATTTTTTCAAAAAAGTCTTTTCCACCGGTTAAGTTTTTGAGGGCTGATTTCTTGTACTGTGATAAAATGCCTTCTGTTTCGAGTGCCAAACCTTTCAGGAGAGCATTTTCAAGCTTTTGGCACCATTTTTGAGTGAATTGCCAAAAGTCAGATTTTTGCTGAAATTGTGACCCCAGGGGTTAGGGATTTCTTCAAAAAAATATTTTCTGCCGGTTACGTTTTTGAGGGCTGATTTCTTGTCCTGTGATAAAAACCCTTCTGTTTCGAGTGCCAAACCTTTCAGGGGAGCATTTTCAAGCTTTTGGCACCATTTTTGAGTGAATTGCCAAAAGTCAGATTTTTGCTGAAACTGTGAACCCGGGGGTTAGGGATTTTTTCAAAAAAGTCTTTTCCACCGGTTAGGTTTTTCAGGGCTGATTTGTTGTCCTGTGATAACAAGCCTTCTGTTTCGAGTTCCAAACCTTTCAGGAGAGCATTTTCAAGCTTTTGGCACCATTTTTGAGTGAATTGCCAAAAGTCAGATTTTTGCTGAAATTGTGACCCCGGGGGTTAGGGATTTCTTCAAAAAAATATTTTCTTCCGGTTAAGTTTTTGAGGACTGATTTCTTGTCCTGTGATAAAAAGCCTTCTGTTTCGAGTGCCAAACCTTTCAGGGGAGCATTTTCAAGCTTTTGGCACCATTTTTGAGTGAATTGCCAAAAGCCAGATTTTTGCTGAAATTGTGACCCCGGGGCTTGGTAATTTTTTCAAAAAAAATATTTTCTCCTGGTTAAGTTTTTGAGGGCTGATTTCTTGTCCTGTGATAAAAAGCCTTCTGTTTCGAGTGCCAAACCTTTCAGGGGAGCATTTTCAAGCTTTTGGCACCATTTTTGAGTGAATTGCCAAAAGCCAGATTTTTGCTGAAATTGTGACCCCGGGGCTTAGGAATTTTTTCAAAAAAGTCTTTTCCGCCGGTTAGGTTTTTGAGGGCTGATTTGTTGTCCTGTGATAACAAGCCTTCTGTTTCGAGTGCCAAACCTTTCAGGGGAGCATTTTCAAGCTTTTGGCACCATTTTTGAGTGAATTTCCAGAAGCCAGATTTTTGCTGAAATTGTGACCCCGGGGCTTGGTAATTTTTTCAAAAGAATATTTTCTGCCGGTTAAGTTTTTGAGGGCTGATTTCTTGTCCTGTGATAAAAAGCCTTCTGTTTCGAGTGCCAAACCTTTCAGGGGAGCATTTTCAAGCTTTTGGCACCATATTTGAGTGAATTGCCAAAAGCGAGATTTTTACTGAAATTGTGACCCTGGGGCTTAGGAATTTTTTGAAAAGAAGTCTTTCCCGCCGGTTAGGTTTTTGAGGGCGGATTTCTTGTCCTGTGATAACAAGCCTTCTGTTTCGAATACCAAACATTTCAGGGGAACATTTTCAAGCTTTTGGCACCATTTTTGAGTGAATTGCCAAAAGTCAGATTTTTGCTGAAATTGTGACCCCGGGGGTTAGGGATTTTTTCAAAAAAATATTTTCTGCCGGTTAAGTTTTTGAGGGCTGATTTCTTGTCCTGTGATAAAAAGCCTTCTGTTTCGAGGGCCAAACCTTTCAGGGGAGCATTTCCAAGCTTTTGGCACCATTTTTGAGTGAATTGCCAAAAGCCAGATTTTTGCTGAAATTGTGACCCCGGGGCTTAGGAAATTTTTCAAAAAAGTCTTTTCCGCCGGTTAGGTTTTTGAGGGCTGATTTCTTGTCCTGTGATAAAAAGCCTTCTGTTTCGAGTGCCAAACCTTTCAGGGGAGCATTTTCAAGCTTTTGGAACCATTTTTGAGTCAATTGCCAAAATCAGATTTTTGCTGAAATTGTGACCCCAGGGCTTAGGGATTTCTTTTAAAAAAAATTTCTGCCGGTTAAGTTTTTGAGGGCTGATTTCTTGTCCTGTGATAACAAGCCTTCTGTTTCGACTGCCAAACATTTCAGGAGAACATTTTCAAGCTTTTGGCACCATTTTTGAGTGAATTGCCAAAAGTCAGATTTTTGCTGAAATTGTGACCCCGGGGGTTAGGGTTTTCTTCAAAAAAGTCTTTTCCGCCGGTTAGGTTTTTGAGGGCTGATTTCTTGTCCTGTGATAACAAGCCTTCTGTTTCGAGTGCCAAACATTTCAGGAGAACATTTTCAAGCTTTTGGAACCATTTTTGAGTGAATTGCCAAAATCAGATTTTTGCTGAAATTGTGACCCCGGGGGTTAGGGATTTTTTCAAAAAAATATTTTCTGCCGGTTAAGTTTTTGAGGGCTGATTTCTTGTCCTGTGATAAAAAGCCTTCTGTTTCGAGTGCCAAACCTTTCAGGGGAGCATTTTCAAGCTTTTGGCACCATTTTTGAGTGAATTGCCAAAAGCCAGATTTTTGCTGAAATTGTGACCCCGGGGCTTAGGAATTTTTTCAAAAAAGTCTTTTCCACCGGTTAAGTTTTTGAGGGCTGATTTCTTGTACTGTGATAAAATGCCTTCTGTTTCGAGTGCCAAACCTTTCAGGAGAGCATTTTCAAGCTTTTGGCACCATTTTTGAGTGAATTGCCAAAAGTCAGATTTTTGCTGAAATTGTGACCCCAGGGGTTAGGGATTTCTTCAAAAAAATATTTTCTGCCGGTTACGTTTTTGAGGGCTGATTTCTTGTCCTGTGATAAAAAGCCTTCTGTTTCGAGTGCCAAACCTTTCAGGGGAGCATTTTCAAGCTTTTGGCACCATTTTTGAGTGAATTGCCAAAAGTCAGATTTTTGCTGAAACTGTGAACCCGGGGGTTAGGGATTTTTTCAAAAAAGTCTTTTCCGCCGGTTAGGTTTTTCAGGGCTGATTTGTTGTCCTGTGATAACAAGCCTTCTGTTTCGAGTGCCAAACCTTTCAGGGGAGCATTTTCAAGCTTTTGGCACCATTTTTGAGTGAATTGCCAAAAGCCAGATTTTTGCTGAAATTGTGACCCCGGGGCTTAGGAATTTTTTCAAAAAAGTCTTTTCCACCGGTTAAGTTTTTGAGGGCTGATTTCTTGTACTGTGATAAAATGCCTTCTGTTTCGAGTGCCAAACCTTTCAGGAGAGCATTTTCAAGCTTTTGGCACCATTTTTGAGTGATTTGCCAAAAGTCAGATTTTTGCTGAAATTGTGACCCCAGGGGTTAGGGATTTCTTCAAAAAAATATTTTCTGCCGGTTACGTTTTTGAGGGCTGATTTCTTGTCCTGTGATAAAAACCCTTCTGTTTCGAGTGCCAAACCTTTCAGGGGAGCATTTTCAAGCTTTTGGCACCATTTTTGAGTGAATTGCCAAAAGTCAGATTTTTGCTGAAACTGTGAACCCGGGGGTTAGGGATTTTTTCAAAAAAGTCTTTTCCGCCGGTTAGGTTTTTCAGGGCTGATTTGTTGTCCTGTGATAACAAGCCTTCTGTTTCGAGTTCCAAACCTTTCAGGAGAGCATTTTCAAGCTTTTGGCACCATTTTTGAGTGAATTGCCAAAAGTCAGATTTTTGCTGAAATTGTGACCCCGGGGGTTAGGGATTTCTTCAAAAAAATATTTTCTTCCGGTTAAGTTTTTGAGGACTGATTTCTTGTCCTGTGATAAAAAGCCTTCTGTTTCGAGTGCCAAACCTTTCAGGGGAGCATTTTCAAGCTTTTGGCACCATTTTTGAGTGAATTGCCAAAAGCCAGATTTTTGCTGAAATTGTGACCCCGGGGCTTGGTAATTTTTTCAAAAAAATATTTTCTCCTGGTTAAGTTTTTGAGGGCTGATTTCTTGTCCTGTGATAAAAAGCCTTCTGTTTCGAGTGCCAAACCTTTCAGGGGAGCATTTTCAAGCTTTTGGCACCATTTTTGAGTGAATTGCCAAAAGCCAGATTTTTGCTGAAATTGTGACCCCGGGGCTTAGGAATTTTTTCAAAAAAGTCTTTTCCGCCGGTTAGGTTTTTGAGGGCTGATTTGTTGTCCTGTGATAACAAGCCTTCTGTTTCGAGTGCCAAACCTTTCAGGAGAGCATTTTCAAGCTTTTGGCACCATTTTTGAGTGAATTGCCAAAAGTCAGATTTTTGCTGAAATTGTGACCCCGGGGGTTAGGGATTTCTTCAAAAAAATATTTTCTTCCGGTTAAGTTTTTGAGGACTGATTTCTTGTCCTGTGATAAAAAGCCTTCTGTTTCGAGTGCCAAACCTTTCAGGGGAGCATTTTCAAGCTTTTGGCACCATTTTTGAGTGAATTGCCAAAAGCCAGATTTTTGCTGAAATTGTGACCCCGGGGCTTGGTAATTTTTTCAAAAAAAATATTTTCTCCTGGTTAAGTTTTTGAGGGCTGATTTCTTGTCCTGTGATAAAAAGCCTTCTGTTTCGAGTGCCAAACCTTTCAGGGGAGCATTTTCAAGCTTTTGGCACCATTTTTGAGTGAATTGCCAAAAGCCAGATTTTTGCTGAAATTGTGACCCCGGGGCTTAGGAATTTTTTCAAAAAAGTCTTTTCCGCCGGTTAGGTTTTTGAGGGCTGATTTGTTGTCCTGTGATAACAAGCCTTCTGTTTCGAGTGCCAAACCTTTCAGGGGAGCATTTTCAAGCTTTTGGCACCATTTTTGAGTGAATTGCCAGAAGCCAGATTTTTGCTGAAATTGTGACCCCGGGGCTTGGTAATTTTTTCAAAAGAATATTTTCTGCCGGTTAAGTTTTTGAGGGCTGATTTCTTGTCCTGTGATAAAAAGCCTTCTGTTTCGAGTGCCAAACCTTTCAGGGGAGCATTTTCAAGCTTTTGGCACCATATTTGAGTGAATTGCCAAAAGCGAGATTTTTACTGAAATTGTGACCCTGGGGCTTAGGAATTTTTTGAAAAGAAGTCTTTCCCGCCGGTTAGGTTTTTGAGGGCGGATTTCTTGTCCTGTGATAACAAGCCTTCTGTTTCGAATACCAAACATTTCAGGGGAACATTTTCAAGCTTTTGGCACCATTTTTGAGTGAATTGCCAAAAGTCAGATTTTTGCTGAAATTGTGACCCCGGGGGTTAGGGATTTTTTCAAAAAAATATTTTCTGCCGGTTAAGTTTTTGAGGGCTGATTTCTTGTCCTGTGATAAAAAGCCTTCTGTTTCGAGGGCCAAACCTTTCAGGGGAGCATTTCCAAGCTTTTGGCACCATTTTTGAGTGAATTGCCAAAAGCCAGATTTTTGCTGAAATTGTGACCCCGGGGCTTAGGAAATTTTTCAAAAAAGTCTTTTCCGCCGGTTAGGTTTTTGAGGGCTGATTTCTTGTCCTGTGATAAAAAGCCTTCTGTTTCGAGTGCCAAACCTTTCAGGGGAGCATTTTCAAGCTTTTGGAACCATTTTTGAGTCAATTGCCAAAATCAGATTTTTGCTGAAATTGTGACCCCAGGGCTTAGGGATTTCTTTTAAAAAAAATTTCTGCCGGTTAAGTTTTTGAGGGCTGATTTCTTGTCCTGTGATAACAAGCCTTCTGTTTCGACTGCCAAACATTTCAGGAGAACATTTTCAAGCTTTTGGCACCATTTTTGAGTGAATTGCCAAAAGTCAGATTTTTGCTGAAATTGTGACCCCGGGGGTTAGGGTTTTCTTCAAAAAAGTCTTTTCCGCCGGTTAGGTTTTTGAGGGCTGATTTCTTGTCCTGTGATAACAAGCCTTCTGTTTCGAGTGCCAAACATTTCAGGAGAACATTTTCAAGCTTTTGGAACCATTTTTGAGTGAATTGCCAAAATCAGATTTTTGCTGAAATTGTGACCCCGGGGGTTAGGGATTTTTTCAAAAAAATATTTTCTGCCGGTTAAGTTTTTGAGGGCTGATTTCTTGTCCTGTGATAAAAAGCCTTCTGTTTCGAGTGCCAAACCTTTCAGGGGAGCATTTTCAAGCTTTTGGCACCATTTTTGAGTGAATTGCCAAAAGCCAGATTTTTGCTGAAATTGTGACCCCGGGGCTTAGGAATTTTTTCAAAAAAGTCTTTTCCACCGGTTAAGTTTTTGAGGGCTGATTTCTTGTACTGTGATAAAATGCCTTCTGTTTCGAGTGCCAAACCTTTCAGGAGAGCATTTTCAAGCTTTTGGCACCATTTTTGAGTGAATTGCCAAAAGTCAGATTTTTGCTGAAATTGTGACCCCAGGGGTTAGGGATTTCTTCAAAAAAATATTTTCTGCCGGTTACGTTTTTGAGGGCTGATTTCTTGTCCTGTGATAAAAAGCCTTCTGTTTCGAGTGCCAAACCTTTCAGGGGAGCATTTTCAAGCTTTTGGCACCATTTTTGAGTGAATTGCCAAAAGTCAGATTTTTGCTGAAACTGTGAACCCGGGGGTTAGGGATTTTTTCAAAAAAGTCTTTTCCGCCGGTTAGGTTTTTCAGGGCTGATTTGTTGTCCTGTGATAACAAGCCTTCTGTTTCGAGTGCCAAACCTTTCAGGGGAGCATTTTCAAGCTTTTGGCACCATTTTTGAGTGAATTGCCAAAAGCCAGATTTTTGCTGAAATTGTGACCCCGGGGCTTAGGAATTTTTTCAAAAAAGTCTTTTCCACCGGTTAAGTTTTTGAGGGCTGATTTCTTGTACTGTGATAAAATGCCTTCTGTTTCGAGTGCCAAACCTTTCAGGAGAGCATTTTCAAGCTTTTGGCACCATTTTTGAGTGATTTGCCAAAAGTCAGATTTTTGCTGAAATTGTGACCCCAGGGGTTAGGGATTTCTTCAAAAAAATATTTTCTGCCGGTTACGTTTTTGAGGGCTGATTTCTTGTCCTGTGATAAAAACCCTTCTGTTTCGAGTGCCAAACCTTTCAGGGGAGCATTTTCAAGCTTTTGGCACCATTTTTGAGTGAATTGCCAAAAGTCAGATTTTTGCTGAAACTGTGAACCCGGGGGTTAGGGATTTTTTCAAAAAAGTCTTTTCCGCCGGTTAGGTTTTTCAGGGCTGATTTGTTGTCCTGTGATAACAAGCCTTCTGTTTCGAGTTCCAAACCTTTCAGGAGAGCATTTTCAAGCTTTTGGCACCATTTTTGAGTGAATTGCCAAAAGTCAGATTTTTGCTGAAATTGTGACCCCGGGGGTTAGGGATTTCTTCAAAAAAATATTTTCTTCCGGTTAAGTTTTTGAGGACTGATTTCTTGTCTTGTGATAAAAAGCCTTCTGTTTCGAGTGCCAAACCTTTCAGGGGAGCATTTTCAAGCTTTTGGCACCATTTTTGAGTGAATTGCCAAAAGCCAGATTTTTGCTGAAATTGTGACCCCGGGGCTTGGTAATTTTTTCAAAAAAATATTTTCTCCTGGTTAAGTTTTTGAGGGCTGATTTCTTGTCCTGTGATAAAAAGCCTTCTGTTTCGAGTGCCAAACCTTTCAGGGGAGCATTTTCAAGCTTTTGGCACCATTTTTGAGTGAATTGCCAAAAGCCAGATTTTTGCTGAAATTGTGACCCCGGGGCTTAGGAATTTTTTCAAAAAAGTCTTTTCCGCCGGTTAGGTTTTTGAGGGCTGATTTGTTGTCCTGTGATAACAAGCCTTCTGTTTCGAGTGCCAAACCTTTCAGGAGAGCATTTTCAAGCTTTTGGCACCATTTTTGAGTGAATTGCCAAAAGACAGATTTTGGCTGAAATTGTGACCCCGGGGCTTAGGGATTTTTTCAAAAAAATATTTTCTGCCGGTTAAGTTTTTGAGGGCTGATTTCTTCTCCTGTGATAAAAAGCCTTCTGTTTCGAGTGCCAAACCTTTCAGGGGAGTATTTTTAAGCTTTTGGCACCATTTTTGAGTGAATTGCCAAAAGCCAGATTTTTACTGAAATTGTGACCCCGGGGGTTAGGGATTTCTTAAAAAAAATATTTTCTGCCGGTTAAGTTTTTGAGGGCTGATTTCTTGTCCTGTGATAAAAAGCCTTCTGTTTCGAGTGCCAAACCTTTCAGGGGAGCATTTTCAAGCTTTTGGCACCATTTTTGAGTGAATTGCCAGAAGCCAGATTTTTGCTGAAATTGTGACCCCGGGGCTTGGTAATTTTTTCAAAAGAATATTTTCTGCCGGTTAAGTTTTTGAGGGCTGATTTCTTGTCCTGTGATAAAAAGCCTTCTGTTTCGAGTGCCAAACCTTTCAGGGGAGCATTTTCAAGCTTTTGGCACCATATTTGAGTGAATTGCCAAAAGCGAGATTTTTACTGAAATTGTGACCCTGGGGCTTAGGAATTTTTTGAAAAGAAGTCTTTCCCGCCGGTTAGGTTTTTGAGGGCGGATTTCTTGTCCTGTGATAACAAGCCTTCTGTTTCGAATACCAAACATTTCAGGGGAACATTTTCAAGCTTTTGGCACCATTTTTGAGTGAATTGCCAAAAGTCAGATTTTTGCTGAAATTGTGCCCCCGGGGGTTAGGGATTTTTTCAAAAAAATATTTTCTGCCGGTTAAGTTTTTGAGGGCTGATTTCTTGTCCTGTGATAAAAAGCCTTCTGTTTCGAGGGCCAAACCTTTCAGGGGAGCATTTCCAAGCTTTTGGCACCATTTTTGAGTGAATTGCCAAAAGCCAGATTTTTGCTGAAATTGTGACCCCGGGGCTTAGGAAATTTTTCAAAAAAGTCTTTTCCGCCGGTTAGGTTTTTGAGGGCTGATTTCTTGTCCTGTGATAAAAAGCCTTCTGTTTCGAGTGCCAAACCTTTCAGGGGAGCATTTTCAAGCTTTTGGCACCATTTTTGAGTTAATTGCCAAAAGCCAGATTTTTGCTGAAATTGTGCCCCCGGGGGTTAGGGATTTTTTCAAAAAAATATTTTCTGCCGGTTAAGTTTTTGAGGGCTGATTTCTTGTCCTGTGATAAAAAGCCTTCTGTTTCGAGGGCCAAACCTTTCAGGGGAGCATTTCCAAGCTTTTGGCACCATTTTTGAGTGAATTGCCAAAAGCCAGATTTTTGCTGAAATTGTGACCCCGGGGCTTAGGAAATTTTTCAAAAAAGTCTTTTCCGCCGGTTAGGTTTTTGAGGGCTGATTTCTTGTCCTGTGATAAAAAGCCTTCTGTTTCGAGTGCCAAACCTTTCAGGGGAGCATTTTCAAGCTTTTGGCACCATTTTTGAGTTAATTGCCAAAAGCCAGATTTTTGCTGAAATTGTGACCCCGGGGGTTAGGGACTTCTTCAAAAAAATATTTTCTGCCGGTTAAGTTTTTGAGGGCTGATTTCTTGTCCTGTGATAAAAAGCCTTCTGTTTCGAGTGCCAAACCTTTCAGGGGAGCATTTTCAAGCTTTTGGCACCATTTTTGAGTGAATTGCCCAAAGCAGGACTTTTGCTGAAATTGTGACCCCGGGGCTAAGGAATTTTTTCAAAAAAGTCTTTTCCGCCGGTTAGGTTTTTGAGGGCTGATTTCTTGTCCTGTGATAACAAGCCTTCTGTTTCGAGTGCCAAACATTTCAGGAGAACATTTTCAAGCTTTTGGAACCATTTTTGAGTCAATTGCCAAAATCAGATTTTTGCTGAAATTGTGACCCCAGGGCTTAGGGATTTCTTTTAAAAAAAATTTCTGTCGGTTACGTTTTTGAGGGCTGATTTCTTGTCCTGTGATAACAAGCCTTCTGTTTCGACTGCCAAACATTTCAGGAGAACATTTTAAAGCTTTTGGCACCATTTTTGAGTGAATTGCCAAAAGTCAGATTTTTGCTGAAATTGTGACCCGGGGGATTAGGGATTTCTTCAAAAAAGTCTTTTCCGCCGGTTAGGTTTTTGAGGGCTGATTTCTTGTCCTGTGATAACAAGCCTTCTGTTTCGAGTGCCAAACATTTCAGGAGAACATTTTCAAGCTTTTGGCACCATTTTTGAGTGAATTGCCAAAAGCCAGATTTTTGCTGAAATTGTGACCCCGGGGCTTGGTAATTTTTTCAAAAAAGTATTTTCTGCCGGTTAAGTTTTTGAGGGCTGATTTCTTGTCCTGTGATAAAAAGCCTTCTGTTTCGAGTGCCAAACCTTTCAGGGGAGCATTTTCAAGCTTTTGGCACCATTTTTGAGTGAATTGCCAAAAGCCAGATTTTTGCTGAAATTGTGACCCCGGGGCTTAGGAATTTTTTCAAAAAAGTCTTTTCCGCCGGTTAGGTTTTTGAGGGCTGATTTCTTGATCTGTGATAACAAGCCTTCTGTTTCGAGTGCCAAGCATTTCAGGAGAACATTTTCAAGCTTTTGGCACCATTTTTGAGTGAATTGCCAAAAGTCAGATTTTTGCTGAAATTGTGACCCCGGGGGTTAGGGATTTCTTCAAAAAAATATTTTCTGCCGGTTAAGTTTTTGAGGGCTGATTTCTTCTCCTGTGATAAAAAGCCTTCTGTTTCGAGTGCCAAACCTTTCAGGGGAGCATTTTCAAGCTTTTGGCACCATTTTTGAGTGAATTGCCCAAAGCAGGACATTTGCTGAAATTGTGACCCCGGGGCTAAGGAATTTTTTCAAAAAAGTCTTTTCCGCCGGTTAGGTTTTTGAGGGCTGATTTCTTGTCCTGTGATAACAAGCCTTCTGTTTCGAGTGCCAAACATTTCAGGAGAACATTTTCAAGCTTTTGGAACCATTTTTGAGTCAATTGCCAAAATCAGATTTTTGCTGAAATTGTGACCCCAGGGCTTAGGGATTTCTTTTAAAAAAAAATTCTGCCGGTTAAGTTTTTGAGGGCTGATTTCTTGTCCTGTGATAACAAGCCTTCTGTTTCGACTGCCAAACATTTCAGAAGAACATTTTAAAGCTTTTGGCACCATTTTTGAGTGAATTGCCAAAAGTCAGATTTTTGCTGAAATTGTGACCCCGGGGGTTAGGGATTTCTTCAAAAAAGTCTTTTCCGCCGGTTAGGTTTTTGAGGGCTGATTTCTTGTCCTGTGATAACAAGCCTTCTGTTTCGAGTGCCAAACATTTCAGGAGAACATTTTCAAGCTTTTGGAACCATTTTTGAGTGAATTGCCAAAATCAGATTTTTGCTGAAATTGTGACCCCGGGGGTTAGGGATTTCTTCAAAAAATATTTTCTGCCGCTTAAGTTTTTGAGGGCTGATTTCTTGTCCTGTGATAAAAAGCCTTCTGTTTCGAGTGCCAAACCTTTCAGGGGAGCATTTTCAAGCTTTTGGCACCATTTTTGAGTGAATTGCCAAAAGCCAGATTTTTGCTGAAATTCTGACCCCGGGGCTTAGTAATTTTTTCAAAAAAATATTTTCTGCCGGTTACGTTTTTGAGGGCTGATTTCTTGTCCTGTGATAAAAAGCCTTCTGTTTCGAGTGCCAAACCTTTCAGGGGAGCATTTTCAAGCTTTTGGCACCATTTTTGAGTGAATTGCCAAAAGCCAGATTTTTGCTGAAATTGTGACCCCGGGGCTTGGTAATTTTTTCAAAAAATATTTTCTGCCGGTTAAGTTTTTGAGGGCTGATTTCTTGTCCTGTGATAAAATGCCTTCTGTTTCGAGTGCCAAACCTTTCAGGGGAGCATTTTCAAGCTTTTGGCACCATTTTTGAGTGAATTGCCGAAAGCCAGATTTTTGCTGAAATTGTGACCCTGGGGCTTAGGAATTTTTTGAAAAGAAGTCTTTCCCGCCGGTTAGGTTTTTGAGGGCGGATTTCTTGTCCTGTGATAACAAGCCTTCTGTTTCGAGTGCCAAACATTTCAGGAGAACATTTTCAAGCTTTTGGCACCATTTTTGAGTGAATTGCCAAAAGCCAGATTTTTGCTGAAATTGTGACCCCGGGGCTTGGTAATTTTTTCAAAAAAGTATTTTCTGCCGGTTAAGTTTTTGAGGGCTGATTTCTTGTCCTGTGATAAAAAGCCTTCTGTTTCGAGTGCCAAACCTTTCAGGGGAGCATTTTCAAGCTTTTGGCACCATTTTTGAGTGAATTGCCAAAAGCCAGATTTTTGCTGAAATTGTGACCCCGGGGCTTAGGAATTTTTTCAAAAAAGTCTTTTCCGCCGGTTAGGTTTTTGAGGGCTGATTTCTTGATCTGTGATAACAAGCCTTCTGTTTCGAGTGCCAAGCATTTCAGGAGAACATTTTCAAGCTTTTGGCACCATTTTTGAGTGAATTGCCAAAAGTCAGATTTTTGCTGAAATTGTGACCCCGGGGGTTAGGGATTTCTTCAAAAAAATATTTTCTGCCGGTTAAGTTTTTGAGGGCTGATTTCTTCTCCTGTGATAAAAAGCCTTCTGTTTCGAGTGCCAAACCTTTCAGGGGAGCATTTTCAAGCTTTTGGCACCATTTTTGAGTGAATTGCCCAAAGCAGGACATTTGCTGAAATTGTGACCCCGGGGCTAAGGAATTTTTTCAAAAAAGTCTTTTCCGCCGGTTAGGTTTTTGAGGGCTGATTTCTTGTCCTGTGATAACAAGCCTTCTGTTTCGAGTGCCAAACATTTCAGGAGAACATTTTCAAGCTTTTGGAACCATTTTTGAGTCAATTGCCAAAATCAGATTTTTGCTGAAATTGTGACCCCAGGGCTTAGGGATTTCTTTTAAAAAAAAATTCGCCGGTTAAGTTTTTGAGGGCTGATTTCTTGTCCTGTGATAACAAGCCTTCTGTTTCGACTGCCAAACATTTCAGGAGAACATTTTAAAGCTTTTGGCACCATTTTTGAGTGAATTGCCAAAAGTCAGATTTTTGCTGAGATTGTGACCCCGGGGGTTAGGGATTTCTTCAAAAAAGTCTTTTCCGCCGGTTAGGTTTTTGAGGGCTGATTTCTTGTCCTGTGATAACAAGCCTTCTGTTTCGAGTGCCAAACATTTCAGGAGAACATTTTCAAGCTTTTGGAACCATTTTTGAGTGAATTGCCAAAATCAGATTTTTGCTGAAATTGTGACCCCGGGGGTTAGGGATTTCTTCAAAAAAATATTTTCTGCCGCTTAAGTTTTTGAGGGCTGATTTCTTGTCCTGTGATAAAAAGCCTTCTGTTTCGAGTGCCAAACCTTTCAGGGGAGCATTTTCAAGCTTTTGGCACCATTTTTGAGTGAATTGCCAAAAGCCAGATTTTTGCTGAAATTCTGACCCCGGGGCTTAGTAATTTTTTCAAAAAAATATTTTCTGCCGGTTACGTTTTTGAGGGCTGATTTCTTGTCCTGTGATAAAAAGCCTTCTGTTTCGAGTGCCAAACCTTTCAGGGGAGCATTTTCAAGCTTTTGGCACCATTGTTGAGTGAATTGCCAAAAGCCAGATTTTTGCTGAAATTGTGACCCCGGGGCTTGGTAATTTTTTCAAAAAAATATTTTCTGCCGGTTAAGTTTTTGAGGGCTGATTTCTTGTCCTGTGATAAAATGCCTTCTGTTTCGAGTGCCAAACCTTTCAGGGGAGCATTTTCAAGCTTTTGGCACCATTTTTGAGTGAATTGCCGAAAGCCAGATTTTTGCTGAAATTGTGACCCTGGGGCTTAGGAATTTTTTGAAAAGAAGTCTTTCCCGCCGGTTAGGTTTTTGAGGGCGGATTTCTTGTCCTGTGATAGCAAGCCTTCTGTTTCGAGTGCCAAACCTTTCAGGGGAGCATTTTCAAGCTTTTGGCACCATTTTTGAGTGAATTGCCAAAAGCCAGATTTTTGCTGAAATTGTGACCCCGGGGGTTAGGGATTTCTTCAAAAAAATATTTTCTGCCGCTTAAGTTTTTGAGGGCTGATTTCTTGTCCTGTGATAAAAAGCCTTCTGTTTCGAGTGCCAAACCTTTCAGGGGAGCATTTTCAAGCTTTTGGCACCATTTTTGAGTGAATTGCCGAAAGCCAGATTTTTGCTGAAATTGTGACCCTGGGGCTTAGGAATTTTTTGAAAAGAAGTCTTTCCCGCCGGTTAGGTTTTTGAGGGCGGATTTCTTGTCCTGTGATAACAAGCCTTCTGTTTCGAGTGCCAAACATTTCAGGAGAACATTTTCAAGCTTTTGGCACCATTTTTGAGTGAATTGCCAAAAGCCAGATTTTTGCTGAAATTGTGACCCCGGGGCTTGGTAATTTTTTCAAAAAAGTATTTTCTGCCGGTTAAGTTTTTGAGGGCTGATTTCTTGTCCTGTGATAAAAAGCCTTCTGTTTCGAGTGCCAAACCTTTCAGGGGAGCATTTTCAAGCTTTTGGCACCATTTTTGAGTGAATTGCCAAAAGCCAGATTTTTGCTGAAATTGTGACCCCGGGGCTTAGGAATTTTTTCAAAAAAGTCTTTTCCGCCGGTTAGGTTTTTGAGGGCTGATTTCTTGATCTGTGATAACAAGCCTTCTGTTTCGAGTGCCAAGCATTTCAGGAGAACATTTTCAAGCTTTTGGCACCATTTTTGAGTGAATTGCCAAAAGTCAGATTTTTGCTGAAATTGTGACCCCGGGGGTTAGGGATTTCTTCAAAAAAATATTTTCTGCCGGTTAAGTTTTTGAGGGCTGATTTCTTCTCCTGTGATAAAAAGCCTTCTGTTTCGAGTGCCAAACCTTTCAGGGGAGCATTTTCAAGCTTTTGGCACCATTTTTGAGTGAATTGCCCAAAGCAGGACATTTGCTGAAATTGTGACCCCGGGGCTAAGGAATTTTTTCAAAAAAGTCTTTTCCGCCGGTTAGGTTTTTGAGGGCTGATTTCTTGTCCTGTGATAACAAGCCTTCTGTTTCGAGTGCCAAACATTTCAGGAGAACATTTTCAAGCTTTTGGCACCATTTTTGAGTGAATTGCCAAAAGCCAGATTTTTGCTGAAATTGTGACCCCGGGGCTTGGTAATTTTTTCAAAAAAGTATTTTCTGCCGGTTAAGTTTTTGAGGGCTGATTTCTTGTCCTGTGATAAAAAGCCTTCTGTTTCGAGTGCCAAACCTTTCAGGGGAGCATTTTCAAGCTTTTGGCACCATTTTTGAGTGAATTGCCAAAAGCCAGATTTTTGCTGAAATTGTGACCCCGGGGCTTAGGAATTTTTTCAAAAAAGTCTTTTCCGCCGGTTAGGTTTTTGAGGGCTGATTTCTTGATCTGTGATAACAAGCCTTCTGTTTCGAGTGCCAAGCATTTCAGGAGAACATTTTCAAGCTTTTGGCACCATTTTTGAGTGAATTGCCAAAAGTCAGATTTTTGCTGAAATTGTGACCCCGGGGGTTAGGGATTTCTTCAAAAAAATATTTTCTGCCGGTTAAGTTTTTGAGGGCTGATTTCTTCTCCTGTGATAAAAAGCCTTCTGTTTCGAGTGCCAAACCTTTCAGGGGAGCATTTTCAAGCTTTTGGCACCATTTTTGAGTGAATTGCCCAAAGCAGGACATTTGCTGAAATTGTGACCCCGGGGCTAAGGAATTTTTTCAAAAAAGTCTTTTCCGCCGGTTAGGTTTTTGAGGGCTGATTTCTTGTCCTGTGATAACAAGCCTTCTGTTTCGAGTGCCAAACATTTCAGGAGAACATTTTCAAGCTTTTGGAACCATTTTTGAGTCAATTGCCAAAATCAGATTTTTGCTGAAATTGTGACCCCAGGGCTTAGGGATTTCTTTTAAAAAAAATTTCTGCCGGTTAAGTTTTTGAGGGCTGATTTCTTGTCCTGTGATAACAAGCCTTCTGTTTCGACTGCCAAACATTTCAGGAGAACATTTTAAAGCTTTTGGCACCATTTTTGAGTGAATTGCCAAAAGTCAGATTTTTGCTGAAATTGTGACCCCGGGGGTTAGGGATTTCTTCAAAAAAGTCTTTTCCGCCGGTTAGGTTTTTGAGGGCTGATTTCTTGTCCTGTGATAACAAGCCTTCTGTTTCGAGTGCCAAACATTTCAGGAGAACATTTTCAAGCTTTTGGAACCATTTTTGAGTGAATTGCCAAAATCAGATTTTTGCTGAAATTGTGACCCCGGGGGTTAGGGATTTCTTCAAAAAAATATTTTCTGCCGCTTAAGTTTTTGAGGGCTGATTTCTTGTCCTGTGATAAAAAGCCTTCTGTTTCGAGTGCCAAACCTTTCAGGGGAGCATTTTCAAGCTTTTGGCACCATTTTTGAGTGAATTGCCAAAAGCCAGATTTTTGCTGAAATTCTGACCCCGGGGCTTAGTAATTTTTTCAAAAAAATATTTTCTGCCGGTTACGTTTTTGAGGGCTGATTTCTTGTCCTGTGATAAAAAGCCTTCTGTTTCAAGTGCCAAACCTTTCAGGGGAGCATTTTCAAGCTTTTGGCACCATTTTTGAGTGAATTGCCAAAAGCCAGATTTTTGCTGAAATTGTGACCCCGGGGCTTGGTAATTTTTTCAAAAAAATATTTTCTGCCGGTTAAGTTTTTGAGGGCTGATTTCTTGTCCTGTGATAAAATGCCTTCTGTTTCGAGTGCCAAACCTTTCAGGGGAGCATTTTCAAGCTTTTGGCACCATTTTTGAGTGAATTGCCGAAAACCAGATTTTTGCTGAAATTGTGACCCTGGGGCTTAGGAATTTTTTGAAAAGAAGTCTTTCCCGCCGGTTAGGTTTTTGAGGGCGGATTTCTTGTCCTGTGATAACAAGCCTTCTGTTTCGAGTGCCAAACATTTCAGGAGAACATTTTCAAGCTTTTGGCACCATTTTTGAGTGAATTGCCAAAAGCCAGATTTTTGCTGAAATTGTGACCCCGGGGCTTGGTAATTTTTTCAAAAAAGTATTTTCTGCCGGTTAAGTTTTTGAGGGCTGATTTCTTGTCCTGTGATAAAAAGCCTTCTGTTTCGAGTGCCAAACCTTTCAGGGGAGCATTTTCAAGCTTTTGGCACCATTTTTGAGTGAATTGCCAAAAGCCAGATTTTTGCTGAAATTGTGACCCCGGGGCTTAGGAATTTTTTCAAAAAAGTCTTTTCCGCCGGTTAGGTTTTTGAGGGCTGATTTCTTGAT
Source organism: Podarcis vaucheri (assembly GCF_965113315.1). Lineage (NCBI taxonomy): Eukaryota > Metazoa > Chordata > Lepidosauria > Squamata > Lacertidae > Podarcis > Podarcis vaucheri. Next base: position 12,081,285 of record NC_138764.1, read on the forward strand.
CTGTGATAACAAGCCTTCTGTTTCGAGTGCCAAGCATTTCAGGAGAACATTTTCAAGCTTTTGGCACCATTTTTGAGTGAATTGCCAAAAGTCAGATTTTTGCTGAAATTGTGACCCCGGGGGTTAGGGATTTCTTCAAAAAAATATTTTCTGCCGGTTAAGTTTTTGAGGGCTGATTTCTTCTCCTGTGATAAAAAGCCTTCTGTTTCGAGTGCCAAACCTTTCAGGGGAGCATTTTCAAGCTTTTGGCACCATTTTTGAGTGAATTGCCCAAAGCAGGACATTTGCTGAAATTGTGACCCCGGGGCTAAGGAATTTTTTCAAAAAAGTCTTTTCCGCCGGTTAGGTTTTTGAGGGCTGATTTCTTGTCCTGTGATAACAAGCCTTCTGTTTCGAGTGCCAAACATTTCAGGAGAACATTTTCAAGCTTTTGGAACCATTTTTGAGTCAATTGCCAAAATCAGATTTTTGCTGAAATTGTGACCCCAGGGCTTAGGGATTTCTTTTAAAAAAAATTTCTGCCGGTTAAGTTTTTGAGGGCTGATTTCTTGTCCTGTGATAACAAGCCTTCTGTTTCGACTGCCAAACATTTCAGGAGAACATTTTAAAGCTTTTGGCACCATTTTTGAGTGAATTGCCAAAAGTCAGATTTTTGCTGAAATTGTGACCCCGGGGGTTAGGGATTTCTTCAAAAAAGTCTTTTCCGCCGGTTAGGTTTTTGAGGGCTGATTTCTTGTCCTGTGATAACAAGCCTTCTGTTTCGAGTGCCAAACATTTCAGGAGAACATTTTCAAGCTTTTGGAACCATTTTTGAGTGAATTGCCAAAATCAGATTTTTGCTGAAATTGTGACCCCGGGGGTTAGGGATTTCTTCAAAAAAATATTTTCTGCCGCTTAAGTTTTTGAGGGCTGATTTCTTGTCCTGTGATAAAAAGCCTTCTGTTTCGAGTGCCAAACCTTTCAGGGGAGCATTTTCAAGCTTTTGGCACCATTTTTGAGTGAATTGCCAAAAGCCAGATTTTTGCTGAAATTCTGACCCCGGGGCTTAGTAATTTTTTCAAAAAAATATTTTCTGCCGGTTACGTTTTTGAGGGCTGATTTCTTGTCCTGTGATAAAAAGCCTTCTGTTTCGAGTGCCAAACCTTTCAGGGGAGCATTTTCAAGCTTTTGGCACCATTTTTGAGTGAATTGCCAAAAGCCAGATTTTTGCTGAAATTGTGACCCCGGGGCTTGGTAATTTTTTCAAAAAAATATTTTCTGCCGGTTAAGTTTTTGAGGGCTGATTTCTTGTCCTGTGATAAAATGCCTTCTGTTTCGAGTGCCAAACCTTTCAGGGGAGCATTTTCAAGCTTTTGGCACCATTTTTGAGTGAATTGCCGAAAGCCAGATTTTTGCTGAAATTGTGACCCTGGGGCTTAGGAATTTTTTGAAAAGAAGTCTTTCCAGCCGGTTAGGTTTTTGAGGGCGGATTTCTTGTCCTGTGATAACAAGCCTTCTGTTTCGAGCGCCAAACCTTTCAGGGGAGCATTTTCAAGCTTTTGGCACCATTTTTGAGTCAATTGCCAAAAGTCAGATTTTTGCTGAAATTGTGACCCCGGGGGTTAGGGATTTTTTCAAAAAAATATTTTCTGCCGGTTAAGTTTTTGAGGGCTGATTTCTTGTCCTGTGATAAAAAGCCTTCTGTTTCGAGTGCCAAACCTTTCAGGGGAGCATTTTCAAGCCTTTCGCACCATTTTTGAGTGAATTGCCAAAAGCCAGATTTTTGCTGAAATTGTGACCCCGGGGCTTAGGAATTTTTTCAAAAAAGTCTTTTCCGCCTGTTAGGTTTTTGAGGGCTGATTTCTTGATCTGTGATAACAAGCCTTCTGTTTCGAGTGCCAAGCATTTCAGGAGAACATTTTCAAGCTTTTGGCACTATTTTTGAGTGAATTGCCGAAAGCCAGATTTTTGCTGAAATTGTGACCCTGGGGCTTAGGGATTTTTTCAAAAAAGTCTTTTCCGCCGGTTAAGTTTTTGAGGGCTGATTTCTTGTCCTGTGATAACAAGCCTTCTGTTTCGAGTGCCAAACCTTTCAGGGGAGCATTTTCAAGCTTTTGGCACCATTTTTGAGTGAATTGCCAAAAGCCAGATTTTTGCTGAAATTGTGACCCCGGGGCTTAGGAAATTTTTCAAAAAAGTCTTTTCCGCCGGTTAGGTTTTTGAGGGCTGATTTCTTGTCCTGTGATAAAAAGCCTTCTGTTTCGAGTGCCAAACCTTTCAGGGGAGCATTTTCAAGCTTTTGGCACCATTTTTGAGTGAATTGCCGAAAGCCAGATTTTTGCTGAAATTGTGACCCTGGGGCTTAGGAATTTTTTGAAAAGAAGTCTTTCCCGCCGGTTAGGTTTTTGAGGGCGGATTTCTTGTCCTGTGATAACAAGCCTTCTGTTTCGAGTGCCAAACATTTCAGGAGAACATTTTCAAGCTTTTGGCACCATTTTTGAGTGAATTGCCAAAAGCCAGATTTTTGCTGAAATTGTGACCCCGGGGCTTGGTAATTTTTTCAAAAAAGTATTTTCTGCCGGTTAAGTTTTTGAGGGCTGATTTCTTGTCCTGTGATAAAAAGCCTTCTGTTTCGAGTGCCAAACCTTTCAGGGGAGCATTTTCAAGCTTTTGGCACCATTTTTGAGTGAATTGCCAAAAGCCAGATTTTTGCTGAAATTGTGACCCCGGGGCTTAGGAATTTTTTCAGAAAAGTCTTTTCCGCCGGTTAGGTTTTTGAGGGCTGATTTCTTGATCTGTGATAACAAGCCTTCTGTTTCGAGTGCCAAGCATTTCAGGAGAACATTTTCAAGCTTTTGGCACCATTTTTGAGTGAATTGCCAAAAGTCAGATTTTTGCTGAAATTGTGACCCCGGGGGTTAGGGATTTCTTCAAAAAAATATTTTCTGCCGGTTAAGTTTTTGAGGGCTGATTTCTTCTCCTGTGATAAAAAGCCTTCTGTTTCGAGTGCCAAACCTTTCAGGGGAGCATTTTCAAGCTTTTGGCACCATTTTTGAGTGAATTGCCCAAAGCAGGACATTTGCTGAAATTGTGACCCCGGGGCTAAGGAATTTTTTCAAAAAAGTCTTTTCCGCCGGTTAGGTTTTTGAGGGCTGATTTCTTGTCCTGTGATAACAAGCCTTCTGTTTCGAGTGCCAAACATTTCAGGAGAACATTTTCAAGCTTTTGGAACCATTTTTGAGTCAATTGCCAAAATCAGATTTTTGCTGAAATTGTGACCCCAGGGCTTAGGGATTTCTTTTAAAAAAAATTTCTGCCGGTTAAGTTTTTGAGGGCTGATTTCTTGTCCTGTGATAACAAGCCTTCTGTTTCGACTGCCAAACATTTCAGGAGAACATTTTAAAGCTTTTGGCACCATTTTTGAGTGAATTGCCAAAAGTCAGATTTTTGCTGAAATTGTGACCCCGGGGGTTAGGGATTTCTTCAAAAAAGTCTTTTCCGCCGGTTAGGTTTTTGAGGGCTGATTTCTTGTCCTGTGATAACAAGCCTTCTGTTTCGAGTGCCAAACATTTCAGGAGAACATTTTCAAGCTTTTGGAACCATTTTTGAGTGAATTGCCAAAATCAGATTTTTGCTGAAATTGTGACCCCGGGGGTTAGGGATTTCTTCAAAAAAATATTTTCTGCCGCTTAAGTTTTTGAGGGCTGATTTCTTGTCCTGTGATAAAAAGCCTTCTGTTTCGAGTGCCAAACCTTTCAGGGGAGCATTTTCAAGCTTTTGGCACCATTTTTGAGTGAATTGCCAAAAGCCAGATTTTTGCTGAAATTCTGACCCCGGGGCTTAGTAATTTTTTCAAAAAAATATTTTCTGCCGGTTACGTTTTTGAGGGCTGATTTCTTGTCCTGTGATAAAAAGCCTTCTGTTTCGAGTGCCAAACCTTTCAGGGGAGCATTTTCAAGCTTTTGGCACCATTTTTGAGTGAATTGCCAAAAGCCAGATTTTTGCTGAAATTGTGACCCCGGGGCTTGGTAATTTTTTCAAAAAAATATTTTCTGCCGTTTAAGTTTTTGAGGGCTGATTTCTTGTCCTGTGATAAAATGCCTTCTGTTTCGAGTGCCAAACCTTTCAGGGGAGCATTTTCAAGCTTTTGGCACCATTTTTGAGTGAATTGCCGAAAGCCAGATTTTTGCTGAAATTGTGACCCTGGGGCTTAGGAATTTTTTGAAAAGAAGTCTTTCCAGCCGGTTAGGTTTTTGAGGGCGGATTTCTTGTCCTGTGATAACAAGCCTTCTGTTTCGAGCGCCAAACCTTTCAGGGGAGCATTTTCAAGCTTTTGGCACCATTTTTGAGTCAATTGCCAAAAGTCAGATTTTTGCTGAAATTGTGACCCCGGGGGTTAGGGATTTTTTCAAAAAAATATTTTCTGCCGGTTAAGTTTTTGAGGGCTGATTTCTTGTCCTGTGATAAAAAGCCTTCTGTTTCGAGTGCCAAACCTTTCAGGGGAGCATTTTCAAGCCTTTCGCACCATTTTTGAGTGAATTGCCAAAAGCCAGATTTTTGCTGAAATTGTGACCCCGGGGCATAGGAATTTTTTCAAAAAAGTCTTTTCCGCCTGTTAGGTTTTTGAGGGCTGATTTCTTGATCTGTGATAACAAGCCTTCTGCTTCGAGTGCCAAGCATTTCAGGAGAACATTTTCAAGCTTTTGGCACTATTTTTGAGTGAATTGCCGAAAGCCAGATTTTTGCTGAAATTGTGACCCCGGGGCTTAGGGATTTTTTCAAAAAAGTCTTTTCCGCCGGTTAAGTTTTTGAGGGCTGATTTCTTGTCCTGTGATAACAAGCCTTCTGTTTCGAGTGCCAAACCTTTCAGGGGAGCATTTTCAAGCTTTTGGCACCATTTTTGAGTGAATTGCCAAAAGCCAGATTTTTGCTGAAATTGTGACCCCGGGGCTTAGGAAATTTTTCAAAAAAGTCTTTTCCGCCGGTTAGGTTTTTGAGGGCTGATTTCTTGTCCTGTGATAAAAAGCCTTCTGTTTCGAGTGCCAAACCTTTCAGGGGAGCATTTTCAAGCTTTTGGCACCATTTTTGAGTTAATTGCCAAAAGCCAGATTTTTGCTGAAATTGTGACCCCGGGGGTTAGGGACTTCTTCAAAAAAATATTTTCTGCCGGTTAAGTTTTTGAGGGCTGATTTCTTGTCCTGTGATAAAAAGCCTTCTGTTTCGAGTGCCAAACCTTTCAGGGGAGCATTTTCAAGCTTTTGGCACCATTTTTGAGTGAATTGCCCAAAGCAGGACTTTTGCTGAAATTGTGACCCCGGGGCTAAGGAATTTTTTCAAAAAAGTCTTTTCCGCCGGTTAGGTTTTTGAGGGCTGATTTCTTGTCCTGTGATAACAAGCCTTCTGTTTCGAGTGCCAAACATTTCAGGAGAACATTTTCAAGCTTTTGGCACCATTTTTGAGTGAATTGCCAAAAGCCAGATTTTTGCTGAAATTGTGACCCCGGGGGTTAGGGATTTCTTCAAAAAAATATTTTCTGCCGGTTAAGTTTTTGAGGGCTGATTTCTTCTCCTGTGATAAAAAGCCTTCTGTTTCGAGTGCCAAACCTTTCAGGGGAGCATTTTCAAGCTTTTGGCACCATTTTTGAGTGAATTGCCCAAAGCAGGACATTTGCTGAAATTGTGACCCCGGGGCTAAGGAATTTTTTCAAAAAAGTCTTTTCCGCCGGTTAGGTTTTTGAGGGCTGATTTCTTGTCCTGTGATAACAAGCCTTCTGTTTCGAGTGCCAAACATTTCAGGAGCACATTTTCAAGCTTTTGGAACCATTTTTGAGTCAATTGCCAAAATCAGATTTTTGCTGAAATTGTGACCCCAGGGCTTAGGGATTTCTTTTAAAAAAAATTTCTGCCGGTTAAGTTTTTGAGGGCTGATTTCTTGTCCTGTGATAACAAGCCTTCTGTTTCGACTGCCAAACATTTCAGGAGAACATTTTAAAGCTTTTGGCACCATTTTTGAGTGAATTGCCAAAAGTCAGATTTTTGCTGAAATTGTGACCCCGGGGGTTAGGGATTTCTTCAAAAAAGTCTTTTCCGCCGGTTAGGTTTTTGAGGGCTGATTTCTTGTCCTGTGATAACAAGCCTTCTGTTTCGAGTGCCAAACATTTCAGGAGAACATTTTCAAGCTTTTGGAACCATTTTTGAGTGAATTGCCAAAATCAGATTTTTGCTGAAATTGTGACCCCGGGGGTTAGGGATTTCTTCAAAAAAATATTTTCTGCCGCTTAAGTTTTTGAGGGCTGATTTCTTGTCCTGTGATAAAAAGCCTTCTGTTTCGAGTGCCAAACCTTTCAGGGGAGCATTTTCAAGCTTTTGGCACCATTTTTGAGTGAATTGCCAAAAGCCAGATTTTTGCTGAAATTCTGACCCCGGGGCTTAGTAATTTTTTCAAAAAAATATTTTCTGCCGGTTACGTTTTTGAGGGCTGATTTCTTGTCCTGTGATAAAAAGCCTTCTGTTTCGAGTGCCAAACCTTTCAGGGGAGCATTTTCAAGCTTTTGGCACCATTGTTGAGTGAATTGCCAAAAGCCAGATTTTTGCTGAAATTGTGACCCCGGGGCTTGGTAATTTTTTCAAAAAAATATTTTCTGCCGGTTAAGTTTTTGAGGGCTGATTTCTTGTCCTGTGATAAAATGCCTTCTGTTTCGAGTGCCAAACCTTTCAGGGGAGCATTTTCAAGCTTTTGGCACCATTTTTGAGTGAATTGCCGAAAGCCAGATTTTTGCTGAAATTGTGACCCTGGGGCTTAGGAATTTTTTGAAAAGAAGTCTTTCCCGCCGGTTAGGTTTTTGAGGGCGGATTTCTTGTCCTGTGATAGCAAGCCTTCTGTTTCGAGTGCCAAACCTTTCAGGGGAGCATTTTCAAGCTTTTGGCACCATTTTTGAGTCAATTGCCAAAAGTCAGATTTTTGCTGAAATTGTGACCCCGGGGGTTAGAGATTTTTTCAAAAAAATATTTTCTGCCGGTTAAGTTTTTGAGGGCTGATTTCTTGTCCTGTGATAAAAAGCCTTCTGTTTCGAGTGCCAAACCTTTCAGGGGAGCATTTTCAAGCTTTTGGCACCATTTTTGAGTGAATTGCCAAAAGCCAGATTTTTGCTGAAATTGTGACCCCGGGGCTTAGGAATTTTTTCAAAAAAGTCTCTTCCGCCTGTTAGGTTTTTGAGGGCTGATTTCTTGATCTGTGATAACAAGCCTTCTGTTTCGAGTGCCAAGCATTTCAGGAGAACATTTTCAAGCTTTTGGCACTATTTTTGAGTGAATTGCCAAAAGTCAGATTTTTGCTGAAATTGTGACCCCAGGGGTTAGGGATTTTTTCAAAAAAATATTTTCTGCCGGTTAAGTTTTTGAGGGCTGATTTCTTCTCCTGTGATAAAAAGCCTTCTGTATCGAGTGCCAAACCTTTCAGGGGAGCATTTTCAAGCTTTTGGCACAATTTTTGAGTGAATTGCCAAAAGCCAGATTTTTACTGAAATTGTGACCCCGGGGGTTAGGGATTTCTTAAAAAAAATATTTTCTGCCGGTTAAGTTTTTGAGGGCTGATTTCTTCTCCTGTGATAAAAAGCCTTCTGTATCGAGTGCCAAACCTTTCAGGGGAGCATTTTCAAGCTTTTGGCACCATTTTTGAGTGAATTGCCAAAAGTCAGATTTTTGCTGAAATTGTGACCCCAGGGGTTAGGGATTTCTTCAAAAAAATATTTTCCGCCGGTTAAGTTTTTGAGGGCTGATTTGTTGTCCTGTGATAACAAGCCTTCTGTTTCGAGTGCCAAACCTTTCAGGGGAGCATTTTCAAGCTTTTGGAACCATTTTTGAGTCAATTGCCAAAATCAGATTTTTGCTGAAATTGTGACCCTGGGGCTTAGGAATTTTTTGAAAAGAAGTCTTTCCCGCCGGTTAGGTTTTTGAGGGCGGATTTCTTGTCCTGTGATAACAAGCCTTCAGTTTCAAATACCAAACATTTCAGGGGAACATTTTCAAGCTTTTGGCACCATTTTTGAGTGAATTGCCAAAAGCCAGATTTTTGCTGAAATTGTGACCCCGGGGCTTAGTAATTTTTTCAAAAAAATATTTTCTGCCGGTTAAGTTTTTGAGGGCTGATTTCTTGTCCTGTGATAAAAAGCCTTGTGTTTCGAGTGCCAAACATTTCAGGAGAGCATTTTCAAGCTTTTGGCACCATTTTTGAGTGAATTGCCAAAAGTCAGATTTTTGCTGAAATTGTGAACCCGGGGGTTAGGGATTTTTTCAAAAAAGTCTTTTCCGCCGGTTAGGTTTTTGAGGGCTGATTTCTTGTCCTGTGATAACAAGCCTTCTGTTTCGACTGCCAAACCTTTCAGGAGAGCATTTTCAAGCTTTTGGCACCATTTTTGAGTGAATTGCCAAAAGCCAGATTTTTTGCTGAAATTGTGACCCCAGGGGTTAGGGATTTCTTCAAAAAAATATTTTCTGCCGGTTAAGTTTTTGAGGGCTGATTTCTTGTCCTGTGATAAAAAGCCTTCTGTTTCGAGTGCCAAACCTTTCAGGGGAGCATTTTCAAGTTTTTGGCACCATTTTTGAGTGAATTGCCAAAAGCCAGATTTTTGCTGAAATTCTGACCCCGGGGCTTAGTAATTTTTTCAAAAAAATATTTTCTGCCGGTTAAGTTTTTGAGGGCTGATTTCTTGTCCTGTGATAAAAAGCCTTCTGTTTCGAGTGCCAAACCTTTCAGGGGAGTATTTTCAAGCTTTTGGCACCATTTTTGAGTGAATTGCCAAAAGCCAGATTTTTGCTGAAATTGTTACCCCGGGGCTTAGGGATTTCTTTAAAAAAAATTTTCTGCCGGTTAAGTTTTTGAGGGCTGATTTCTTGTCCTGTGATAACAAGCCTTCTGTTTCGAGTGCCAAACATTTCAGGAGAACATTTTCAAGCTTTTGGCACCATTTTTGAGTGAATTGCCAAAAGCCAGATTTTTGCTGAAATTGTGACCCCGGGGTTTAGGGATTTTTTCAAAAAAATATTTTCTGCCGGTTAAGTTTTTGAGGGCTGATTTCTTGTCCTGTGATAAAAAGCCTTCTGTTTCGAGTGCCAAACCTTTCAGGGGAGCATTTTCAAGCTTTTGGCACCATTTTTGAGTGAATTGCCGAAAGCCAGATTTTTGCTGAAATTGTGACCCCGGGGGTTAGGAATTTTTTGAAAAAAAGTATTTTCCGCCGGTTAGGTTTTTTAGGGCTGATTTCTTGTCCTGTGATAACAAGCCTTCTGTTTCGAGTGCCAAACATTTCAGGGGAACATTTTCAAGCTTTTGGCACCATTTTTGAGTGAATTGCCAAAAGTCAGATCTTTGCTGAAATTGTGACCCCGGGGCTTAGGGATTTCTTCAAAAAAATAGTTTCTGCCGGTTAAGTTTTTGAGGGCTGATTTCTTGTCCTGTGATAAAAAGCCTTCTGTTTCGAGTGAAAAACCTTTCAGGGGAGCATTTTCAAGCTTTTGGCACCATTTTTGAGTGAATTGCCATAAGCCAGATTTTTGCTGAAATTGTGACCCCGGGGGTTAGGGATTTCTTCAAAAAAATATTTTCCGCCGCTTAAGTTTTTGAGGGCTGATATCTTGTCCTGTGATAACAAGCCTTCTGTTTCGAGTGCCAAACATTTCAGGAGATCATTATCAAGCTTTTGGCACCATTTTTGAGTGAATTGCCAAAAGTCAGATTTTTGCTGAAATTGTGACCCCGGGGCTTTGGGATTTCTTCAAAAAAATATTTTCTGCCTGTTAAGTTTTTGAGGGCTGATTTCTTGTCTTGTGATAAAATGCCTTCTGTTTCGAGTGCCAAACCTTTCAGGGGAGCATTTTCAAGCTTTTGGCACCATTTTTGAGTGAATTGCCAAAAGCCAGATTTTTGCTGAAATTGTGACCCCGGGGCTTAGGGATTTTTTCCAAAAAATATTTTCTGCCGGTTAAGTTTTTGAGGGCTGATTTCTTGTACCGTGATAAAAAGCCTTCTGTTTCGAGTGCCAAACCTTTCAGGAGAACATTTTTAAGCTTTTGGCACCATTTTTGAGTGAATTGCCAAAAGTCAGATTTTTGCTGAAATTGTGACCCCGGGGGTTAGGGATTTTTTCAAAAAAATATTTTCTGCCGGTTAAGTTGTTGAGGGCTGATTTCTTGTCCTGTGATAAAAAGCCTTCTGTTTCGAGTGCCAAACCTTTCAGGGGAGCATTTTCAAGCTTTTGGCACCATTTTTGAGCGAAATGCCAAAAGCCAGATTTTTGCTGAAATTGTGACCCCGGCTTAGGAATTTTTTCAAAAAATCTTTTCTGCCGGTTAAGTTTTTGAGGCCTGATTTCTTGTTCTGTGATAAAAGGCCTTCTGTTTCGAGTGCCAAACCTTTCAGGAGAGCATTTTAAAGCTTTTGGCACCATTTTTGAGTGAATTGCAAAAAGTCAGATTTTTGCTGAAATTGTGACCCCGGGGCTTAGTAATTTTTTCAAAAAAATATTTTCTGCCGGTTAAGTTTTTGAGGGCTGATTTCTTGTACTGTGATCAAATGCCTTCTGTTTCGAGTGCCAAACCTTTCAGGGGAGCATTTTCAAGCTTTTGGCACCATTTTTGAGTGAATTGCCAAAAGCCAGATTTTTGCTGAAATTGTGACCCCGGGGTTTAGGGATTTTTTCAAAAAAATATTTTCTGCCGGTTATGTTTTTGAGGGCTTATTTCTTGTCCTGTGATAAAAAGCCTTCTGTTTCGAGTGCCAAACCTTTCAGGGGAGCATTTTCAAGCTTTTGGCACCATTTTTGAGTGAATTGCCAAAAGCCAGATTTTTGCTGAAATTGTGTCCCCGGGGCTTAGGAATTTTTTCAAAAAAGTCTTTTCCGCCGGTTAGGTTTTTGAGGGCTGATTTCTTGTCCTGTCATAAAAAGCCTTCTGTTTCGAGTGCCAAACATTTCAGGAGATCATTATCAAGCTTTTGGCACCATTTTTGAGTGAATTGTAAAAGTCAGATTTTTGCTGAAATTGTGACCGCGCGGCTTAGGGATTTTTTTTAAAAAAAGTTTTTCAGACCTTGCGTGAAAATTCTTTTTCAATGATAAAAACCCATCTCTTTCCACCAAAAAAACCTTTCAGGGGATCGTTTGCAACCGTTTGGCACCGTTTTTGAGTGAATTGCAGAATGTCAGATTTTTGCTGAAATTGTGACCGCGCGGCTTAGGGATTTTTTAAAAAAAAAGTTGTTCAGACCTTGCGTGAAAATTCTTTTTCAATGATAAAAACCCATCTCTTTCCACCGAAAAAGCTTTCAGGGGATCATTTGCAACCGTTTGGCACCGTTTTTGAGTGAATTCCAGAACGTCAGATTTTTGCTGAAATTGTGACCGTGCGGCTTAGGGATTTTTTCAAAAAAATGTTTTTCAGACCTTGCGTGAAAATTCTTTTTCAATGATAAAAACCCATCTCTTTCCACCAAAAAACCTTTCAGGGGATCGTTTGCAACAGTTAGGCACCATTTTTGAGTGAATTCCAGAACGTCAGATTTTTGCTGAAATTGTGACCGCGCGGCTTAGGGATTTTTTTAAAAAAAAAGTTTTTCAGACCTTGCGTGAGAATTCTTTTTCAATGATAAAAACCCATCTCTTTCCACTGAAAAATCTTTCAGGGGATCGTTTGCAATAGTTTGGCACCGTTTTTGACTGAATTGCAGAACGTCAGATTTTTGCTGAAATTGTGACCGCGCGGCTTAGGGATTTTTTCAAAAAAAAGTTTTTCAGACCTTGCGTGAAAATTCTTTTTCAATGATAAAAACCCATCTCTTTCCACCGAAAAACCTTTCAGGGGATCGTTTGCAACAGTTTGGCACCGTTTTTGAATGAATTCCAGAACGTCAGATTTTTGCTGAAATTGTGACCGCGCGGCTTAGGGATTTTTCAAAAAAAAGTTGTTCAGACCTTGCGGGCTAATTCTGTTTCTATGATAAAAACCCATCTCTTTCCACTGAAAAACCTTTCAGGGGATCGTTTGCAATAGTTTGGCACCATTTTTGAGTGAATTCCCGAACGTCAGATTTTTGCTGAAATTGTGACCGCGCGGCTTAGGGGTTTTTTCAAAAAAAAGTTTTTCAGACCTTGCGTGAAAATTCTTTTTCAATGATAAAAACCCATCTCTTTCCACCAAAAAAACCTTTCAGGGGATCGTTTGCAACCGTTTGGCACCGTTTTTGAGTGAATTGCAGAATGTCAGATTTTTGCTGAAATTGTGACCGCGCGGCTTAGGGATTTTTTTTAAAAAAAGTTGTTCAGACCTTGCGTGAAAATTCTTTTTCAATGATAAAAACCCATCTCTTTCCACCGAAAAAGCTTTCAGGGGATCGTTTGCAACAGTTTGGCACCGTTTTTGAATGAATTCCAGAACGTCAGATTTTTGGTGAAATTGTGACCGCGCGGCTTAGGGATTTTTTTAAAAAAAAGTTGTTCAGACCTTGCTTGAAAATTCTTTTTCAATGATAAAAACCCATCTCTTTCCACCGAAAAACCTTTCAGGGGATCGTTTGCAACAGTTTGGCACCATTTTTGAATGAATTCCAGAACGTCAGATTTTTGCTGAAATTCTGATCGCGCGGCTTAGGGATTTTTCAAAAAAAAGTTGTTCAGACCTTACGGGCTAATTCTTTTTCTATGATAAAAACCCATCTCTTTCCACTGAAAAACCTTTCAGGGGATCGTTTGCAATAGTTTGGCACCATTTTTGAGTGAATTCCCGAACGTCAGATTTTTGCTGAAATTGTGACCGCGCGGCTTAGGGATTTTTTCAAAAAAATGTTTTTCAGACCTTGCGTGAAAATTCTTTTTCAATGATAAAAGCCCATCTCTTTCCACCGAAAAACCTTTCAGGGGATCATTTGCAACAGTTTGGCACCAATTTCGAGTGAATTCCAGAACGTCAGATTTTTGCTGAAATTGTGACCGCGCGGATTAGGGATTTTTTCAAAAAAAAGTTGTTCAGACCTTGCGGGCTAATTCTCCTTCCACCGAAAAACCTTTCAGGGGATAAAATGCAACAGTTTGGCACCGTTTTTGAGTGAATTGCAGAACGTCAGATTTTTGCTGAAATTGTGACCGTGCGGCTTAGGGATTTTTTCAAAAAAAAGGTTTTCAGACCTTCCGTGAGAATTCTTTTTCAATGATAAAAACCCATCTCTTTCCACCAAAAAACCTTTCAGGGGATCGTTTGCAATAGTTTGGCACCGTTTTTGAGTGAATTGCAGAACGTCAGATTTTTGCTGAAATTGTGACCGCGCGGCTTAGGGATTTTTTCAAAAAAAAGTTTTTCAGACCTTGCGTGAAAATTCTTTTTCAATGATAAAAACCCATCTATTTCCACCAAAAAACCTTTCAGGGGATCGTTTGCAACCGTTTGGCACCGTTTTTGAGTGAATTGCAGAATGTCAGATTTTTGCTGAAATTGTGACCGCGCGGCTTAGGGATTTTTTTTAAAAAAAGTTGTTCAGACCTTGCGTGAAAATTCTTTTTCAATGATAAAAACCCATCTCTTTCCACCGAAAAATCTTTCAGGGGATCGTTTGCAACAGTTTGGCACCATTTTTGAGTGAATTCCAGAACGTCAGATTTTTGCTGAAATTGTGACCGCACGGCTTAGGGATTTTTTCAAAAAAAAGGTTTTTAAGACCTTGCGTGAAAATTCTTTTTCAATGATAAAAACCCATCTCTTTCCACCGAAAAAGTTTTCAGGGGATCGTTTGCAACAGTTTGGCACCGTTTTTGAATGAATTCCAGAACGTCAGATTTTTGGTGAAATTGTGACCGCGCGGCTTAGGGATTTTTTTTAAAAAAAGTTGTTCAGACCTTGCTTGAAAATTCTTTTTCAATGATAAAAACCCATCTCTTTCCACCGAAAAACCTTTCAGGGGATCGTTTGCAACAGTTTGGCACCATTTTTGAATGAATTCCAGAACGTCAGATTTTTGCTGAAATTCTGACCGCGCGGCTTAGGGATTTTTCAAAAAAAAGTTGTTCAGACCTTACGGGCTAATTCTTTTTCTATGATAAAAACCCATCTCTTTCCACTGAAAAACCTTTCAGGGGATCGTTTGCAATAGTTTGGCACCATTTTTGAGTGAATTCCCGAACGTCAGATTTTTGCTGAAATTGTGACCGCGCGGCTTAGGGATTTTTTCAAAAAAATGTTTTTCAGACCTTGCGTGAAAATTCTTTTTCAATGATAAAAGCCCATCTCTTTCCACCGAAAAACCTTTCAGGGGATCATTTGCAACAGTTTGGCACCAATTTCGAGTGAATTCCAGAACGTCAGATTTTTGCTGAAATTGTGACCGCGCGGATTAGGGATTTTTTCAAAAAAAAGTTGTTCAGACCTTGCGGGCTAATTCTCCTTCCACCGAAAAACCTTTCAGGGGATAAAATGCAACAGTTTGGCACCGTTTTTGAGTGAATTGCAGAACGTCAGATTTTTGCTGAAATTGTGACCGTGCGGCTTAGGGATTTTTTCAAAAAAAAGGTTTTCAGACCTTCCGTGAGAATTCTTTTTCAATGATAAAAACCCATCTCTTTCCACCAAAAAACCTTTCAGGGGATCGTTTGCAACCGTTTGGCACCGTTTTTGAGTGAATTGCAGAATGTCAGATTTTTGCTGAAATTGTGACCGCGCGACTTAGGAATTTTTTTTAAAAAAAGTTTTTCAAACCTTGCGTGAAAATTCTTTTTCAATGATAAAAACCCATCTCTTTCCACCGAAAAAGCTTTCAGGGGATCGTTTGCAAGAGTTTGGCACCATTTTTGAGTGAATTCCAGAACGTCAGATTTTTGCTGAAATTGTGACCGCGCGGCTTAGGGATTTTTTCAAAATAAAGTTGTTCAGACCTTGCAGGCTAATTCTGTTTCTATGATAAAAACCCATCTCTTTCCACCGAAAAACATTTCAGGGGATCAAATGCAACAGTTTGGCACCATTTTTGAGTGAATTCCAGAAGGTTAGATTTTTGCTGAAATTGTGACCGCGCGGCTTAGGGATTTTTTTTAAAAAAAGTTGTTCAGACCTTGCGGGCTAATTCTGTTTCTATTATAAAAACCCATCTCTTTCCACCGAAAAACCTTTCAGGGGATCAAATGCAACAGTTTGGCACCGTTTTTGAGTGAATTGCAGAACGTCAGATTTTAGCCGAAATTGTGACCGCGCGGCTTAGGGATTTTTATTTTAAAAAGTTTTTCAGAGCTTGCGTGAAAATTCTTTTTCAATGATAAATACCCATCTCTTTCCACCGAAAAACCTTTCAGGGGATCGTTTGCAACAGTTTGGCACCGTTTTTGAGTGAATTCCAGAACGTCAGATTTTTGCTGAAATTGTGACCGCGCGGCTTAGGGATTTTTTCAAAAAAAAGTTGTTCAGACCTTGCAGGCTAATTCTGTTTCAATGATAAAAACCCATCTCTTTCCACTGAAAAACCTTTCAGGGGATCGTTTGCAATAGTTTGGCACCATTTTTGAGTGAATTCCCGAACGTCAGATTTTTGCTGAAATTGTGACCGCGCGGCTTAGGGATTTTTTCAAAAAAATGTTTTTCAGACCTTGCGTGAAAATTCTTTTTCAATGATAAAAGCCCATCTCTTTCCACCGAAAAACCTTTCAGGGGATCATTTGCAACAGTTTGGCACCAATTTCGAGTGAATTCCAGAACGTCAGATTTTTGCTGAAATTGTGACCGCGCGGATTAGGGATTTTTTCAAAAAAATGTTGTTCAGACCTTGCGGGCTAATTCTCCTTCCACCGAAAAACCTTTCAGGGGATAAAATGCAACAGTTTGGCACCGTTTTTGAGTGAATTGCAGAACGTCAGATTTTTGCTGAAATTGTGACCGTGCGGCTTAGGGATTTTTTCAAAAAAAAGGTTTTCAGACCTTCCGTGAGAATTCTTTTTCAATGATAAAAACCCATCTCTTTCCACCAAAAAACCTTTCAGGGGATCGTTTGCAATAGTTTGGCACCGTTTTTGAGTGAATTGCAGAACGTCAGATTTTTGCTGAAATTGTGACCGCGCGGCTTAGGGATTTTTTCAAAAAAAAGTTTTTCAGACCTTGCGTGAAAATTCTTTTTCAATGATAAAAACCCATCTATTTCCACCAAAAAACCTTTCAGGGGATCGTTTGCAACCGTTTGGCACCGTTTTTGAGTGAATTGCAGAATGTCAGATTTTTGCTGAAATTGTGACCGCGCGACTTAGGAATTTTTTTTAAAAAAAGTTTTTCAAACCTTGCGTGAAAATTCTTTTTCAATGATAAAAACCCATCTCTTTCCACCGAAAAAGCTTTCAGGGGATCGTTTGCAAGAGTTTGGCACCATTTTTGAGTGAATTCCAGAACGTCAGATTTTTGCTGAAATTGTGACCGCGCGGCTTAGGGATTTTTTCAAAATAAAGTTGTTCAGACCTTGCAGGCTAATTCTGTTTCTATGATAAAAACCCATCTCTTTCCACCGAAAAACATTTCAGGGGATCAAATGCAACAGTTTGGCACCATTTTTGAGTGAATTCCAGAAGGTTAGATTTTTGCTGAAATTGTGACCGCGCGGCTTAGGGATTTTTTTAAAAAAAAGTTGTTCAGACCTTGCGGGCTAATTCTGTTTCTATTATAAAAACCCATCTCTTTCCACCGAAAAACCTTTCAGGGGATCAAATGCAACAGTTTGGCACCGTTTTTGAGTGAATTGCAGAACGTCAGATTTTAGCCAAAATTGTGACCGCGCGGCTTAGGGATTTTTATCTTAAAAAGTTTTTCAGAGCTTGCGTGAAAATTCTTTTTCAATGATAAATACCCATCTCTTTCCACCGAAAAACCTTTCAGGGGATCGTTTGCAACAGTTTGGCACCGTTTTTGAGTGAATTCCAGAACGTCAGATTTTTGCTGAAATTGTGACCGCGCGGCTTAGGGATTTTTTCAAAAAAAAGTTGTTCAGACCTTGCAGGCTAATTCTGTTTCAATGATAAAAACCCATCTCTTTCCACTGAAAAACCTTTCAGGGGATCGTTTGCAATAGTTTGGCACCATTTTTGAGTGAATTCCCGAACGTCAGATTTTTGCTGAAATTGTGACCGCGCGGCTTAGGGATTTTTTCAAAAAAATGTTTTTCAGACCTTGCGTGAAAATTCTTTTTCAATGATTAAAACCCATCTCTTTCCACCGAAAAACCTTTCAGGGGATCATTTGCAACAGTTTGGCACCAATTTCGAGTGAATTCCAGAACGTCAGATTTTTGCTGAAATTGTGACCGCGCGGATTAGGGATTTTTTCAAAAAAATGTTGTTCAGACCTTGCGGGCTAATTCTCCTTCCACCGAAAAACCTTTCAGGGGATAAAATGCAACAGTTTGGCACCGTTTTTGAGTGAATTGCAGAACGTCAGATTTTTGCTGAAATTGTGACCGTGCGGCTTAGGGATTTTTTCAAAAAAAAAGGTTTTCAGACCTTCCGTGAGAATTCTTTTTCAATGATAAAAACCCATCTCTTTCCACCAAAAAACCTTTCAGGGGATCGTTTGCAATAGTTTGGCACCGTTTTTGAGTGAATTGCAGAACGTCAGATTTTTGCTGAAATTGTGACCGCGCGGCTTAGGGATTTTTTCAAAAAAAAGTTTTTCAGACCTTGCGTGAAAATTCTTTTTCAATGATAAAAACCCATCTATTTCCACCAAAAAACCTTTCAGGGGATCGTTTGCAACCGTTTGGCACCGTTTTTGAGTGAATTGCAGAATGTCAGATTTTTGCTGAAATTGTGACCGCGCGACTTAGGAATTTTTTTTAAAAAAAGTTTTTCAAACCTTGCGTGAAAATTCTTTTTCAATGATAAAAACCCATCTCTTTCCACCGAAAAAGCTTTCAGGGGATCGTTTGCAAGAGTTTGGCACCATTTTTGAGTGAATTCCAGAACGTCAGATTTTTGCTGAAATTGTGACCGCGCGGCTTAGGGATTTTTTCAAAATAAAGTTGTTCAGACCTTGCAGGCTAATTCTGTTTCTATGATAAAAACCCATCTCTTTCCACCGAAAAACATTTCAGGGGATCAAATGCAACAGTTTGGCACCATTTTTGAGTGAATTCCAGAAGGTTAGATTTTTGCTGAAATTGTGACCGCGCGGCTTAGGGATTTTTTTTAAAAAAAGTTGTTCAGACCTTGCGGGCTAATTCTGTTTCTATTATAAAAACCCATCTCTTTCCACCGAAAAACCTTTCAGGGGATCAAATGCAACAGTTTGGCACCGTTTTTGAGTGAATTGCAGAACGTCAGATTTTAGCCGAAATTGTGACCGCGCGGCTTAGGGATTTTTATCTTAAAAAGTTTTTCAGAGCTTGCGTGAAAATTCTTTTTCAATGATAAATACCCATCTCTTTCCACCGAAAAACCTTTCAGGGGATCGTTTGCAACAGTTTGGCACCGTTTTTGAGTGAATTCCAGAACGTCAGATTTTTGCTGAAATTGTGACCGCGCGGCTTAGGGATTTTTTCAAAAAAAAGTTGTTCAGACCTTGCAGGCTAATTCTGTTTCAATGATAAAAACCCATCTCTTTCCACTGAAAAACCTTTCAGGGGATCGTTTGCAATAGTTTGGCACCATTTTTGAGTGAATTCCCGAACGTCAGATTTTTGCTGAAATTGTGACCGCGCGGCTTAGGGATTTTTTCAAAAAAATGTTTTTCAGACCTTGCGTGAAAATTCTTTTTCAATGATTAAAACCCATCTCTTTCCACCGAAAAACCTTTCAGGGGATCATTTGCAACAGTTTGGCACCAATTTCGAGTGAATTCCAGAACGTCAGATTTTTGCTGAAATTGTGACCGCGCGGATTAGGGATTTTTTCAAAAAAATGTTGTTCAGACCTTGCGGGCTAATTCTCCTTCCACCGAAAAACCTTTCAGGGGATAAAATGCAACAGTTTGGCACCGTTTTTGAGTGAATTGCAGAACGTCAGATTTTTGCTGAAATTGTGACCGTGCGGCTTAGGGATTTTTTCAAAAAAAAGGTTTTCAGACCTTCCGTGAGAATTCTTTTTCAATGATAAAAACCCATCTCTTTCCACCAAAAAACCTTTCAGGGGATCGTTTGCAATAGTTTGGCACCGTTTTTGAGTGAATTGCAGAACGTCAGATTTTTGCTGAAATTGTGACCGCGCGGCTTAGGGATTTTTTCAAAAAAAAGTTTTTCAGACCTTGCGTGAAAATTCTTTTTCAATGATAAAAACCCATCTATTTCCACCAAAAAACCTTTCAGGGGATCGTTTGCAACCGTTTGGCACCGTTTTTGAGTGAATTGCAGAATGTCAGATTTTTGCTGAAATTGTGACCGCGCGACTTAGGAATTTTTTTTAAAAAAAGTTTTTCAAACCTTGCGTGAAAATTCTTTTTCAATGATAAAAACCCATCTCTTTCCACCGAAAAAGCTTTCAGGGGATCGTTTGCAAGAGTTTGGCACCATTTTTGAGTGAATTCCAGAACGTCAGATTTTTGCTGAAATTGTGACCGCGCGGCTTAGGGATTTTTTCAAAATAAAGTTGTTCAGACCTTGCAGGCTAATTCTGTTTCTATGATAAAAACCCATCTCTTTCCACCGAAAAACATTTCAGGGGATCAAATGCAACAGTTTGGCACCATTTTTGAGTGAATTCCAGAAGGTTAGATTTTTGCTGAAATTGTGACCGCGCGGCTTAGGGATTTTTTTTAAAAAAAGTTGTTCAGACCTTGCGGGCTAATTCTGTTTCTATTATAAAAACCCATCTCTTTCCACCGAAAAACCTTTCAGGGGATCAAATGCAACAGTTTGGCACCGTTTTTGAGTGAATTGCAGAACGTCAGATTTTAGCCGAAATTGTGACCGCGCGGCTTAGGGATTTTTATTTTAAAAAGTTTTTCAGAGCTTGCGTGAAAATTCTTTTTCAATGATAAATACCCATCTCTTTCCACCGAAAAACCTTTCAGGGGATCGTTTGCAACAGTTTGGCACCGTTTTTGAGTGAATTCCAGAACGTCAGATTTTTGCTGAAATTGTGACCGCGCGGCTTAGGGATTTTTTCAAAAAAAAGTTGTTCAGACCTTGCAGGCTAATTCTGTTTCAATGATAAAAACCCATCTCTTTCCACTGTAAAACCTTTCAGGGGATCGTTTGCAATAGTTTGGCACCATTTTTGAGTGAATTCCATAACGTCAGATTTTTGCTGAAATTGTGACCGCGCGGGTTAGGGATTTTTTCAAAAAAAAGTTTTTCAGACCTTGCGTGAAAATTCTTTTTCAATGATTTAAACCCATCTCTTTCCACCAAAAAACCTTTCAGGGGATCGTTTACAGCCGTTTGGCACCGTTTTTGAGTGAATTGCAGAACGTCAGATTTTTGCTGAAATTGTGACCGTGCGGCTTAGGGATTTTTTCAAAAAAAAGTTGTTCAGACCTTGCGGGCTAATTCTGTTTCTATGATAAAAACCCATCTCTTTCCACCGAAAAACCTTTCAGGGGATCGTTTGCAACAGTTTGGAACCATTTTTGAGTGAATTCCAGAACGTCAGATTTTTGCTGAAATTGTGACCGCGCGGCTTAGGGATTTTTTCAATAAAAAGTTTTTCAGACCTTGCGGGCTAATTCTGCTTCTATCATAAAAACCCATCTCTTTCCACCGAAAAACATTTCAGGGGATCAAATGCAACAGTTTGGCACCATTTTTGAGTGAATTGCCGAATGTCAGATTTTTGCTGAAATTGTGACCGCGCGGCTTAGGGATTTTTTCAAAAAAAAGTTGTTCAGACCTTGCTGGCTAATTCTGTTTCAATGATAAAAACCCATCTCTTTCCACTGAAAAACCTTTCAGGGGATCGTTTGCAACAGTTTGGCACCGTTTTTGAGTGAATTGCAGAACGTCAGATTTTAGCCGAAATTGTGACCGCGCGGCTTAGGGATTTTTTCAAAAAAAAGTTGTTCAGACCTTGCGGGCTAATTCTGTTTCAATGATCAAAACCCATCTCTTTCCACCAAAAAACCTTTCAGGGGATCGGTTGCAATAGTTTGGCACAATTTTTGAATGAATTCCATAACGTCAGATTTTTGCTGAAATTGTGACCGCGCGGATTAGGGATTTTTTCAACAAAAAGTTGTTCAGACCTTGCGTGAAAATTCTTTTTCAATGATCAAAACCCATCTCTTTCCACCAAAAAACCTTTCAGGGGATCGTTTGCAGCCGTTTGGCACCGTTTTTGAGTGAATTGCCGAACGTCAGATTTTTGCTGAAATTGTGACCGCGCGGCTTAGGGATTTTTTCAAAAAAAAGTTGTTCAGACCTTGCGGGCTAATTCTGTTTCCATGATAAAAACCCATCTCTTTCCACTGAAAAACCTTTCAGGGGATCGTTTGCAATAGTTTGGCACCATTTTTGAGTGAATTCCCGAACGTCAGATTTTTGCTGAAATTGTGACCGCGCGGCTTAGGGATTTTTTTTTAAAAAAGTTGTTCAGACCTTGTGGGCTAAGTCTGCTTCTATGATAAAAACCCATCTCTTTCCACCGAAAAACCTTTCAGGGGATCAAATGCAACAGTTTGGCACCGTTTTTGAGTGAATTGCCGAACGTCAGATTTTTGCTGAAATTGTGACTGCGCGGCTTAGGGATTTTTTCAAAAAAAAGTTGTTCAGACCTTGCTGGCTAATTCTGTTTCAATGATAAAAACCCATCTCTTTCCACTGAAAAACCTTTCAGGGGATCGTTTGCAACAGTTTGGCACCGTTTTTGAGTGAATTGCAGAACGTCAGATTTTAGCCGAAATTGTGACCGCGCGGCTTAGGGATTTTTTCAAAAAAAAGTTGTTCAGACCTTGCGGGCTAATTCTGTTTCAATGATCAAAACCCATCTCTTTCCACCAAAAAACCTTTCAGGGGATCGGTTGCAATAGTTTGGCACAATTTTTGAATGAATTCCATAACGTCAGATTTTTGCTGAAATTGTGACCGCGCTCATTAGGGATTTTTTCAACAAAAAGTTGTTCAGACCTTGCGTGAAAATTCTTTTTCAATGATCAAAAGCCATCTCTTTCCACCAAAAAACCTTTCAGGGGATCGTTTGCAGCCGTTTGGCACCGTTTTTGAGTGAATTGCCGAACGTCAGATTTTTGCTGAAATTGTGACCGCGCGGCTTAGGGATTTTTTCAAAAAAAAGTTGTTCAGACCTTGCGGGCTAATTCTGTTTCCATGATAAAAACCCATCTCTTTCCACTGAAAAACCTTTCAGGGGATCGTTTGCAATAGTTTGGCACCATTTTTGAGTGAATTCCCGAACGCCAGATTTTTGCTGAAATTGTGACCGCGCGGATTAGGGATTTTTTCAAAAAAAAGTTGTTCAGACCTTGCGTGAAAATTCTTTTTCAATGATAAAAACCCGTCTCTTTCCACCGAAACACCTTTCAGGGGATCGTTTGCAACAGTTTGGAACCATTTTTGAGTGAATTCCAGAACGTCAGATTTTTGCTGAAATTGTGACCGCGCGGCTTAGGGATTTTTTTTAAAAAAAAGTTGTTCAGACCTTGTGGGCTAAGTCTGCTTCTATGATAAAAACCCATCTCTTTCCACCGAAAAACCTTTCAGGGGATCAAATGCAACAGTTTGGCACCGTTTTTGAGTGAATTGCCGAACGTCAGATTTTTGCTGAAATTGTGACTGCGCGGCTTAGGGATTTTTTCAAAAAAAAGTTGTTCAGACCTTGCTGGCTAATTCTGTTTCAATGATAAAAACCCATCTCTTTCCACCGAAAAACCTTTCAGGGGATCGTTTGCAGCCGTTTGGCACCGTTTTTGAGTGAATTGCCGAACGTCAGATTTTTGCTGAAATTGTGACCGCGCGGCTTAGGGATTTTTTCAAAAAAAAAGTTGTTCAGACCTTGCGGGCTAATTCTGTTTCCATGATAAAAACCCATCTCTTTCCACCAAAAAACCTTTCAGGGGATCGGTTGCAATAGTTTGGCACAATTTTTGAATGAATTCCATAACGTCAGATTCTTGCTGAAATTGTGACCGCGCGGATTAGGGATTTTTTCAACAAAAAGTTGTTCAGACCTTGCGGGCTAATTCTGTTTCCATGATAAAAACCCATCTCTATCCACCGAAAAACCTTTCAGGGGATCAAATGCAACAGTTTGGCACCGTTTTTGAGTGAATTGCAGAACGTCAGATTTTAGCCGAAATTGTGACCGCGCGGCTTAGGGATTTTTATTAAAAAAAGTTGTTCAGACCTTGCGTGAAAATTCTTTTTCAATGATCAAAACCCATCTCTTTCCACCAAAAAACCTTTCAGGGGATCGTTTGCAACCGTTTGGCTCCGTTTTTGAGTGAATTCCCGAACGTCAGATTTTTGCTGAAATTGTGACCGCGCGGCTTAGGGATTTTTTCAAAAAAATGTTTTTCAGACCTTGCGTGAAAATTCTTTTTCAATGATAAAAACCCATCTCTTTCCACCGTAAAAGCTTTCAGGGGATCAAATGCAATAGTTTGGCACCATTTTTGAGTGAATTCCATAACGTCAGATTTTTGCTGAAATTGTGACCTCGCGGCTTAGGGATTTTTTCAAAAAAAAATTTTCAGACCTTGCGTGAAAATTCTTTTTCAATGATCAAAACCCATCTCTTTCCACCAAAAAACCTTTCAGGGGATCGTTTGCAACAGTTTGGCACCGTTTTTGAGTGAATTCCAGAACGTCAGATTTTTGCTGAAATTGTGACCGCGCGGCTTAGGGATTTTTTCAAAAAAAAGTTGTTCAGACCTTGCAGGCTAATTCTGTTTCAATGATAAAAACCCATCTCTTTCCACTGAAAAACCTTTCAGGGGATCGTTTGCAATAGTTTGGCACCATTTTTGAGTGAATTCCATAACGTCAGATTTTTGCTGAAATTGTGACCGCGCGGGTTAGGGATTTTTTCAAAAAAAAGTTTTTCAGACCTTGCGTGAAAATTCTTTTTCAATGATTTAAACCCATCTCTTTCCACCAAAAAACCTTTCAGGGGATCGTTTACAGCCGTTTGGCACCATTTTTGAGTGAATTGCAGAACGTCAGATTTTTGCTGAAATTGTGACCGTGCGGCTTAGGGATTTTTTCAAAAAAAAGTTGTTCAGACCTTGCGGGCTAATTCTGTTTCTATGATAAAAACCCATCTCTTTCCACCGAAAAACCTTTCAGGGGATCGTTTGCAACAGTTTGGAACCATTTTTGGGTGAATTCCAGAACGTCAGATTTTTGCTGAAATTGTGACCGCGCGGCTTAGGGATTTTTTCAATAAAAAGTTTTTCAGACCTTGCGGGCTAATTCTGCTTCTATCATAAAAACCCATCTCTTTCCACCGAAAAACATTTCAGGGGATCAAATGCAACAGTTTGGCACCGTTTTTGAGTGAATTGCCGAACGTCAGATTTTTGCTGAGATTGTGACTGCGCGGCTTAGGGATTTTTTCAAAAAAAAGTTGTTCAGACCTTGCTGGCTAATTCTGTTTCAATGATAAAAACCCATCTCTTTCCACCAAAAAACCTTTCAGGGGATCGGTTGCAATAGTTTGGCACAATTTTTGAATGAATTCCATAACGTCAGATTTTTGCTGAAATTGTGACCGCGCGGATTAGGGATTTTTTCAACAAAAAGTTGTTCAGACCTTGCGTGAAAATTCTTTTTCAATGATCAAAACCCATCTCTTTCCACCAAAAAACCTTTCAGGGGATCGTTTGCAGCCGTTTGGCACCGTTTTTGAGTGAATTGCCGAACGTCAGATTTTTGCTGAAATTGTGACCGCGCGGCTTAGGGATTTTTTCAAAAAAAAGTTGTTCAGACCTTGCGGGCTAATTCTGTTTCCATGATAAAAACCCATCTCTTTCCACTGAAAAACCTTTCAGGGGATCGTTTGCAATAGTTTGGCACCATTTTTGAGTGAATTCCCGAACGTCAGATTTTTGCTGAAATTGTGACCGCGCGGCTTAGGGATTTTTTTTTAAAAAAAGTTGTTCAGACCTTGTGGGCTAAGTCTGCTTCTATGATAAAAACCCATCTCTTTCCACCGAAAAACCTTTCAGGGGATCAAATGCAACAGTTTGGCACCGTTTTTGAGTGAATTGCCGAACGTCAGATTTTTGCTGAAATTGTGACTGCGCGGCTTAGGGATTTTTTCAAAAAAAAGTTGTTCAGACCTTGCTGGCTAATTCTGTTTCAATGATAAAAACCCATCTCTTTCCACTGAAAAACCTTTCAGGGGATCGTTTGCAACAGTTTGGCACCGTTTTTGAGTGAATTGCAGAACGTCAGATTTTAGCCGAAATTGTGACCGCGCGGCTTAGGGATTTTTTCAAAAAAAAAGTTGTTCAGACCTTGCGGGCTAATTCTGTTTCAATGATCAAAACCCATCTCTTTCCACCAAAAAACCTTTCAGGGGATCGGTTGCAATAGTTTGGCACAATTTTTGAATGAATTCCATAACGTCAGATTTTTGCTGAAATTGTGACCGCGCTCATTAGGGATTTTTTCAACAAAAAGTTGTTCAGACCTTGCGTGAAAATTCTTTTTCAATGATCAAAAGCCATCTCTTTCCACCAAAAAACCTTTCAGGGGATCGTTTGCAGCCGTTTGGCACCGTTTTTGAGTGAATTGCCGAACGTCAGATTTTTGCTGAAATTGTGACCGCGCGGCTTAGGGATTTTTTCAAAAAAAAGTTGTTCAGACCTTGCGGGCTAATTCTGTTTCCATGATAAAAACCCATCTCTTTCCACTGAAAAACCTTTCAGGGGATCGTTTGCAATAGTTTGGCACCATTTTTGAGTGAATTCCCGAACGCCAGATTTTTGCTGAAATTGTGACCGCGCGGATTAGGGATTTTTTCAAAAAAAAGTTGTTCAGACCTTGCGTGAAAATTCTTTTTCAATGATAAAAACCCGTCTCTTTCCACCGAAACACCTTTCAGGGGATCGTTTGCAACAGTTTGGAACCATTTTTGAGTGAATTCCAGAACGTCAGATTTTTGCTGAAATTGTGACCGCGCGGCTTAGGGATTTTTTTTTTAAAAAAGTTGTTCAGACCTTGTGGGCTAAGTCTGCTTCTATGATAAAAACCCATCTCTTTCCACCGAAAAACCTTTCAGGGGATCAAATGCAACAGTTTGGCACCGTTTTTGAGTGAATTGCCGAACGTCAGATTTTTGCTGAAATTGTGACTGCGCGGCTTAGGGATTTTTTCAAAAAAAAGTTGTTCAGACCTTGCTGGCTAATTCTGTTTCAATGATAAAAACCCATCTCTTTCCACCGAAAAACCTTTCAGGGGATCGTTTGCAGCCGTTTGGCACCGTTTTTGAGTGAATTGCCGAACGTCAGATTTTTGCTGAAATTGTGACTGCGCGGCTTAGGGATTTTTTCAAAAAAAAGTTGTTCAGACCTTGCTGGCTAATTCTGTTTCAATGATAAAAACCCATCTCTTTCCACCAAAAAACCTTTCAGGGGATCGGTTGCAATAGTTTGGCACAATTTTTGAATGAATTCCATAACGTCAGATTTTTGCTGAAATTGTGACCGCGCGGATTAGGGATTTTTTCAACAAAAAGTTGTTCAGACCTTGCGGGCTAATTCTGTTTCCATGATAAAAACCCATCTCTATCCACCGAAAAACCTTTCAGGGGATAAAATGCAACAGTTTGGCACCGTTTTTGAGTGAATTGCAGAACGTCAGATTTTTGCCGAAATTGTGACCGCGCGGCTTAGGGATTTTTATTAAAAAAAGTTGTTCAGACCTTGCGTGAAAATTCTTTTTCAATGATCAAAACCCATCTCTTTCCACCAAAAAACCTTTCAGGGGATCGTTTGCAACCGTTTGGCTCCGTTTTTGAGTGAATTCCCGAACGTCAGATTTTTGCTGAAATTGTGACCGCGCGGCTTAGGGATTTTTTCAAAAAAATGTTTTTCAGACCTTGCGTGAAAATTCTTTTTCAATGATAAAAACCCATCTCTTTCCACCGTAAAAGCTTTCAGGGGATCAAATGCAATAGTTTGGCACCATTTTTGAGTGAATTCCATAACGTCAGATTTTTGCTGAAATTGTGACCTCGCGGCTTAGGGATTTTTTCAAAAAAAAATTTTCAGACCTTGCGTGAAAATTCTTTTTCAATGATAAAAACCCATCTCTTTCCACAGAAAAACATTTCAGGGGATCGTTTGCAACAGTTTGGCACCGTTTTTGAATGAATTCCAGAACGTCAGATTTTTGCTGAAATTGTGACCGCGCGGCTTAGGGATTTTTATTAAAAAAAGTTTTTCAGACCTTGCGTGAAAATTCTTTTTCAATGATCAAAACCCATCTCTTTCCACCAAAAAACCTTTCAGGGGATCGTTTGCAACCGTTTGGCTCCGTTTTTGAGTGAATTCCCGAACGTCAGATTTTTGCTGAAATTGTGACCGCGCGGCTTAGGGATTTTTTCAAAAAAAGTTTTTCAAACCTTGCGTGAAAATTCTTTTTCAATGATAAAAACCCATCTCTTTCCACCGTAAAAGCTTTCAGGGGATCAAATGCAATAGTTTGGCACCATTTTTGAGTGAATTCCATAACGTCAGATTTTTGCTGAAATTGTGACCGCACGGCTTAGGGATTTTTTCAAAAAAAGTTTTTCAAACCTTGCGTGAAAATTCTTTTTCAATGATAAAAACCCATCTCTTTCCACCAAAAAACCTTTCAGGGGATCGTTTGCAACCGTTTGGCTCCGTTTTTGAGTGAATTCCAGAACGTCAGATTTTTGCTGAAATTGTGACCGCGCGGCTTAGGGATTTTTTTAAAAAAAAGTTGTTCAGACCTTGCGGGCTAATATCTGTTTCTATGATAAAAGCCCATCTCTTTCCACCGAAAAACATTTCAGGGGATCAAATGCAACAGTTTGGCACCGTTTTTGAGTGAATTGCCGAACGTCAGATTTTTGCTGAGATTGTGACTGCGCGGCTTAGGGATTTTTTCAAAAAAAAGTTGTTCAGACCTTGCTGGCTAATTCTGTTTCAATGATAAAAACCCATCTCTTTCCACCAAAAAACCTTTCAGGGGATCGGTTGCAATAGTTTGGCACAATTTTTGAATGAATTCCATAACGTCAGATTTTTGCTGAAATTGTGACCGCGCGGATTAGGGATTTTTTCAACAAAAAGTTGTTCAGACCTTGCGTGAAAATTCTTTTTCAATGATCAAAACCCATCTCTTTCCACCAAAAAACCTTTCAGGGGATCGTTTGCAGCCGTTTGGCACCGTTTTTGAGTGAATTGCCGAACGTCAGATTTTTGCTGAAATTGTGACCGCGCGGCTTAGGGATTTTTTCAAAAAAAAGTTGTTCAGACCTTGCGGGCTAATTCTGTTTCCATGATAAAAACCCATCTCTTTCCACTGAAAAACCTTTCAGGGGATCGTTTGCAATAGTTTGGCACCATTTTTGAGTGAATTCCCGAACGTCAGATTTTTGCTGAAATTGTGACCGCGCGGCTTAGGGATTTTTTTTTAAAAAAAGTTGTTCAGACCTTGTGGGCTAAGTCTGCTTCTATGATAAAAACCCATCTCTTTCCACCGAAAAACCTTTCAGGGGATCAAATGCAACAGTTTGGCACCGTTTTTGAGTGAATTGCCGAACGTCAGATTTTTGCTGAAATTGTGACTGCGCGGCTTAGGGATTTTTTCAAAAAAAAGTTGTTCAGACCTTGCTGGCTAATTCTGTTTCAATGATAAAAACCCATCTCTTTCCACTGAAAAACCTTTCAGGGGATCGTTTGCAACAGTTTGGCACCGTTTTTGAGTGAATTGCAGAACGTCAGATTTTAGCCGAAATTGTGACCGCGCGGCTTAGGGATTTTTTCAAAAAAAAAGTTGTTCAGACCTTGCGGGCTAATTCTGTTTCAATGATCAAAACCCATCTCTTTCCACCAAAAAACCTTTCAGGGGATCGGTTGCAATAGTTTGGCACAATTTTTGAATGAATTCCATAACGTCAGATTTTTGCTGAAATTGTGACCGCGCTCATTAGGGATTTTTTCAACAAAAAGTTGTTCAGACCTTGCGTGAAAATTCTTTTTCAATGATCAAAAGCCATCTCTTTCCACCAAAAAACCTTTCAGGGGATCGTTTGCAGCCGTTTGGCACCGTTTTTGAGTGAATTGCCGAACGTCAGATTTTTGCTGAAATTGTGACCGCGCGGCTTAGGGATTTTTTCAAAAAAAAGTTGTTCAGACCTTGCGGGCTAATTCTGTTTCCATGATAAAAACCCATCTCTTTCCACTGAAAAACCTTTCAGGGGATCGTTTGCAATAGTTTGGCACCATTTTTGAGTGAATTCCCGAACGCCAGATTTTTGCTGAAATTGTGACCGCGCGGATTAGGGATTTTTTCAAAAAAAAGTTGTTCAGACCTTGCGTGAAAATTCTTTTTCAATGATAAAAACCCGTCTCTTTCCACCGAAACACCTTTCAGGGGATCGTTTGCAACAGTTTGGAACCATTTTTGAGTGAATTCCAGAACGTCAGATTTTTGCTGAAATTGTGACCGCGCGGCTTAGGGATTTTTTTTTTAAAAAAGTTGTTCAGACCTTGTGGGCTAAGTCTGCTTCTATGATAAAAACCCATCTCTTTCCACCGAAAAACCTTTCAGGGGATCAAATGCAACAGTTTGGCACCGTTTTTGAGTGAATTGCCGAACGTCAGATTTTTGCTGAAATTGTGACTGCGCGGCTTAGGGATTTTTTCAAAAAAAAGTTGTTCAGACCTTGCTGGCTAATTCTGTTTCAATGATAAAAACCCATCTCTTTCCACCGAAAAACCTTTCAGGGGATCGTTTGCAGCCGTTTGGCACCGTTTTTGAGTGAATTGCCGAACGTCAGATTTTTGCTGAAATTGTGACTGCGCGGCTTAGGGATTTTTTCAAAAAAAAGTTGTTCAGACCTTGCTGGCTAATTCTGTTTCAATGATAAAAACCCATCTCTTTCCACCAAAAAACCTTTCAGGGGATCGGTTGCAATAGTTTGGCACAATTTTTGAATGAATTCCATAACGTCAGATTTTTGCTGAAATTGTGACCGCGCGGATTAGGGATTTTTTCAACAAAAAGTTGTTCAGACCTTGCGGGCTAATTCTGTTTCCATGATAAAAACCCATCTCTATCCACCGAAAAACCTTTCAGGGGATAAAATGCAACAGTTTGGCACCGTTTTTGAGTGAATTGCAGAACGTCAGATTTTTGCCGAAATTGTGACCGCGCGGCTTAGGGATTTTTATTAAAAAAAGTTGTTCAGACCTTGCGTGAAAATTCTTTTTCAATGATCAAAACCCATCTCTTTCCACCAAAAAACCTTTCAGGGGATCGTTTGCAACCGTTTGGCTCTGTTTTTGAGTGAATTCCCGAACGTCAGATTTTTGCTGAAATTGTGACCGCGCGGCTTAGGGATTTTTTCAAAAAAATGTTTTTCAGACCTTGCGTGAAAATTCTTTTTCAATGATAAAAACCCATCTCTTTCCACCGTAAAAGCTTTCAGGGGATCAAATGCAATAGTTTGGCACCATTTTTGAGTGAATTCCATAACGTCAGATTTTTGCTGAAATTGTGACCTCGCGGCTTAGGGATTTTTTCAAAAAAAAATTTTCAGACCTTCCGTGAAAATTCTTTTTCAATGATAAAAACCCATCTCTTTCCACAGAAAAACATTTCAGGGGATCGTTTGCAACAGTTTGGCACCGTTTTTGAATGAATTCCAGAACGTCAGATTTTTGCTGAAATTGTGACCGCGCGGCTTAGGGATTTTTATTAAAAAAAGTTTTTCAGACCTTGCGTGAAAATTCTTTTTCAATGATCAAAACCCATCTCTTTCCACCAAAAAACCTTTCAGGGGATCGTTTGCAACCGTTTGGCTCCGTTTTTGAGTGAATTCCCGAACGTCAGATTTTTGCTGAAATTGTGACCGCGCGGCTTAGGGATTTTTTCAAAAAAAGTTTTTCAAACCTTGCGTGAAAATTCTTTTTCAATGATAAAAACCCATCTCTTTCCACCGTAAAAGCTTTCAGGGGATCAAATGCAATAGTTTGGCACCATTTTTGAGTGAATTCCATAACGTCAGATTTTTGCTGAAATTGTGACCGCACGGCTTAGGGATTTTTTCAAAAAAAGTTTTTCAAACCTTGCGTGAAAATTCTTTTTCAATGATAAAAACCCATCTCTTTCCACCAAAAAACCTTTCAGGGGATCGTTTGCAACCGTTTGGCTCCGTTTTTGAGTGAATTCCAGAACGTCAGATTTTTGCTGAAATTGTGACCGCGCGGCTTAGGGATTTTTTCAAAAAAAAGTTGTTCAGACCTTGCGGGCTAATATCTGTTTCTATGATAAAAGCCCATCTCTTTCCACCGAAAAACCTTTCAGGGGATCAAATGCAACAGTTTGGCACCATTTTTGAGTGAATCCCAGAACGTCAGATTTTTGCTGAAATTGTGACCGCGCGGCTTAGGGATTTTTTCAAAAAAAGTTTTTCAGACCTTGCGTGAAAATTCTTTTTCAATGATAAAAACCCATCTCTTTCCACAGAAAAACATTTCAGGGGATCGTTTGCAACAGTTTGGCACCGTTTTTGAATGAATTCCAGAACGTCACATTTTTGCTGAAATTGTGACCGCGCGGCTTAGGGATTTTTTCAAAAAAAGTTGTTCATACCTTGCGGGCTAATTCTGTTTCTATGATAAAAACCCATCTCTTTCAACTGAAAAACCTTTCAGGGGATCGTTTGCAATAGTTTGGCACAATTTTTGAATGAATTCCATAACGTCAGATTTTTGCTGAAATTGTGACCGCGCGGATTAGGGATTTTTTCAACAAAAAGTTGTTCAGACCTTGCGTGAAAATTCTTTTTCAATGATCAAAACCCATCTCTTTCCACCAAAAAACCTTTCAGGGGATCGTTTGCAATAGTTTGGTACCATTTTTGAGTGAATTCCCGAACGCCAGATTTTTGCTGAAATTGTGACCGCGCGGATTAGGGATTTTTTCAAAAAAAAATTTTCAGACCTTGCGTGAAAATTCTTTTTCAATGATAAAAACCCATCTCTTTCCACAGAAAAACATTTCAGGGGATCGTTTGCAACAGTTTGGCACCGTTTTTGAATGAATTCCAGAACGTCAGATTTTTGCTGAAATTGTGACCGCGCGGCTTAGGGATTTTTATTAAAAAAAGTTTTTCAGACCTTGCGTGAAAATTCTTTTTCAATGATCAAAACCCATCTCTTTCCACCAAAAAACCTTTCAGGGGATCGTTTGCAACCGTTTGGCTCCGTTTTTGAGTGAATTCCCGAACGTCAGATTTTTGCTGAAATTGTGACCGCGCGGCTTAGGGATTTTTTCAAAAAAAGTTTTTCAAACCTTGCGTGAAAATTCTTTTTCAATGATAAAAACCCATCTCTTTCCACCGTAAAAGCTTTCAGGGGATCAAATGCAATAGTTTGGCACCATTTTTGAGTGAATTCCATAACGTCAGATTTTTGCTGAAATTGTGACCGCGCGGCTTAGGGATTTTTTTTAAAAAAAAGTTGTTCAGACCTTGTGGGCTAAGTCTGCTTCTATGATAAAAACCCATCTCTTTCCACCGAAAAACCTTTCAGGGGATCAAATGCAACAGTTTGGCACCGTTTTTGAGTGAATTGCCGAACGTCAGATTTTTGCTGAAATTGTGACTGCGCGGCTTAGGGATTTTTTCAAAAAAAAGTTGTTCAGACCTTGCTGGCTAATTCTGTTTCAATGATAAAAACCCATCTCTTTCCACCGAAAAACCTTTCAGGGGATCGTTTGCAGCCGTTTGGCACCGTTTTTGAGTGAATTGCCGAACGTCAGATTTTTGCTGAAATTGTGACTGCGCGGCTTAGGGATTTTTTCAAAAAAAAGTTGTTCAGACCTTGCTGGCTAATTCTGTTTCAATGATAAAAACCCATCTCTTTCCACCAAAAAACCTTTCAGGGGATCGGTTGCAATAGTTTGGCACAATTTTTGAATGAATTCCATAACGTCAGATTTTTGCTGAAATTGTGACCGCGCGGATTAGGGATTTTTTCAACAAAAAGTTGTTCAGACCTTGCGGGCTAATTCTGTTTCCATGATAAAAACCCATCTCTATCCACCGAAAAACCTTTCAGGGGATAAAATGCAACAGTTTGGCACCGTTTTTGAGTGAATTGCAGAACGTCAGATTTTTGCTGAAATTGTGACCGCGCGGCTTAGGGATTTTTATTAAAAAAAGTTTTTCAGACCTTGCGTGAAAATTCTTTTTCAATGATCAAAACCCATCTCTTTCCACCAAAAAACCTTTCAGGGGATCGTTTGCAACCGTTTGGCTCCGTTTTTGAGTGAATTCCCGAACGTCAGATTTTTGCTGAAATTGTGACCGCGCGGCTTAGGGATTTTTTCAAAAAAATGTTTTTCAGACCTTGCGTGAAAATTCTTTTTCAATGATAAAAACCCATCTCTTTCCACCGTAAAAGCTTTCAGGGGATCAAATGCAATAGTTTGGCACCATTTTTGAGTGAATTCCATAACGTCAGATTTTTGCTGAAATTGTGACCTCGCGGCTTAGGGATTTTTTCAAAAAAAAATTTTCAGACCTTGCGTGAAAATTCTTTTTCAATGATAAAAACCCATCTCTTTCCACAGAAAAACATTTCAGGGGATCGTTTGCAACAGTTTGGCACCGTTTTTGAATGAATTCCAGAACGTCAGATTTTTGCTGAAATTGTGACCGCGCGGCTTAGGGATTTTTATTAAAAAAAGTTTTTCAGACCTTGCGTGAAAATTCTTTTTCAATGATCAAAACCCATCTCTTTCCACCAAAAAACCTTTCAGGGGATCGTTTGCAACCGTTTGGCTCCGTTTTTGAGTGAATTCCCGAACGTCAGATTTTTGCTGAAATTGTGACCGCGCGGCTTAGGGATTTTTTCAAAAAAAGTTTTTCAAACCTTGCGTGAAAATTCTTTTTCAATGATAAAAACCCATCTCTTTCCACCGTAAAAGCTTTCAGGGGATCAAATGCAATAGTTTGGCACCATTTTTGAGTGAATTCCATAACGTCAGATTTTTGCTGAAATTGTGACCGCACGGCTTAGGGATTTTTTCAAAAAAAGTTTTTCAAACCTTGCGTGAAAATTCTTTTTCAATGATAAAAACCCATCTCTTTCCACCAAAAAACCTTTCAGGGGATCGTTTGCAACCGTTTGGCTCCGTTTTTGAGTGAATTCCAGAACGTCAGATTTTTGCTGAAATTGTGACCGCGCGGCTTAGGGATTTTTTTAAAAAAAAGTTGTTCAGACCTTGCGGGCTAATATCTGTTTCTATGATAAAAGCCCATCTCTTTCCACCGAAAAACATTTCAGGGGATCAAATGCAACAGTTTGGCACCGTTTTTGAGTGAATTGCCGAACGTCAGATTTTTGCTGAGATTGTGACTGCGCGGCTTACGGATTTTTTCAAAAAAAAGTTGTTCAGACCTTGCTGGCTAATTCTGTTTCAATGATAAAAACCCATCTCTTTCCACTGAAAAACCTTTCAGGGGATCGTTTGCAACAGTTTGGCACCGTTTTTGAGTGAATTGCAGAACGTCAGATTTTAGCCGAAATTGTGACCGCGCGGCTTAGGGATTTTTTCAAAAAAAAAGTTGTTCAGACCTTGCGGGCTAATTCTGTTTCAATGATCAAAACCCATCTCTTTCCACCAAAAAACCTTTCAGGGGATCGGTTGCAATAGTTTGGCACAATTTTTGAATGAATTCCATAACGTCAGATTTTTGCTGAAATTGTGACCGCGCTCATTAGGGATTTTTTCAACAAAAAGTTGTTCAGACCTTGCGTGAAAATTCTTTTTCAATGATCAAAAGCCATCTCTTTCCACCAAAAAACCTTTCAGGGGATCGTTTGCAGCCGTTTGGCACCGTTTTTGAGTGAATTGCCGAACGTCAGATTTTTGCTGAAATTGTGACCGCGCGGCTTAGGGATTTTTTCAAAAAAAAGTTGTTCAGACCTTGCGGGCTAATTCTGTTTCCATGATAAAAACCCATCTCTTTCCACTGAAAAACCTTTCAGGGGATCGTTTGCAATAGTTTGGCACCATTTTTGAGTGAATTCCCGAACGCCAGATTTTTGCTGAAATTGTGACCGCGCGGATTAGGGATTTTTTCAAAAAAAAGTTGTTCAGACCTTGCGTGAAAATTCTTTTTCAATGATAAAAACCCGTCTCTTTCCACCGAAACACCTTTCAGGGGATCGTTTGCAACAGTTTGGAACCATTTTTGAGTGAATTCCAGAACGTCAGATTTTTGCTGAAATTGTGACCGCGCGGCTTAGGGATTTTTTTTTTAAAAAAGTTGTTCAGACCTTGTGGGCTAAGTCTGCTTCTATGATAAAAACCCATCTCTTTCCACCGAAAAACCTTTCAGGGGATCAAATGCAACAGTTTGGCACCGTTTTTGAGTGAATTGCCGAACGTCAGATTTTTGCTGAAATTGTGACTGCGCGGCTTAGGGATTTTTTCAAAAAAAAGTTGTTCAGACCTTGCTGGCTAATTCTGTTTCAATGATAAAAACCCATCTCTTTCCACCGAAAAACCTTTCAGGGGATCGTTTGCAGCCGTTTGGCACCGTTTTTGAGTGAATTGCCGAACGTCAGATTTTTGCTGAAATTGTGACTGCGCGGCTTAGGGATTTTTTCAAAAAAAAGTTGTTCAGACCTTGCTGGCTAATTCTGTTTCAATGATAAAAACCCATCTCTTTCCACCAAAAAACCTTTCAGGGGATCGGTTGCAATAGTTTGGCACAATTTTTGAATGAATTCCATAACGTCAGATTTTTGCTGAAATTGTGACCGCGCGGATTAGGGATTTTTTCAACAAAAAGTTGTTCAGACCTTGCGGGCTAATTCTGTTTCCATGATAAAAACCCATCTCTATCCACCGAAAAACCTTTCAGGGGATAAAATGCAACAGTTTGGCACCGTTTTTGAGTGAATTGCAGAACGTCAGATTTTTGCCGAAATTGTGACCGCGCGGCTTAGGGATTTTTATTAAAAAAAGTTGTTCAGACCTTGCGTGAAAATTCTTTTTCAATGATCAAAACCCATCTCTTTCCACCAAAAAACCTTTCAGGGGATCGTTTGCAACCGTTTGGCTCTGTTTTTGAGTGAATTCCCGAACGTCAGATTTTTGCTGAAATTGTGACCGCGCGGCTTAGGGATTTTTTCAAAAAAATGTTTTTCAGACCTTGCGTGAAAATTCTTTTTCAATGATAAAAACCCATCTCTTTCCACCGTAAAAGCTTTCAGGGGATCAAATGCAATAGTTTGGCACCATTTTTGAGTGAATTCCATAACGTCAGATTTTTGCTGAAATTGTGACCGCGCGGCTTAGGGATTTTTTCAAAAAAAAATTTTCAGACCTTGCGTGAAAATTCTTTTTCAATGATAAAAACCCATCTCTTTCCACAGAAAAACATTTCAGGGGATCGTTTGCAACAGTTTGGCACCGTTTTTGAATGAATTCCAGAACGTCACATTTTTGCTGAAATTGTGACCGCGCGGCTTAGGGATTTTTTCAAAAAAAGTTGTTCATACCTTGCGGGCTAATTCTGTTTCTATGATAAAAACCCATCTCTTTCAACTGAAAAACCTTTCAGGGGATCGTTTGCAATAGTTTGGCACAATTTTTGAATGAATTCCATAACGTCAGATTTTTGCTGAAATTGTGACCGCGCGGATTAGGGATTTTTTCAACAAAAAGTTGTTCAGACCTTGCGTGAAAATTCTTTTTCAATGATCAAAACCCATCTCTTTCCACCAAAAAACCTTTCAGGGGATCGTTTGCAATAGTTTGGTACCATTTTTGAGTGAATTCCCGAACGCCAGATTTTTGCTGAAATTGTGACCGCGCGGATTAGGGATTTTTTCAAAAAAAAATTTTCAGACCTTGCGTGAAAATTCTTTTTCAATGATAAAAACCCATCTCTTTCCACAGAAAAACATTTCAGGGGATCGTTTGCAACAGTTTGGCACCGTTTTTGAATGAATTCCAGAACGTCAGATTTTTGCTGAAATTGTGACCGCGCGGCTTAGGGATTTTTATTAAAAAAAGTTTTTCAGACCTTGCGTGAAAATTCTTTTTCAATGATCAAAACCCATCTCTTTCCACCAAAAAACCTTTCAGGGGATCGTTTGCAACCGTTTGGCTCCGTTTTTGAGTGAATTCCCGAACGTCAGATTTTTGCTGAAATTGTGACCGCGCGGCTTAGGGATTTTTTCAAAAAAAGTTTTTCAAACCTTGCGTGAAAATTCTTTTTCAATGATAAAAACCCATCTCTTTCCACCGTAAAAGCTTTCAGGGGATCAAATGCAATAGTTTGGCACCATTTTTGAGTGAATTCCATAACGTCAGATTTTTGCTGAAATTGTGACCGCGCGGCTTAGGGATTTTTTTTAAAAAAAAGTTGTTCAGACCTTGTGGGCTAAGTCTGCTTCTATGATAAAAACCCATCTCTTTCCACCGAAAAACCTTTCAGGGGATCAAATGCAACAGTTTGGCACCGTTTTTGAGTGAATTGCCGAACGTCAGATTTTTGCTGAAATTGTGACTGCGCGGCTTAGGGATTTTTTCAAAAAAAAGTTGTTCAGACCTTGCGGGCTAATTCTGTTTCAATGATAAAAACCCATCTCTTTCCACTGAAAAACCTTTCAGGGGATCGTTTGCAATAGTTTGGCACCATTTTTGAGTGAATTCCCGAACGCCAGATTTTTGCTGAAATTGTGACCGCGCGGATTAGGGATTTTTTCAAAAAAAAGTTGTTCAGACCTTGCGGGCTAATTCTGTTTCCATGATAAAAACCCATCTCTATCCACCGAAAAACCTTTCAGGGGATAAAATGCAACAGTTTGGCACCGTTTTTGAGTGAATTGCAGAACGTCAGATTTTTGCCGAAATTGTGACCGCGCGGCTTAGGGATTTTTATTAAAAAAAGTTTTTCAGACCTTGCGTGAAAATTCTTTTTCAATGATCAAAACCCATCTCTTTCCACCAAAAAACCTTTCAGGGGATCGTTTGCAACCGTTTGGCTCCGTTTTTGAGTGAATTCCCGAACGTCAGATTTTTGCTGAAATTGTGACCGCGCGGCTTAGGGATTTTTTCAAAAAAATGTTTTTCAGACCTTGTGTGAAAATTCATTTTCAATGATAAAAACCCATCTCTTTCCACCGTAAAAGCTTTCAGGGGATCAAATGCAATAGTTTGGCACCATTTTTGAGTGAATTCCATAACGTCAGATTTTTGCTGAAATTGTGACCTCGCGGCTTAGGGATTTTTTCAAAAAAAAATTTCAGACCTTGCGTGAAAATTCTTTTTCAATGATCAAAACCCATCTCTTTCCACCGTAAAAGCTTTCAGGGGATCAAATGCAATAGTTTGGCACCATTTTTGAGTGAATTCCATAACGTCAGATTTTTGCTGAAATTGTGACCGCACGGCTTAGGGATTTTTTCAAAAAAAGTTTTTCAAACCTTGCGTGAAAATTCTTTTTCAATGATCAAAACCCATCTCTTTCCACCAAAAAACCTTTCAGGGGATCGTTTGCAACCGTTTGGCTCCGTTTTTGAGTGAATTCCAGAACGTCAGATTTTTGCTGAAATTGTGACCGCGCGGCTTAGGGATTTTTTAAAAAAAAAGTTGTTCAGACCTTGCGGGCTAATATCTGTTTCTATGATAAAAGCCCATCTCTTTCCACCGAAAAACCTTTCAGGGGATCAAATGCAACAGTTTGGCACCATTTTTGAGTGAATCCCAGAACGTCAGATTTTTGCTGAAATTGTGACCGCGCGGCTTAGGGATTTTTTCAAAAAAAGTTTTTCAGACCTTGCGTGAAAATTCTTTTTCAATGATAAAAACCCATCTCTTTCCACAGAAAAACATTTCAGGGGATCGTTTGCAACAGTTTGGCACCGTTTTTGAATGAATTCCAGAACGTCAGATTTTTGCTGAGATTGTGACCGCGCGGCTTAGGGATTTTTTCAAAAAAAAGTTGTTCATACCTTGCGGGCTAATTCTGTTTCTATGATAAAAACCCATCTCTTTCCACCGAAAAACCTTTCAGGGGATCGTTTGCAATAGTTTGGCACAATTTTTGAATGAATTCCATAACGTCAGATTTTTGCTGAAATTGTGACCGCGCGGATTAGGGATTTTTTCAACAAAAAGTTGTTCAGACCTTGCGTGAAAATTCTTTTTCAATGATCAAAACCCATCTCTTTCCACCAAAAAACCTTTCAGGGGATCGTTTGCAATAGTTTGGTACCATTTTTGAGTGAATTCCCGAACGCCAGATTTTTGCTGAAATTGTGACCGCGCGGATTAGGGATTTTTTCAAAAAAAAAATTTCAGACCTTGCGTGAAAATTCTTTTTCAATGATAAAAACCCATCTCTTTCCACAGAAAAACATTTCAGGGGATCGTTTGCAACAGTTTGGCACCGTTTTTGAATGAATTCCAGAACGTCAGATTTTTGCTGAAATTGTGACCGCGCGGCTTAGGGATTTTTATTAAAAAAAGTTTTTCAGACCTTGCGTGAAAATTCTTTTTCAATGATCAAAACCCATCTCTTTCCACCAAAAAACCTTTCAGGGGATCGTTTGCAACCGTTTGGCTCCGTTTTTGAGTGAATTCCCGAACGTCAGATTTTTGCTGAAATTGAGACCGCGCGGCTTAGGGATTTTTTCAAAAAAAGTTTTTCAAACCTTGCGTGAAAATTCTTTTTCAATGATAAAAACCCATCTCTTTCCACCGTAAAAGCTTTCAGGGGATCAAATGCAATAGTTTGGCACCATTTTTGAGTGAATTCCATAACGTCAGATTTTTGCTGAAATTGTGACCGCACGGCTTAGGGATTTTTTCAAAAAAAGTTTTTCAAACCTTGCGTGAAAATTCTTTTTCAATGATAAAAACCCATCTCTTTCCACCAAAAAACCTTTCAGGGGATCGTTTGCAACCGTTTGGCTCCGTTTTTGAGTGAATTCCAGAACGTCAGATTTTTGCTGAAATTGTGACCGCGCGGCTTAGGGATTTTTTCAAAAAAAAGTTGTTCAGACCTTGCGGGCTAATATCTGTTTCTATGATAAAAGCCCATCTCTTTCCACCGAAAAACCTTTCAGGGGATCAAATGCAACAGTTTGGCACCATTTTTGAGTGAATCCCAGAACGTCAGATTTTTGCTGAAATTGTGACCGCGCGGCTTAGGGATTTTTTCAAAAAAAGTTTTTCAGACCTTGCGTGAAAATTCTTTTTCAATGATAAAAACCCATCTCTTTCCACAGAAAAACATTTCAGGGGATCGTTTGCAACCGTTTGGCTCCGTTTTTGAGTGAATTCCCGAACGTCAGATTTTTGCTGAAATTGTGACCGCGCGGATTAGGGATTTTTTCAACAAAAAGTTGTTCAGACCTTGCGTGAAAATTCTTTTTCAATCATCAAAACCCATCTCTTTCCACCAAAAAACCTTTCAGGGGATCGTTTGCAATAGTTTGGTACCATTTTTGAGTGAATTCCCGAACGCCAGATTTTTGCTGAAATTGTGACCGCGCGGATTAGGGATTTTTTCAAAAAAAAAATTTTCAGACCTTGCGTGAAAATTCTTTTTCAATGATAAAAACCCATCTCTTTCCACAGAAAAACATTTCAGGGGATCGTTTGCAACAGTTTGGCACCGTTTTTGAATGAATTCCAGAACGTCAGATTTTTGCTGAAATTGTGACCGCGCGGCTTAGGGATTTTTATTAAAAAAAGTTTTTCAGACCTTGCGTGAAAATTCTTTTTCAATGATCAAAACCCATCTCTTTCCACCAAAAAACCTTTCAGGGGATCGTTTGCAACCGTTTGGCTCCGTTTTTGAGTGAATTCCCGAACGTCAGATTTTTGCTGAAATTGTGACCGCGCGGCTTAGGGATTTTTTCAAAAAAAGTTTTTCAAACCTTGCGTGAAAATTCTTTTTCAATGATAAAAACCCATCTCTTTCCACCGTAAAAGCTTTCAGGGGATCAAATGCAATAGTTTGGCACCATTTTTGAGTGAATTCCATAACGTCAGATTTTTGCTGAAATTGTGACCGCACGGCTTAGGGATTTTTTCAAAAAAAGTTTTTCAAACCTTGCGTGAAAATTCTTTTTCAATGATAAAAACCCATCTCTTTCCACCAAAAAACCTTTCAGGGGATCGTTTGCAACCGTTTGGCTCCGTTTTTGAGTGAATTCCAGAACGTCAGATTTTTGCTGAAATTGTGACCGCGCGGCTTAGGGATTTTTTCAAAAAAAGTTTTTCAAACCTTGCGTGAAAATTCTTTTTCAATGATCAAAACCCATCTCTTTCCACCAAAAAACCTTTCAGGGGATCGTTTGCAACCGTTTGGCTCCGTTTTTGAGTGAATTCCCGAACGTCAGATTTTTGCTGAAATTGTGACCGCACGGCTTAGGGATTTTTTCAAAAAAAGTTTTTCAAACCTTGCGTGAAAATTCTTTTTCAATGATAAAAACCCATCTCTTTCCACCAAAAAACCTTTCAGGGGATCGTTTGCAACCGTTTGGCTCCGTTTTTGAGTGAATTCCAGAACGTCAGATTTTTGCTGAAATTGTGACCGCGCGGCTTAGGGATTTTTTCAAAAAAAAGTTGTTCAGACCTTGCGGGCTAATATCTGTTTCTATGATAAAAGCCCATCTCTTTCCACCGAAAAACCTTTCAGGGGATCAAATGCAACAGTTTGGCACCATTTTTGAGTGAATCCCAGAACGTCAGATTTTTGCTGAAATTGTGACCGCGCGGCTTAGGGATTTTTTCAAAAAAAGTTTTTCAGACCTTGCGTGAAAATTCTTTTTCAATGATAAAAACCCATCTCTTTCCACAGAAAAACATTTCAGGGGATCGTTTGCAACCGTTTGGCTCCGTTTTTGAGTGAATTCCCGAACGTCAGATTTTTGCTGAAATTGTGACCGCGCGGATTAGGGATTTTTTCAACAAAAAGTTGTTCAGACCTTGCGTGAAAATTCTTTTTCAATCATCAAAACCCATCTCTTTCCACCAAAAAACCTTTCAGGGGATCGTTTGCAATAGTTTGGTACCATTTTTGAGTGAATTCCCGAACGCCAGATTTTTGCTGAAATTGTGACCGCGCGGATTAGGGATTTTTTCAAAAAAAAAATTTTCAGACCTTGCGTGAAAATTCTTTTTCAATGATAAAAACCCATCTCTTTCCACAGAAAAACATTTCAGGGGATCGTTTGCAACAGTTTGGCACCGTTTTTGAATGAATTCCAGAACGTCAGATTTTTGCTGAAATTGTGACCGCGCGGCTTAGGGATTTTTATTAAAAAAAGTTTTTCAGACCTTGCGTGAAAATTCTTTTTCAATGATCAAAACCCATCTCTTTCCACCAAAAAACCTTTCAGGGGATCGTTTGCAACCGTTTGGCTCCGTTTTTGAGTGAATTCCCGAACGTCAGATTTTTGCTGAAATTGTGACCGCGCGGCTTAGGGATTTTTTCAAAAAAAGTTTTTCAAACCTTGCGTGAAAATTCTTTTTCAATGATAAAAACCCATCTCTTTCCACCGTAAAAGCTTTCAGGGGATCAAATGCAATAGTTTGGCACCATTTTTGAGTGAATTCCATAACGTCAGATTTTTGCTGAAATTGTGACCGCACGGCTTAGGGATTTTTTCAAAAAAAGTTTTTCAAACCTTGCGTGAAAATTCTTTTTCAATGATAAAAACCCATCTCTTTCCACCAAAAAACCTTTCAGGGGATCGTTTGCAACCGTTTGGCTCCGTTTTTGAGTGAATTCCAGAACGTCAGATTTTTGCTGAAATTGTGACCGCGCGGCTTAGGGATTTTTTCAAAAAAAAGTTGTTCAGACCTTGCGGGCTAATATCTGTTTCTATGATAAAAGCCAATCTCTTTCCACCGAAAAACCTTTCAGGGGATCAAATGCAACAGTTTGGCACCATTTTTGAGTGAATCCCAGAACGTCAGATTTTTGCTGAAATTGTGACCGCGCGGCTTAGGGATTTTTTCAAAAAAAGTTTTTCAGACCTTGCGTGAAAATTCTTTTTCAATGATAAAAACCCATCTCTTTCCACAGAAAAACATTTCAGGGGATCGTTTGCAACAGTTTGGCACCGTTTTTGAATGAATTCCAGAACGTCAGATTTTTGCTGAAATTGTGACCGCGCGGCTTAGGGATTTTTTCAAAAAAAAGTTGTACATACCTTGCGGGCTAATTCTGTTTCTATGATAAAAACCCATCTCTTTCCACTGAAAAACCTTACAGGGGATCGTTTGCAATAGTTTGGCACAATTTTTGAATGAATTCCATAACGTCAGATTTTTGC
This sequence comes from Podarcis vaucheri, assembly GCF_965113315.1. NCBI lineage: Eukaryota > Metazoa > Chordata > Lepidosauria > Squamata > Lacertidae > Podarcis > Podarcis vaucheri. The sequence continues at coordinate 12,124,727 of NC_138764.1, forward strand.
TGAAATTGTGACCGCGCGGATTAGAGATTTTTTCAACAAAAAGTTGTTCAGACCTTGCGTGAAAATTCTTTTTCAATGATCAAAACCCATCTCTTTCCACCAAAAAACCTTTCAGGGGATCGTTTGCAGCCGTTTGGCACCGTTTTTGAGTGAATTGCAGAACGTCAGATTTTTGCTGAAATTGTGACCGCGCGGCTAAGGGATTTTTTCAAAAAAAAGTTGTTCAGACCTTGCGGGCTAATTCTGTTTCCATGATAAAAACCCATCTCTTTCCACTGAAAAAGCTTTCAGGGGATCGTTTGCAATAGTTTGGTACCATTTTTGAGTGAATTCCCGAACGCCAGATTTTTGCTGAAATTGTGACCGCGCGGATTAGGGATTTTTTCAAAAAAAAGTTGTTCAGACCTTGCGGGCTAATTCTGTTTCCATGATAAAAACCCATCTCTATCCACCGAAAAACCTTTCAGGGGATAAAATGCAACAATTTGGCACCGTTTTTGAGTGAATTGAAGAATGTCAGATTTTTGCCGAAATTGTGACCGCGCGGCTTAGGGATTTTTATTAAAAAAAGTTTTTCAGACCTTGTGTTTAAATTCTTTTTCAATGATAAAAACCCATCTCTTTCCACCAAAAGACCTTTCAGGGGATCGTTTGCAACCGTTTGGCTCCGTTTTTGAGTGAATTGCAGAACGTCAGATTTTTGCTGAAATTGTGACCGCGCGGCTTAGGGATTTTTTCAAAAAAATGTTTTTCAGACCTTGCGGGCTAATTCTGTTTCCATGATAAAAACCCATCTCTATCCACCGAAAAACCTTTCAGGGGATAAAATGCAACAGTTTGGCACCGTTTTTGAGTGAATTGCAGAACGTCAGATTTTTGCCGAAATTGTGACCGCGCGGCTTAGGGATTTTTATTAAAAAAAGTTTTTCAGACCTTGCGTGAAAATTCTTTTTCAATGATCAAAACCCATCTCTTTCCACCAAAAAACCTTTCAGGGGATCGTTTGCAACCGTTTGGCTCCGTTTTTGAGTGAATTCCCGAACGTCAGATTTTTGCTGAAATTGTGACCGCGCGGCTTAGGGATTTTTTCAAAAAAATGTTTTTCAGACCTTGCGTGAAAATTCTTTTTCAATGATAAAAACCCATCTCTTTCCACCGTAAAAGCTTTCAGGGGATCAAATGCAATAGTTTGGCACCATTTTTGAGTGAATTCCATAACGTCAGATTTTTGCTGAAATTGTGACCGCACGGCTTAGGGATTTTTTCAAAAAAAGTTTTTCAGACCTTGCGTGAAAATTCTTTTTCAATGATCAAAACCCATCTCTTTCCACCAAAAAACCATTCAGGGGATCGTTTGCAACCGTTTGGCTCCGTTTTTGAGTGAATTCCCGAACGTCAGATTTTTGCTGAAATTGTGACCGCGCGGCTTAGGGATTTTTTCAAAAAAATGTTTTTCAGACCTTGCGTGAAAATTCTTTTTCAATGATAAAAACCCATCTCTTTCCACTGAAAAAGCTTTCAGGGGATCGTTTGCAATAGTTTGGCACAATTTTTGAATGAATTCCATAACGTCAGATTTTTGCTGAAATTGTGACCGCGCGGATTAGGGATTTTTTCAACAAAAAGTTGTTCAGACCTTGCGTGAAAATTCTTTTTCAATGATCAAAACCCATCTCTTTCCACCAAAAAACATTTCAGGGGATCGTTTGCAGCCGTTTGGCACCGTTTTTGAGTGAATTGCAGAACGTCAGATTTTTGCTGAAATTGTGACCGCGCGGCTAAGGGATTTTTTCAAAAAAAAGTTGTTCAGACCTTGCGGGCTAATTCTGTTTCCATGATAAAATCCCATCTCTTTCCACTGAAAAACCTTTCAGGGGATCGTTTGCAATAGTTTGGTACCATTTTTGAGTGAATTCCCGAACGCCAGATTTTTGCTGAAATTGTGACCGCGCGGATTAGGGATTTTTTCAAAAAAAAGTTGTTCAGACCTTGCGGGCTAATTCTGTTTCCATGATAAAAACCCATCTCTATCCACCGAAAAACCTTTCAGGGGATAAAATGCAACAATTTGGCACCGTTTTTGAGTGAATTGAAGAATGTCAGATTTTTGCCGAAATTGTGACCGCGCGGCTTAGGGATTTTTATTAAAAAAAGTTTTTCAGACCTTGTGTTTAAATTCTTTTTCAATGATAAAAACCCATCTCTTTCCACCAAAAGACCTTTCAGGGGATCGTTTGCAACCGTTTGGCTCCGTTTTTGAGTGAATTGCAGAACGTCAGATTTTTGCTGAAATTGTGACCGCGCGGCTTAGGGATTTTTTCAAAAAAATGTTTTTCAGACCTTGCGGGCTAATTCTGTTTCCATGATAAAAACCCATCTCTATCCACCGAAAAACCTTTCAGGGGATAAAATGCAACAGTTTGGCACCGTTTTTGAGTGAATTGCAGAACGTCAGATTTTTGCCGAAATTGTGACCGCGCGGCTTAGGGATTTTTATTAAAAAAAGTTTTTCAGACCTTGCGTGAAAATTCTTTTTCAATGATCAAAACCCATCTCTTTCCACCAAAAAACCTTTCAGGGGATCGTTTGCAACCGTTTGGCTCCGTTTTTGAGTGAATTCCCGAACGTCAGATTTTTGCTGAAATTGTGACCGCGCGGCTTAGGGATTTTTTCAAAAAAATGTTTTTCAGACCTTGCGTGAAAATTCTTTTTCAATGATAAAAACCCATCTCTTTCCACCGTAAAAGCTTTCAGGGGATCAAATGCAATAGTTTGGCACCATTTTTGAGTGAATTCCATAACGTCAGATTTTTGCTGAAATTGTGACTTCGCGGCTTAGGGATTTTTTCAAAAAAAGTTTTTCAGACCTTGCGTGAAAATTCTTTTTCAATGATAAAAACCCATCTCTTTCCACAGAAAAACATTTCAGGGGATCGTTTGCAACAGTTTGGCACCGTTTTTGAATGAATTCTAGAACGTCAGATTTTTGCTGAAATTGTGACCGCGCGGCTTAGGGATTTTTTCAAAAAAAAGTTGTACATACCTTGCGGGCTAATTCTGTTTCTATGATAAAAACCCATCTCTTTCCACTGAAAAACCTTTCAGGGGATCGTTTGCAATAGTTTGGCACAATTTTTGAATGAATTCCATAACGTCAGATTTTTGCTGAAATTGTGACCGCGCGGATTAGGGATTTTTTCAACAAAAAGTTGTTCAGACCTTGCGTGAAAATTCTTTTTCAATGATCAAAACCCATCTCTTTCCACCAAAAAACCTTTCAGGGGATCGTTTGCAGCCGTTTGGCACCGTTTTTGAGTGAATTGCCGAACGTCAGATTTTTGCTGAAATTGTGACCGCGCGGCTTAGGGATTTTTTCAAAAAAAAGTTGTTCAGACCTTGCGGGCTAATTCTGTTTCCATGATAAAAACCCATCTCTTTCCACTGAAAAACCTTTCAGGGGATCGTTTGCAATAGTTTGGCACCATTTTTGAGTGAATTCCCGAACGCCAGATTTTTGCTGAAATTGTGACCGCGCGGATTAGGGATTTTTTCAAAAAAAAGTTGTTCAGACCTTGCGTGAAAATTCTTTTTCAATGATAAAAACCCGTCTCTTTCCACCGAAACACCTTTCAGGGGATCGTTTGCAACAGTTTGGAACCATTTTTGAGTGAATTCCAGAACGTCAGATTTTTGCTGAAATTGTGACCGCGCGGCTTAGGGATTTTTTTTTAAAAAAAGTTGTTCAGACCTTGTGGGCTAAGTCTGCTTCTATGATAAAAACCCATCTCTTTCCACCGAAAAACCTTTCAGGGGATCAAATGCAACAGTTTGGCACCGTTTTTGAGTGAATTGCCGAACGTCAGATTTTTGCTGAAATTGTGACTGCGCGGCTTAGGGATTTTTTCAAAAAAAAGTTGTTCAGACCTTGCGGGCTAATTCTGTTTCAATGATAAAAACCCATCTCTTTCCACTGAAAAACCTTTCAGGGGATCGTTTGCAATAGTTTGGCACCATTTTTGAGTGAATTCCCGAACGCCAGATTTTTGCTGAAATTGTGACCGCGCGGATTAGGGATTTTTTCAAAAAAAAGTTTTTCAGACCTTGCGGGCTAATTCTGTTTCCATGATAAAAACCCATCTCTATCCACCGAAAAACCTTTCAGGGGATCGTTTGCAACCGTTTGGCTCCGTTTTTGAGTGAATTCCCGAACGTCAGATTTTTGCTGAAATTGTGACCGCGCGGCTTAGGGATTTTTTCAAAAAAATGTTTTTCAGACCTTGCGTGAAAATTCTTTTTCAATGATAAAAACCCATCTCTTTCCACCGTAAAAGCTTTCAGGGGATCAAATGCAATAGTTTGGCACCATTTTTGAGTGAATTCCATAACGTCAGATTTTTGCTGAAATTGTGACCTCGCGGCTTAGGGATTTTTTCAAAAAAAGTTTTTCAGACCTTGCGTGAAAATTCTTTTTCAATGATAAAAACCCATCTCTTTCCACAGAAAAACATTTCAGGGGATCGTTTGCAACAGTTTGGCACCGTTTTTGAATGAATTCTAGAACGTCAGATTTTTGCTGAAATTGTGACCGCGCGGCTTAGGGATTTTTTCAAAAAAAAGTTGTACATACCTTGCGGGCTAATTCTGTTTCTATGATAAAAACCCATCTCTTTCCACTGAAAAACCTTTCAGGGGATCGTTTGCAATAGTTTGGCACAATTTTTGAATGAATTCCATAACGTCAGATTTTTGCTGAAATTGTGACCGCGCGGATTAGGGATTTTTTCAACAAAAAGTTGTTCAGACCTTGCGTGAAAATTCTTTTTCAATGATCAAAACCCATCTCTTTCCACCAAAAAACCTTTCAGGGGATCGTTTGCAGCCGTTTGGCACCGTTTTTGAGTGAATTGCCGAACGTCAGATTTTTGCTGAAATTGTGACCGCGCGGCTTAGGGATTTTTTCAAAAAAAAGTTGTTCAGACCTTGCGGGCTAATTCTGTTTCCATGATAAAAACCCATCTCTTTCCACTGAAAAACCTTTCAGGGGATCGTTTGCAATAGTTTGGCACCATTTTTGAGTGAATTCCCGAACGCCAGATTTTTGCTGAAATTGTGACCGCGCGGATTAGGGATTTTTTCAAAAAAAAGTTGTTCAGACCTTGCGTGAAAATTCTTTTTCAATGATAAAAACCCGTCTCTTTCCACCGAAACACCTTTCAGGGGATCGTTTGCAACAGTTTGGAACCATTTTTGAGTGAATTCCAGAACGTCAGATTTTTGCTGAAATTGTGACCGCGCGGCTTAGGGATTTTTTTTTAAAAAAAGTTGTTCAGACCTTGTGGGCTAAGTCTGCTTCTATGATAAAAACCCATCTCTTTCCACCGAAAAACCTTTCAGGGGATCAAATGCAACAGTTTGGCACCGTTTTTGAGTGAATTGCCGAACGTCAGATTTTTGCTGAAATTGTGACTGCGCGGCTTAGGGATTTTTTCAAAAAAAAGTTGTTCAGACCTTGCGGGCTAATTCTGTTTCAATGATAAAAACCCATCTCTTTCCACTGAAAAACCTTTCAGGGGATCGTTTGCAATAGTTTGGCACCATTTTTGAGTGAATTCCCGAACGCCAGATTTTTGCTGAAATTGTGACCGCGCGGATTAGGGATTTTTTCAAAAAAAAGTTTTTCAGACCTTGCGGGCTAATTCTGTTTCCATGATAAAAACCCATCTCTATCCACCGAAAAACCTTTCAGGGGATCGTTTGCAACCGTTTGGCTCCGTTTTTGAGTGAATTCCCGAACGTCAGATTTTTGCTGAAATTGTGACCGCGCGGCTTAGGGATTTTTTCAAAAAAATGTTTTTCAGACCTTGCGTGAAAATTCTTTTTCAATGATAAAAACCCATCTCTTTCCACCGTAAAAGCTTTCAGGGGATCAAATGCAATAGTTTGGCACCATTTTTGAGTGAATTCCATAACGTCAGATTTTTGCTGAAATTGTGACCGCACGGCTTAGGGATTTTTTCAAAAAAAGTTTTTCAGACCTTGCGTGAAAATTCTTTTTCAATGATAAAAACCCATCTCTTTCCACAGAAAAACATTTCAGGGGATCGTTTGCAACCGTTTGGCTCCGTTTTTGAGTGAATTCCAGAACGTCAGATTTTTGCTGAAATTGTGACCGCGCGGCTTAGGGATTTTTTCAAAAAAAAGTTGTTCATACCTTGCGGGCTAATTCTGTTTCTATGATAAAAAAACCCATCTCTTTCCACTGAAAAACCTTTCAGGGGATCGTTTGCAATAGTTTGGCACAATTTTTGAATGAATTCCATAACGTCAGATTTTTGCTGAAATTGTGACCGCGCGGATTAGGGATTTTTTCAACAAAAAGTTGTTCAGACCTTGCGTGAAAATTCTTTTTCAATGATCAAAACCCATCTCTTTCCACCAAAAAACCTTTCAGGGGATCGTTTGCAGCCGTTTGGCACCGTTTTTGAGTGAATTGCCGAACGTCAGATTTTTGCTGAAATTGTGACCGCGCGGCTTAGGGATTTTTTCAAAAAAAAGTTGTTCAGACCTTGCGGGCTAATTCTGTTTCCATGATAAAAACCCATCTCTTTCCACTGAAAAACCTTTCAGGGGATCGTTTGCAATAGTTTGGCACCATTTTTGAGTGAATTCCCGAACGCCAGATTTTTGCTGAAATTGTGACCGCGCGGATTAGGGATTTTTTCAAAAAAAAGTTGTTCAGACCTTGCGTGAAAATTCTTTTTCAATGATAAAAACCCGTCTCTTTCCACCGAAACACCTTTCAGGGGATCGTTTGCAACAGTTTGGAACCATTTTTGAGTGAATTCCAGAACGTCAGATTTTTGCTGAAATTGTGACCGCGCGGCTTAGGGATTTTTTTTTTAAAAAAGTTGTTCAGACCTTGTGGGCTAAGTCTGCTTCTATGATAAAAACCCATCTCTTTCCACCGAAAAACCTTTCAGGGGATCAAATGCAACAGTTTGGCACCGTTTTTGAGTGAATTGCCGAACGTCAGATTTTTGCTGAAATTGTGACTGCGCGGCTTAGGGATTTTTTCAAAAAAAAGTTGTTCAGACCTTGCGGGCTAATTCTGTTTCAATGATAAAAACCCATCTCTTTCCACTGAAAAACCTTTCAGGGGATCGTTTGCAACCGTTTGGCTCCGTTTTTGAGTGAATTCCCGAACGTCAGATTTTTGCCGAAATTGTGACCGCGCGGCTTAGGGATTTTTATTAAAAAAAGTTTTTCAGACCTTGCGTGAAAATTCTTTTTCAATGATCAAAACCCATCTCTTTCCACCAAAAAACCTTTCAGGGGATCGTTTGCAACCGTTTGGCTCCGTTTTTGAGTGAATTCCCGAACGTCAGATTTTTGCTGAAATTGTGACCACGCGGCTTAGGGATTTTTTCAAAAAAATGTTTTTCAGACCTTGCGTGAAAATTCTTTTTCAATGATAAAAACCCATCTCTTTCCACCGTAAAAGCTTTCAGGGGATCAAATGCAATAGTTTGGCACCATTTTTGAGTGAATTCCATAACGTCAGATTTTTGCTGAAATTGTGACCGCACGGCTTAGGGATTTTTTCAAAAAAAGTTTTTCAAACCTTGCGTGAAAATTCTTTTTCAATGATAAAAACCCATCTCTTTCCACCAAAAAACCTTTCAGGGGATCGTTTGCAACCGTTTGGCTCCGTTTTTGAGTGAATTCCAGAACGTCAGATTTTTGCTGAAATTGTGACCGCGCGGCTTAGGGATTTTTTCAAAAAAAAAGTTGTTCAGACCTTGCGGGCTAATATCTGTTTCTATGATAAAAGCCCATCTCTTTCCACCGAAAAACCTTTCAGGGGATCAAATGCAACAGTTTGGCACCATTTTTGAGTGAATCCCAGAACGTCAGATTTTTGCTGAAATTGTGACCGCGCGGCTTAGGGATTTTTTCAAAAAAAGTTTTTCAGACCTTGCGTGAAAATTCTTTTTCAATGATAAAAACCCATCTCTTTCCACAGAAAAACATTTCAGGGGATCGTTTGCAACCGTTTGGCTCCGTTTTTGAGTGAATTCCCGAACGTCAGATTTTTGCTGAAATTGTGACCGCGCGGATTAGGGATTTTTTCAACAAAAAGTTGTTCAGACCTTGCGTGAAAATTCTTTTTCAAGCATCAAAACCCATCTCTTTCCACCAAAAAACCTTTCAGGGGATCGTTTGCAATAGTTTGGTACCATTTTTGAGTGAATTCCCGAACGCCAGATTTTTGCTGAAATTGTGACCGCGCGGATTAGGGATTTTTTCAAAAAAAAAATTTTCAGACCTTGCGTGAAAATTCTTTTTCAATGATAAAAACCCATCTCTTTCCACAGAAAAACATTTCAGGGGATCGTTTGCAACAGTTTGGCACCGTTTTTGAATGAATTCCAGAACGTCAGATTTTTGCTGAAATTGTGACCGCGCGGCTTAGGGATTTTTATTAAAAAAAGTTTTTCAGACCTTGCGTGAAAATTCTTTTTCAATGATCAAAACCCATCTCTTTCCACCAAAAAACCTTTCAGGGGATCGTTTGCAACCGTTTGGCTCCGTTTTTGAGTGAATTCCCGAACGTCAGATTTTTGCTGAAATTGTGACCGCGCGGCTTAGGGATTTTTTCAAAAAAAGTTTTTCAAACCTTGCGTGAAAATTCTTTTTCAATGATAAAAACCCATCTCTTTCCACCGTAAAAGCTTTCAGGGGATCAAATGCAATAGTTTGGCACCATTTTTGAGTGAATTCCATAACGTCAGATTTTTGCTGAAATTGTGACCGCACGGCTTAGGGATTTTTTCAAAAAAAGCTTTTCAAACCTTGCGTGAAAATTCTTTTTCAATGATAAAAACCCATCTCTTTCCACCAAAAAACCTTTCAGGGGATCATTTGCAACCGTTTGGCTCCGTTTTTGAGTGAATTCCAGAACGTCAGATTTTTGCTGAAATTGTGACCGCGCGGCTTAGGGATTTTTTCAAAAAAAAGTTGTTCAGACCTTGCGGGCTAATATCTGTTTCTATGATAAAAGCCCATCTCTTTCCACCGAAAAACCTTTCAGGGGATCAAATGCAACAGTTTGGCACCATTTTTGAGTGAATCCCAGAACGTCAGATTTTTGCTGAAATTGTGACCGCGCGGCTTAGGGATTTTTTCAAAAAAAGTTTTTCAGACCTTGCGTGAAAATTCTTTTTCAATGATAAAAACCCATCTCTTTCCACAGAAAAACATTTCAGGGGATCGTTTGCAACAGTTTGGCACCGTTTTTGAATGAATTCCAGAACGTCAGATTTTTGCTGAAATTGTGACCGCGCGGCTTAGGAATTTTTTCAAAAAAAAGTTGTACATACCTTGCGGGCTAATTCTGTTTCTATGATAAAAACCCATCTCTTTCCACTGAAAAACCTTACAGGGGATCGTTTGCAATAGTTTGGCACAATTTTTGAATGAATTCCATAACGTCAGATTTTTGCTGAAATTGTGACCGCGCGGATTAGGGATTTTTTCAACAAAAAGTTGTTCAGACCTTGCGTGAAAATTCTTTTTCAATGATCAAAACCCATCTCTTTCCACCAAAAAACCTTTCAGGGGATCGTTTGCAGCCGTTTGGCACCGTTTTTGAGTGAATTGCAGAACGTCAGATTTTTGCTGAAATTGTGACCGCGCGGCTAAGGGATTTTTTCAAAAAAAAGTTGTTCAGACCTTGCGGGCTAATTCTGTTTCCATGATAAAAACCCATCTCTTTCCACTGAAAAAGCTTTCAGGGGATCGTTTGCAATAGTTTGGTACCATTTTTGAGTGAATTCCCGAACGCCAGATTTTTGCTGAAATTGTGACCGCGCGGATTAGGGATTTTTTCAAAAAAAAGTTGTTCAGACCTTGCGGGCTAATTCTGTTTCCATGATAAAAACCCATCTCTATCCACCGAAAAACCTTTCAGGGGATAAAATGCAACAATTTGGCACCGTTTTTGAGTGAATTGAAGAATGTCAGATTTTTGCCGAAATTGTGACCGCGTGGCTTAGGGATTTTTATTAAAAAAAGTTGTTCAGACCTTGTGTGAAAATTCTTTTTCAATGATAAAAACCCATCTCTTTCCACCAAAAGACCTTTCAGGGGATCGTTTGCAACCGTTTGGCTCCGTTTTTGAGTGAATTGCAGAACGTCAGATTTTTGCTGAAATTGTGACCGCGCGGCTTAGGGATTTTTTCAAAAAAATGTTTTTCAGACCTTGCGGGCTAATTCTGTTTCCATGATAAAAACCCATCTCTATCCACCGAAAAACCTTTCAGGGGATAAAATGCAACAGTTTGGCACCGTTTTTGAGTGAATTGCAGAACGTCAGATTTTTGCTGAAATTGTGACCGCGCGGCTTAGGGATTTTTATTAAAAAAAGTTTTTCAGACCTTGCGTGAAAATTCTTTTTCAATGATCAAAACCCATCTCTTTCCACCAAAAAACCTTTCAGGAGATCGTTTGCAACCGTTTGGCTCCGTTTTTGAGTGAATTCCCGAACGTCAGATTTTTGCTGAAATTGTGACCGCGCGGCTTAGGGATTTTTTCAAAAAAATGTTTTTCAGACCTTGCGTGAAAATTCTTTTTCAATGATAAAAACCCATCTCTTTCCACCGTAAAAGCTTTCAGGGGATCAAATGCAATAGTTTGGCACCATTTTTGAGTGAATTCCATAACGTCAGATTTTTGCTGAAATTGTGACCGCACGGCTTAGGGATTTTTTCAAAAAAAGTTTTTCAGACCTTGCGTGAAAATTCTTTTTCAATGATCAAAACCCATCTCTTTCCACCAAAAAACCATTCAGGGGATCGTTTGCAACCGTTTGGCTCCGTTTTTGAGTGAATTCCCGAACGTCAGATTTTTGCTGAAATTGTGACCGCGCGGCTTAGGGATTTTTTCAAAAAAATGTTTTTCAGACCTTGCGTGAAAATTCTTTTTCAATGATAAAAACCCATCTCTTTCCACTGAAAAAGCTTTCAGGGGATCGTTTGCAATAGTTTGGCACAATTTTTGAATGAATTCCATAACGTCAGATTTTTGCTGAAATTGTGACCGCGCGGATTAGGGATTTTTTCAACAAAAAGTTGTTCAGACCTTGCGTGAAAATTCTTTTTCAATGATCAAAACCCATCTCTTTCCACCAAAAAACCTTTCAGGGGATCGTTTGCAGCCGTTTGGCACCGTTTTTGAGTGAATTGCAGAACGTCAGATTTTTGCTGAAATTGTGACCGCGCGGCTAAGGGATTTTTTTTAAAAAAAGTTGTTCAGACCTTGCGGGCTAATTCTGTTTCCATGATAAAAACCCATCTCTTTCCACTGAAAAACCTTTCAGGGGATCGTTTGCAATAGTTTGGTACCATTTTTGAGTGAATTCCCGAACGCCAGATTTTTGCTGAAATTGTGACCGCGCGGATTAGGGATTTTTTCAAAAAAAAGTTGTTCAGACCTTGCGGGCTAATTCTGTTTCCATGATAAAAACCCATCTCTATCCACCGAAAAACCTTTCAGGGGATAAAATGCAACAATTTGGCACCGTTTTTGAGTGAATTGAAGAATGTCAGATTTTTGCCGAAATTGTGACCGCGCGGCTTAGGGATTTTTATTAAAAAAAGTTTTTCAGACCTTGTGTTTAAATTCTTTTTCAATGATAAAAACCCATCTCTTTCCACCAAAAGACCTTTCAGGGGATCGTTTGCAACCGTTTGGCTCCGTTTTTGAGTGAATTGCAGAACGTCAGATTTTTGCTGAAATTGTGACCGCGCGGCTTAGGGATTTTTTCAAAAAAATGTTTTTCAGACCTTGCGGGCTAATTCTGTTTCCATGATAAAAACCCATCTCTATCCACCGAAAAACCTTTCAGGGGATAAAATGCAACAGTTTGGCACCGTTTTTGAGTGAATTGCAGAACGTCAGATTTTTGCCGAAATTGTGACCGCGCGGCTTAGGGATTTTTATTAAAAAAAGTTTTTCAGACCTTGCGTGAAAATTCTTTTTCAATGATCAAAACCCATCTCTTTCCACCAAAAAACCTTTCAGGGGATCGTTTGCAACCGTTTGGCTCCGTTTTTGAGTGAATTCCCGAACGTCAGATTTTTGCTGAAATTGTGACCGCGCGGCTTAGGGATTTTTTCAAAAAAATGTTTTTCAGACCTTGCGTGAAAATTCTTTTTCAATGATAAAAACCCATCTCTTTCCACCGTAAAAGCTTTCAGGGGATCAAATGCAATAGTTTGGCACCATTTTTGAGTGAATTCCATAACGTCAGATTTTTGCTGAAATTGTGACCGCACGGCTTAGGGATTTTTTCAAAAAAAGTTTTTCAGACCTTGCGTGAAAATTCTTTTTCAATGATCAAAACCCATCTCTTTCCACCAAAAAACCATTCAGGGGATCGTTTGCAACCGTTTGGCTCCGTTTTTGAGTGAATTCCCGAACGTCAGATTTTTGCTGAAATTGTGACCGCGCGGCTTAGGGATTTTTTCAAAAAAATGTTTTTCAGACCTTGCGTGAAAATTCTTTTTCAATGATAAAAACCCATCTCTTTCCACTGAAAAAGCTTTCAGGGGATCGTTTGCAATAGTTTGGCACAATTTTTGAATGAATTCCATAACGTCAGATTTTTGCTGAAATTGTGACCGCGCGGATTAGGGATTTTTTCAACAAAAAGTTGTTCAGACCTTGCGTGAAAATTCTTTTTCAATGATCAAAACCCATCTCTTTCCACCAAAAAACCTTTCAGGGGATCGTTTGCAGCCGTTTGGCACCGTTTTTGAGTGAATTGCAGAACGTCAGATTTTTGCTGAAATTGTGACCGCGCGGCTAAGGGATTTTTTCAAAAAAAAGTTGTTCAGACCTTGCGGGCTAATTCTGTTTCCATGATAAAAACCCATCTCTTTCCACTGAAAAACCTTTCAGGGGATCGTTTGCAATAGTTTGGTACCATTTTTGAGTGAATTCCCGAACGCCAGATTTTTGCTGAAATTGTGACCGCGCGGATTAGGGATTTTTTCAAAAAAAAGTTGTTCAGACCTTGCGGGCTAATTCTGTTTCCATGATAAAAACCCATCTCTATCCACCGAAAAACCTTTCAGGGGATAAAATGCAACAATTTGGCACCGTTTTTGAGTGAATTGAAGAATGTCAGATTTTTGCCGAAATTGTGACCGCGCGGCTTAGGGATTTTTATTAAAAAAAGTTTTTCAGACCTTGTGTTTAAATTCTTTTTCAATGATAAAAACCCATCTCCTTCCACCAAAAGACCTTTCAGGGGATCGTTTGCAACCGTTTGGCTCCGTTTTTGAGTGAATTGCAGAACGTCAGATTTTTGCTGAAATTGTGACCGCGCGGCTTAGGGATTTTTTCAAAAAAATGTTTTTCAGACCTTGCGGGCTAATTCTGTTTCCATGATAAAAACCCATCTCTATCCACCGAAAAACCTTTCAGGGGATAAAATGCAACAGTTTGGCACCGTTTTTGAGTGAATTGCAGAACGTCAGATTTTTGCCGAAATTGTGACCGCGCGGCTTAGGGATTTTTATTAAAAAAAGTTTTTCAGACCTTGCATGAAAATTCTTTTTCAATGATCAAAACCCATCTCTTTCCACCAAAAAACCTTTCAGGGGATCGTTTGCAACCGTTTGGCTCCGTTTTTGAGTGAATTCCCGAACGTCAGATTTTTGCTGAAATTGTGACCGCGCGGCTTAGGGATTTTTTCAAAAAAATGTTTTTCAGACCTTGCGTGAAAATTCTTTTTCAATGATAAAAACCCATCTCTTTCCACCGTAAAAGCTTTCAGGGGATCAAATGCAATAGTTTGGCACCATTTTTGAGCGAATTCCATAACGTCAGATTTTTGCTGAAATTGTGACTTCGCGGCTTAGGGATTTTTTCAAAAAAAGTTTTTCAGACCTTGCGTGAAAATTCTTTTTCAATGATAAAAACCCATCTCTTTCCACAGAAAAACATTTCAGGGGATCGTTTGCAACAGTTTGGCACCGTTTTTGAATGAATTCTAGAACGTCAGATTTTTGCTGAAATTGTGACCGCGCGGCTTAGGGATTTTTTCAAAAAAAAGTTGTACATACCTTGCGGGCTAATTCTGTTTCTATGATAAAAACCCATCTCTTTCCACTGAAAAACCTTTCAGGGGATCGTTTGCAATAGTTTGGCACAATTTTTGAATGAATTCCATAACGTCAGATTTTTGCTGAAATTGTGACCGCGCGGATTAGGGATTTTTTCAACAAAAAGTTGTTCAGACCTTGCGTGAAAATTCTTTTTCAATGATCAAAACCCATCTCTTTCCACCAAAAAACCTTTCAGGGGATCGTTTGCAGCCGTTTGGCACCGTTTTTGAGTGAATTGCCGAACGTCAGATTTTTGCTGAAATTGTGACCGCGCGGCTTAGGGATTTTTTCAAAAAAAAGTTGTTCAGACCTTGCGGGCTAATTCTGTTTCCATGATAAAAACCCATCTCTTTCCACTGAAAAACCTTTCAGGGGATCGTTTGCAATAGTTTGGCACCATTTTTGAGTGAATTCCCGAACGCCAGATTTTTGCTGAAATTGTGACCGCGCGGATTAGGGATTTTTTCAAAAAAAAGTTGTTCAGACCTTGCGTGAAAATTCTTTTTCAATGATAAAAACCCGTCTCTTTCCACCGAAACACCTTTCAGGGGATCGTTTGCAACAGTTTGGAACCATTTTTGAGTGAATTCCAGAACGTCAGATTTTTGCTGAAATTGTGACCGCGCGGCTTAGGGATTTTTTTTTAAAAAAAGTTGTTCAGACCTTGTGGGCTAAGTCTGCTTCTATGATAAAAACCCATCTCTTTCCACCGAAAAACCTTTCAGGGGATCAAATGCAACAGTTTGGCACCGTTTTTGAGTGAATTGCCGAACGTCAGATTTTTGCTGAAATTGTGACTGCGCGGCTTAGGGATTTTTTCAAAAAAAAGTTGTTCAGACCTTGCGGGCTAATTCTGTTTCAATGATAAAAACCCATCTCTTTCCACTGAAAAACCTTTCAGGGGATCGTTTGCAATAGTTTGGCACCATTTTTGAGTGAATTCCCGAACGCCAGATTTTTGCTGAAATTGTGACCGCGCGGATTAGGGATTTTTTCAAAAAAAAGTTTTTCAGACCTTGCGGGCTAATTCTGTTTCCATGATAAAAACCCATCTCTATCCACCGAAAAACCTTTCAGGGGATCGTTTGCAACCGTTTGGCTCCGTTTTTGAGTGAATTCCCGAACGTCAGATTTTTGCTGAAATTGTGACCGCGCGGCTTAGGGATTTTTTCAAAAAAATGTTTTTCAGACCTTGCGTGAAAATTCTTTTTCAATGATAAAAACCCATCTCTTTCCACCGTAAAAGCTTTCAGGGGATCAAATGCAATAGTTTGGCACCATTTTTGAGTGAATTCCATAACGTCAGATTTTTGCTGAAATTGTGACCTCGCGGCTTAGGGATTTTTTCAAAAAAAGTTTTTCAGACCTTGCGTGAAAATTCTTTTTCAATGATAAAAACCCATCTCTTTCCACAGAAAAACATTTCAGGGGATCGTTTGCAACAGTTTGGCACCGTTTTTGAATGAATTCTAGAACGTCAGATTTTTGCTGAAATTGTGACCGCGCGGCTTAGGGATTTTTTCAAAAAAAAGTTGTACATACCTTGCGGGCTAATTCTGTTTCTATGATAAAAACCCATCTCTTTCCACTGAAAAACCTTTCAGGGGATCGTTTGCAATAGTTTGGCACAATTTTTGAATGAATTCCATAACGTCAGATTTTTGCTGAAATTGTGACCGCGCGGATTAGGGATTTTTTCAACAAAAAGTTGTTCAGACCTTGCGTGAAAATTCTTTTTCAATGATCAAAACCCATCTCTTTCCACCAAAAAACCTTTCAGGGGATCGTTTGCAGCCGTTTGGCACCGTTTTTGAGTGAATTGCCGAACGTCAGATTTTTGCTGAAATTGTGACCGCGCGGCTTAGGGATTTTTTCAAAAAAAAGTTGTTCAGACCTTGCGGGCTAATTCTGTTTCCATGATAAAAACCCATCTCTTTCCACTGAAAAACCTTTCAGGGGATCGTTTGCAATAGTTTGGCACCATTTTTGAGTGAATTCCCGAACGCCAGATTTTTGCTGAAATTGTGACCGCGCGGATTAGGGATTTTTTCAAAAAAAAGTTGTTCAGACCTTGCGTGAAAATTCTTTTTCAATGATAAAAACCCGTCTCTTTCCACCGAAACACCTTTCAGGGGATCGTTTGCAACAGTTTGGAACCATTTTTGAGTGAATTCCAGAACGTCAGATTTTTGCTGAAATTGTGACCGCGCGGCTTAGGGATTTTTTTTTAAAAAAAGTTGTTCAGACCTTGTGGGCTAAGTCTGCTTCTATGATAAAAACCCATCTCTTTCCACCGAAAAACCTTTCAGGGGATCAAATGCAACAGTTTGGCACCGTTTTTGAGTGAATTGCCGAACGTCAGATTTTTGCTGAAATTGTGACTGCGCGGCTTAGGGATTTTTTCAAAAAAAAGTTTTTCAGACCTTGCGGGCTAATTCTGTTTCCATGATAAAAACCCATCTCTATCCACCGAAAAACCTTTCAGGGGATCGTTTGCAACCGTTTGGCTCCGTTTTTGAGTGAATTCCCGAACGTCAGATTTTTGCTGAAATTGTGACCGCGCGGCTTAGGGATTTTTTCAAAAAAATGTTTTTCAGACCTTGCGTGAAAATTCTTTTTCAATGATAAAAACCCATCTCTTTCCACCGTAAAAGCTTTCAGGGGATCAAATGCAATAGTTTGGCACCATTTTTGAGTGAATTCCATAACGTCAGATTTTTGCTGAAATTGTGACCGCACGGCTTAGGGATTTTTTCAAAAAAAGTTTTTCAGACCTTGCGTGAAAATTCTTTTTCAATGATAAAAACCCATCTCTTTCCACAGAAAAACATTTCAGGGGATCGTTTGCAACCGTTTGGCTCCGTTTTTGAGTGAATTCCAGAACGTCAGATTTTTGCTGAAATTGTGACCGCGCGGCTTAGGGATTTTTTCAAAAAAAAGTTGTTCATACCTTGCGGGCTAATTCTGTTTCTATGATAAAAAACCCATCTCTTTCCACTGAAAAACCTTTCAGGGGATCGTTTGCAATAGTTTGGCACAATTTTTGAATGAATTCCATAACGTCAGATTTTTGCTGAAATTGTGACCGCGCGGATTAGGGATTTTTTCAACAAAAAGTTGTTCAGACCTTGCGTGAAAATTCTTTTTCAATGATCAAAACCCATCTCTTTCCACCAAAAAACCTTTCAGGGGATCGTTTGCAGCCGTTTGGCACCGTTTTTGAGTGAATTGCCGAACGTCAGATTTTTGCTGAAATTGTGACCGCGCGGCTTAGGGATTTTTTCAAAAAAAAGTTGTTCAGACCTTGCGGGCTAATTCTGTTTCCATGATAAAAACCCATCTCTTTCCACTGAAAAACCTTTCAGGGGATCGTTTGCAATAGTTTGGCACCATTTTTGAGTGAATTCCCGAACGCCAGATTTTTGCTGAAATTGTGACCGCGCGGATTAGGGATTTTTTCAAAAAAAAGTTGTTCAGACCTTGCGTGAAAATTCTTTTTCAATGATAAAAACCCGTCTCTTTCCACCGAAACACCTTTCAGGGGATCGTTTGCAACAGTTTGGAACCATTTTTGAGTGAATTCCAGAACGTCAGATTTTTGCTGAAATTGTGACCGCGCGGCTTAGGGATTTTTTTTTTAAAAAAGTTGTTCAGACCTTGTGGGCTAAGTCTGCTTCTATGATAAAAACCCATCTCTTTCCACCGAAAAACCTTTCAGGGGATCAAATGCAACAGTTTGGCACCGTTTTTGAGTGAATTGCCGAACGTCAGATTTTTGCTGAAATTGTGACTGCGCGGCTTAGGGATTTTTTCAAAAAAAAGTTGTTCAGACCTTGCGGGCTAATTCTGTTTCAATGATAAAAACCCATCTCTTTCCACTGAAAAACCTTTCAGGGGATCGTTTGCAATAGTTTGGCACCAATTTTGAGTGAATTCCCGAACGCCAGATTTTTGCTGAAATTGTGACCACGCGGATTAGGGATTTTTTCAAAAAAAAGTTTTTCAGACCTTGCGGGCTAATTCTGTTTCCATGATAAAAACCCATCTCTATCCACCGAAAAACCTTTCAGGGGATCGTTTGCAACCGTTTGGCTCCGTTTTTGAGTGAATTCCCGAACGTCAGATTTTTGCTGAAATTGTGACCACGCGGCTTAGGGATTTTTTCAAAAAAATGTTTTTCAGACCTTGCGTGAAAATTCTTTTTCAATGATAAAAACCCATCTCTTTCCACCGTAAAAGCTTTCAGGGGATCAAATGCAATAGTTTGGCACAATTTTTGAGTGAATTCCATAACGTCAGATTTTTGCTGAAATTGTGACCGCACGGCTTAGGGATTTTTTCAAAAAAAGTTTTTCAGACCTTGCGTGAAAATTCTTTTTCAATGATCAAAACCCATCTCTTTCCACCAAAAAACCATTCAGGGGATCGTTTGCAACCGTTTGGCTCCGTTTTTGAGTGAATTCCCGAACGTCAGATTTTTGCTGAAATTGTGACCGCGCGGCTTAGGGATTTTTTCAAAAAAAAGTTGTTCATACCTTGCGGGCTAATTCTGTTTCTATGATAAAAAACCCATCTCTTTCCACTGAAAAACCTTTCAGGGGATCGTTTGCAATAGTTTGGCACAATTTTTGAATGAATTCCATAACGTCAGATTTTTGCTGAAATTGTGACCGCGCGGATTAGGGATTTTTTCAACAAAAAGTTGTTCAGACCTTGCGTGAAAATTCTTTTTCAATGATCAAAACCCATCTCTTTCCACCAAAAAACCTTTCAGGGGATCGTTTGCAGCCGTTTGGCACCGTTTTTGAGTGAATTGCCGAACGTCAGATTTTTGCTGAAATTGTGACCGCGCGGCTTAGGGATTTTTTCAAAAAAAAGTTGTTCAGACCTTGCGGGCTAATTCTGTTTCCATGATAAAAACCCATCTCTTTCCACTGAAAAACCTTTCAGGGGATCGTTTGCAATAGTTTGGCACCATTTTTGAGTGAATTCCCGAACGCCAGATTTTTGCTGAAATTGTGACCGCGCGGATTAGGGATTTTTTCAAAAAAAAGTTGTTCAGACCTTGCGTGAAAATTCTTTTTCAATGATAAAAACCCGTCTCTTTCCACCGAAACACCTTTCAGGGGATCGTTTGCAACAGTTTGGAACCATTTTTGAGTGAATTCCAGAACGTCAGATTTTTGCTGAAATTGTGACCGCGCGGCTTAGGGATTTTTTTTTTAAAAAAGTTGTTCAGACCTTGTGGGCTAAGTCTGCTTCTATGATAAAAACCCATCTCTTTCCACCGAAAAACCTTTCAGGGGATCAAATGCAACAGTTTGGCACCGTTTTTGAGTGAATTGCCGAACGTCAGATTTTTGCTGAAATTGTGACTGCGCGGCTTAGGGATTTTTTCAAAAAAAAGTTGTTCAGACCTTGCGGGCTAATTCTGTTTCAATGATAAAAACCCATCTCTTTCCACTGAAAAACCTTTCAGGGGATCGTTTGCAATAGTTTGGCACCAATTTTGAGTGAATTCCCGAACGCCAGATTTTTGCTGAAATTGTGACCACGCGGATTAGGGATTTTTTCAAAAAAAAGTTTTTCAGACCTTGCGGGCTAATTCTGTTTCCATGATAAAAACCCATCTCTATCCACCGAAAAACCTTTCAGGGGATCGTTTGCAACCGTTTGGCTCCGTTTTTGAGTGAATTCCCGAACGTCAGATTTTTGCTGAAATTGTGACCACGCGGCTTAGGGATTTTTTCAAAAAAATGTTTTTCAGACCTTGCGTGAAAATTCTTTTTCAATGATAAAAACCCATCTCTTTCCACCGTAAAAGCTTTCAGGGGATCAAATGCAATAGTTTGGCACAATTTTTGAGTGAATTCCATAACGTCAGATTTTTGCTGAAATTGTGACCGCACGGCTTAGGGATTTTTTCAAAAAAAGTTTTTCAGACCTTGCGTGAAAATTCTTTTTCAATGATCAAAACCCATCTCTTTCCACCAAAAAACCATTCAGGGGATCGTTTGCAACCGTTTGGCTCCGTTTTTGAGTGAATTCCCGAACGTCAGATTTTTGCTGAAATTGTGACCGCGCGGCTTAGGGATTTTTTCAAAAAAATGTTTTTCAGACCTTGCGTGAAAATTCTTTTTCAATGATAAAAACCCATCTCTTTCCACCGTAAAAGCTTTCAGGGGATCAAATGCAATAGTTTGGCACCATTTTTGAGTGAATTCCATAACGTCAGATTTTTGCTGAAATTGTGACCTCGCGGCTTAGGGATTTTTTCAAAAAAAGTTTTTCAGACCTTGCGTGAAAATTCTTTTTCAATGATAAAAACCCATCTCTTTCCACAGAAAAACATTTCAGGGGATCGTTTGCAACAGTTTGGCACCGTTTTTGAATGAATTCCCGAACGTCAGATTTTTGCTGAAATTGTGACCGCGCGGCTTAGGGATTTTTTCAAAAAAATGTTTTTCAGACCTTGCGTGAAAATTCTTTTTCAATGATAAAAGCCCATCTCTTTCCATCGAAAAACCTTTCAGGGGATCATTTGCAACAGTTTGGCACCAATTTCGAGTGAATTCCAGAACGTCAGATTTTTGCTGAAATTGTGACCGCGCGGATTAGGGATTTTTTCAAAAAAAAGTTGTTCAGACCTTGCGGGCTAATTCTCCTTCCACCGAAAAACCTTTCAGGGGATAAAATGCAACAGTTTGGCACCGTTTTTGAGTGAATTGCAGAACGTCAGATTTTTGCTGAAATTGTGACCGTGCGGCTTAGGGATATTTTCAAAAAAAAGGTTTTCAGACCTTCCGTGAGAATTCTTTTTCAATGATAAAAACCCATCTCTTTCCACCAAAAAACCTTTCAGGGGATCGTTTGCAATAGTTTGGCACCGTTTTTGAGTGAATTCCAGAACGTCAGATTTTTGCTGAAATTGTGACCGCGCGGCTTAGGGATTTTTTCAAAATAAAGTTGTTCAGACCTTGCAGGCTAATTCTGTTTCTATGATAAAAACCCATCTCTTTCCACCGAAAAACATTTCAGGGGATCAAATGCAACAGTTTGGCACCATTTTTGAGTGAATTCCAGAAGGTTAGATTTTTGCTGAAATTGTGACCGCGCAGCTTAGGGATTTTTTTAAAAAAAAGTTGTTCAGACCTTGCGGGCTAATTCTGTTTCTATTATAAAAACCCATCTCTTTCCACCGAAAAACCTTTCAGGGGATCAAATGCAACAGTTTGGCACCGTTTTTGAGTGAATTGCAGAACGTCAGATTTTAGCCGAAATTGTGACCGCGCGGCTTAGGGATTTTTATTTAAAAAAGTTTTTCAGAGCTTGCGTGAAAATTCTTTTTCAATGATAAATACCCATCTCTTTCCACCGAAAAACCTTTCAGGGGATCGTTTGCAACAGTTTGGCACCGTTTTTGAGTGAATTCCAGAACGTCAGATTTTTGCTGAAATTGTGACCGCGCGGCTTAGGGATTTTTTCAAAAAAAAGTTGTTCAGACCTTGCAGGCTAATTCTGTTTCAATGATAAAAACCCATCTCTTTCCACTGAAAAACCTTTCAGGGGATCGTTTGCAATAATTTGGCACCATTTTTGAGTGAATTCTATAACGTCAGATTTTTGCTGAAATTGTGACCGCGCGGGTTAGGGATTTTTTCAAAAAAAAGTTTTTCAGACCTTGCGTGAAAATTCTTTTTCAATGATAAAAACCCATCTATTTCCACCAAAAAACCTTTCAGGGGATCGTTTGCAACCGTTTGGCACCGTTTTTGAGTGAATTGCAGAATGTCAGATTTTTGCTGAAATTGTGACCGCGCGACTTAGGAATTTTTTTTAAAAAAAGTTTTTCAAACCTTGCGTGAAAATTCTTTTTCAATGATAAAAACCCATCTCTTTCCACCGAAAAAGCTTTCAGGGGATCGTTTGCAACAGTTTGGCACCATTTTTGAGTGAATTCCAGAACGTCAGATTTTTGCTGAAATTGTGACCGCGCGGCTTAGGGATTTTTTCAAAATAAAGTTGTTCAGACCTTGCAGGCTAATTCTGTTTCTATGATAAAAACCCATCTCTTTCCACTGAAAAACCTTTCAGGGGATCGTTTGCAATAGTTTGGCACCATTTTTGAGTGAATTCTATAACGTCAGATTTTTGCTGAAATTGTGACCGCGCGGATTAGGGTTTTTTTCGAAAAATAGTTTTTCAGACCTTGCGTGAAAATTCTTTTTCAATGATTTAAACCCATCTCTTTTTTTAATAAAAATCCCTAAGCCGCGCGGTCACAATTTCAGCAAAAATCTGACGTTCGGCAATTCACTCAAAAACGGTGCCAAACTGTTGCATTTGATCCCCTGAAAGGTTTTTCGGTGGAAAGAGATGGGTTTTTATCATAGAAGCAGACTTAGCCCACAAGGTCTGAACAACTTTTTTTAAAAAAAAAATCCCTAAGCCGCGCAGTAACAATTTCAGCAAAAATCTGACGTTCTGGAATTCACTCAAAAATGGTTCCAAACTGTTGCAAACGATCCCCTGAAAGGTGTTTCGGTGGAAAGAGACGGGTTTTTATCACTGAAAAAGAATTTTCACGCAAGGTCTGAAAAACATTTTTTTGAAAAAATCCCTAAGCCGCGCGGTCACAATTTCAGCAAAAATCTGACGTTCTGCAATTCACTCAAAAACGGTGCCAAACGGCTGCAAACGATCCCCTGAAAGGTTTTTTGGTGGAAAGAGATGGGTTTTAATCATTGAAAAAGAATTTTCACGCAAGGTCTGAAAAACTTTTTTTTGAAAAAATCCCTAAGCCGCGCGGTCACAATTTCAGCAAAAATCTGACGTTATGGAATTCACTCAAAAATGGTGCCAAACTATTGCATTTGATCCCCTGAAAGCTTTTACGGTGGAAAGAGATGGGTTTTTATCATAGAAGCAGACTTAGCCCACAAGGTCTGAACAACTTTTTTTAAAAAAAAATCCCTAAGCCGCGCGGTCACAATTTCAGCAAAAATCTGACGTTCTGGAATTCACTCAAAAATGGTTCCAAACTGTTGCAAACGATCCCCTGAAAGGTGTTTCGGTGGAAAGAGACGGGTTTTTATCATTGAAAAAGAATTTTCACGCAAGGTCTGAAAAACATTTTTTTGAAAAAATCCCTAAGCCGCGCGGTCACAATTTCAGCAAAAATCTGACGTTCTGCAATTCACTCAAAAACGGTGCCAAACGGCTGCAAACGATCCCCTGAAAGGTTTTTTGGTGGAAAGAGATGGGTTTTAATCATTGAAAAAGAATTTTCACGCAAGGTCTGAAAAACTTTTTTTAAAAAAAATCCCTAAGCCGCGCGGTCACAATTTCAGCAAAAATCTGACGTTATGGAATTCACTCAAAAATGGTTCCAAACTATTGCATTTGATCCCCTGAAAGCTTTTACGGTGGAAAGAGATGGGTTTTTATCATTGAAAAAGAAGTTTCACGCAAGGTGTGAAAAACATTTTTTTGAAAAAATCCCTAAGCCGCGCGGTCACAATTTCAGCAAAAATCTGACGTTCGGGAATTCACTCAAAAACGGTGCCAAACTGTTGCATTTTATCCCCTGAAAGGTTTTTCGGTGGATAGAGATGGGTTTTTATCATGGAAACAGAATTAGCCCGCAAGGTCTGAACAACTTTTTGTTGAAAAAATCCCTAATCCGCGCGGTCACAATTTCAGCAAAAATCTGGCGTTCGGGAATTCACTCAAAAATGGTGCCAAACTATGGAAAACGATCCCCTGAAAGGTTTTTCAGTGGAAAGAGATGGGTTTTTATCATTGAAACAGAATTAGCCCGCAAGGTCTGAACAACTTTTTTTTGAAAAAATCCCTAAGCCGCGCGGTCACAATTTCATCAAAAATCTGACGTTCTGCAATTCACTCAAAAACGGTGCCAAACGGCTGCAAACGATCCCCTGAAAGGTTTTTTGGTGGAAAGAGATGGGTTTTAATCATTGAAAAAGAATTTTCACGCAAGGTCTGAAAATTTTTTTTTGAAACAAATCCCTAAGCTGCGCGGTCACAATTTCAGCAAAAATCTGACGTTATGGAATTCATTCAAAAACGGTGCCAAACGGTTGCATTTGATCCCCTGAAAGGTTTTTGTGTGGAAAGAGATGGGTTTTAATCATTGAAAAAGAATTTTCACGCAAGGTCTGAAAAACTTTTTTAAAAAAAAATCCCTAAGCCGCGCGGTCACAATTTCAGCAAAAATCTGACGTTATGGAATTCACTCAAAAACGGTGCCAAACTGTTGCAAACGATCCCCTGAAGTCTTTCCACTGAAAAACCTTTCAGGGGATCATTTGCAATAGTTTGGCACCATTTTTGAGTGAATTCCCGAACGTCAGATTTTTGCTGAAATTGTGACCTTAGGGATTTTTTCAAAAAAAGATTTTCAGATCTTGCGTGAAAATTCTTTTTCAATGATAAAAACCCATCTCTTTCCATCGAAAAACCTTTCAGGGGATCGTTTGCAACAGTTTGGCACCGTTATTGAGTGAATTCCAGAACGTCAGATTATTTCTGAAATTGTGACCACGCGGCTTAGGGATTTTTTCAAAAAAAAGTTGTTCAGACCTTGCGGGCTGATTCTGTTTGGCACCGTTATTGAGTGAATTCCAGAACGTCAGATTATTTCTGAAATTGTGACCACGCGGCTTAGGGATTTTTTCAAAAAAAAGTTGTTCAGACCTTGCGGGCTGATTCTGTTTCAATGATAAAAACCCATCTCTTTCCACTGAAAAACCTTTCAGGGGATCGTTTGCAATAGTTTGGCACCATTTTTCAGTGAATTCCAGAACATCAGATTTTTGCTGAAATTGTGACCGCGCGGCTTAGGGATTTTTTCAAAAAAATGATTTTCAGACCTTGCGTGAAAATTCTTTTTCAATGATAAAAACCCATCTCTTTCCACCAAAAAAGCTTTCAGGGAATCGTTTGCAACAGTTTGGCACCATTTTTGAGTGAATTCCAGAACGTCAGATTTTTGCTGAAATTGTGACCGCGCGGCTTAGGGATTTTTTAAAAAAAAAGTTGTTCAGACCTTGCGGGCTAATATCTGTTTCTATGATAAAAGCCCATCTCTTTCCACCGAAAAACCTTTCAGGGGATCAAATGCAACAGTTTGGCACCATTTTTGAGTGAATTGCAGAACATCAGATTTTTGCCAAAATTGTGACCCCGCGGCTTAGGGATTTTTATTAAAAAAAGTTTTTCAGACCTTGCGTGAAAATTCTTTTTCAATGATAAAAACCCATCTCTTTCCACCAAAAAACCTTTCAGGGGATCGTTTGCAACCGTTTGGCACCGTTTTTGAGTGAATTGCAGAACGTCAGATTTTTGCTGAAATTGTGACCGCGCGGCTTAGGGATTTTTTCAAAAAAAGTATTTCAGACCTTGCGTGAAAATTCCTTTTCAATGATAAAAACCCATCTCTTTCCACAGAAAAACATTATAGGGGATCGTTTGCAACAGTTTGGCACCGTTTTTGAATGAATTCCAGAACGTCAGATTTTTGCTGAAATTGTGACCGCGCGGCTTAGGGATTTTTTCAAAAAAAAGTTGTTCATACCTTGCGGGCTAATTCTGTTTCTATGATAAAAACCCCTCTCTTTCCACCCAAAAACCTTTAAGGGGATCGTTTGCAACCGTTTGGCACCGTAATTGAGTGAATTGCAGAATATCAGATTTTTGCTGAAATTGTGACCGTGCGGCTTAGGGATTTTTTTTAAAAAAAGTTTTTCAGACACTGCGTGAAAATTCTTTTACAGTGATAAAAACCCATCTCTTTCCACTGAAAAACCTTTCAGGGGATCGTTTGCAACCGTTTGGCACCGTTTTTGAGTGATTTGCAGAACGTCAGATTTTTGCCAAAATTGTGACCGCGCGGCTTAGGGATTTTTATTAAAAAAAGTTTTTCAGACCTTGCGTGAAAATTCTTTTTCAATGATAAAAACCCATCTCTTTCCACCAAAAAACCTTTCAGGGGATCGTTTGCAACCGTTTGGCACCGTTTTTGAGTGAATTGCAGAACGTCAGATTTTTGCTGAAATTGTGACCGCGCGGCTTAGGGATTTTTTCAAAAAAAGTTTTTCAGACCTTGCGTGAAAATTCCTTTTCAATGATAAAAACCCATCTCTTTCCACAGAAAAACATTTCAGGGGATCGTTTGCAACAGTTTGGCACCGTTTTTGAATGAATTCCAGAACGTCAGATTTTTGCTGAAATTGTGACCGCGCGGCTTAGGGATTTTTTCAAAAAAAAGTTGTTCATACCTTGCGGGCTAATTCTGTTTCTATGATAAAAACCCATCTCTTTCCACCCAAAAACCTTTAAGGGGATCGTTTGCAACCGTTTGGCACCGTAATTGAGTGAATTGCAGAATATCAGATTTTTGCTGAAATTGTGACCGTGCGGCTTAGGGATTTTTTTTAAAAAAAGTTTTTCAGACACTGCGTGAAAATTCTTTTACAGTGATAAAAACCCATCTCTTTCCACTGAAAAACCTTTCAGGGGATCGTTTGCAACCGTTTGGCACCGTTTTTGAGTGATTTGCAGAACGTCAGATTTTTGCTGAAATTGTGACCGCGCGGCTTAGGGATTTTTTTAAAAAAAAGTTTTTCAGACCTTTCGTGAAAATTCTTTTTCAATGATAAAAACCCATCTCTTTCCACCAAAAAACCTTTCAGGGGATCAAATGCAACCGTTTGGCACCGTTTTTGAATGAATTCCAGAACGTCTGATTTTTGCTGAAATTGTGACCGCGCGGCTTAGGGATTTTTTCAAAAAATAGTTGTTCAGACCTTGCGTGCTAATTCTGTTTCCATGATAAAAACCCATCTCTATCCACCGAAAAACCTTTCAGGGGATAAAATGCAACAGTTTGGCACCGTTTTTGAGTGAATTGCAGAACGTCAGATTTTTGCCGAAATTGTGACCGTGCGGCTTAGGGATTTTTATTAAAAAAAGTTTTTCAGACCTTGCGTCAAAATTCTTTTTCAATGATAAAAACCCATCTCTTTCCACCAAAAAACCTTTCAGGGGATCGTTTGCAACCGTTTGGCTCCGTTTTTGAGTGAATTGCAGAACGTCAGATTTTTGCTGAAATTGTGACCGCGCGGCTTAGGGATTTTTTCAAAAAAATGTTTTTCAGACCTTGCGTGAAAATTCTTTTTCAATGATAAAAACCCATCTCTTTCCACCGTAAAAGCTTTCAGGGGATCAAATGCAATAGTTTGGCACCATTTTTGAGTGAATTCCATAACGTCAGATTTTTGCTGAAATTGTGACCGCACGGCTTAGGGACTTTTTCAAAAAAAGTTTTTCAAACCTTGCGTGAAAATTCTTTTTCAATGATAAAAACCCATCTCTTTCCACCAAAAAAGCTTTCAGGGAATCGTTTGCAACAGTTTGGCACCATTTTTGAGTGAATTACAGAACGTCAGATTTTTGCTGAAATTGTGACCGCGCGGCTTAGGGATTTTTTCAAAAAAAAGTTGTTCAGACCTTGCGGGCTAATATCTGTTTCTATGATAAAAGCCCATCTCTTTCCACCGAAAAACCTTTCAGGGGATCAAATGCAACAGTTTGGCACCGTTTTTGAGTGAATCCCAGAACGTCAGATTTTTGCTGAAATTGTGACCGCGTGGCTTAGGGATTTTTTCAAAAAAAGTTTTTCAGACCTTGCGTGAAAATTCTTTTTCAATGATAAAAACCCATCTCTTTCCACCAAAAAACCTTTCAGGGGATCAAATGCAACCGTTTGGCACCGTTTTTGAATGAATTCCAGAACGTCTGATTTTTGCTGAAATTGTGACCGCGCGGCTTAGGGATTTTTTCAAAAAATAGTTGTTCAGACCTTGCGTGCTAATTCTGTTTCCATGATAAAAACCCATCTCTATCCACCGAAAAACCTTTCAGGGGATAAAATGCAACAGTTTGGCACCGTTTTTGAGTGAATTGCAGAACGTCAGATTTTTGCCGAAATTGTGACCGTGCGGCTTAGGGATTTTTATTAAAAAAAGTTTTTCAGACCTTGCGTCAAAATTCTTTTTCAATGATAAAAACCCATCTCTTTCCACCAAAAAACCTTTCAGGGGATCAAATGCAACCGTTTGGCACCGTTTTTGAATGAATTCCAGAACGTCTGATTTTTGCTGAAATTGTGACCGCGCGGCTTAGGGATTTTTTCAAAAAATAGTTGTTCAGACCTTGCGTGCTAATTCTGTTTCCATGATAAAAACCCATCTCTATCCACCGAAAAACCTTTCAGGGGATAAAATGCAACAGTTTGGCACCGTTTTTGAGTGAATTGCAGAACGTCAGATTTTTGCCGAAATTGTGACCGTGCGGCTTAGGGATTTTTATTAAAAAAAGTTTTTCAGACCTTGCGTCAAAATTCTTTTTCAATGATAAAAACCCATCTCTTTCCACCAAAAAACCTTTCAGGGGATCGTTTGCAACCGTTTGGCTCCGTTTTTGAGTGAATTCCCGAACGTCAGATTTTTGCTGAAATTGTGACCGCGCGGCTTAGGGATTTTTTCAAAAAAATGTTTTTCAGACCTTGCGTGAAAATTCTTTTTCAATGATAAAAACCCATCTCTTTCCACCGTAAAAGCTTTCAGGGGATCAAATGCAATAGTTTGGCACCATTTTTGAGTGAATTCCCTAACGTCAGATTTTTGCTGAAATTGTGACCGCACGGCTTAGGGATTTTTTCAAAAAATAGTTGTTCAGACCTTGCGTGCTAATTCTGTTTCCATGATAAAAACCCATCTCTATCCACCGAAAAACCTTTCAGGGGATAAAATGCAACAGTTTGGCACCGTTTTTGAGTGAATTGCAGAACGTCAGATTTTTGCCGAAATTGTGACCGTGCGGCTTAGGGATTTTTATTAAAAAAAGTTTTTCAGACCTTGCGTCAAAATTCTTTTTCAATGATAAAAACCCATCTCTTTCCACCAAAAAACCTTTCAGGGGATCGTTTGCAACCGTTTGGCTCCGTTTTTGAGTGAATTCCCGAACGTCAGATTTTTGCTGAAATTGTGACCGCGCGGCTTAGGGATTTTTTCAAAAAAATGTTTTTCAGACCTTGCGTGAAAATTCTTTTTCAATGATAAAAACCCATCTCTTTCCACCGTAAAAGCTTTCAGGGGATCAAATGCAATAGTTTGGCACCATTTTTGAGTGAATTCCCTAACGTCAGATTTTTGCTGAAATTGTGACCGCACGGCTTAGGGATTTTTTCAAAAAAAGTTTTTCAAACCTTGCGTGAAAATTCTTTTTCAATGATAAAAACCCATCTCTTTCCACCAAAAAAGCTTTCAGGGAATCGTTTGCAACAGTTTGGCACCATTTTTGAGTGAATTCCAGAACGTCAGATTTTTGCTGAAATTGTGACCGCGCGGCTTAGGGATTTTTTCAAAAAAAAGTTGTTCAGACCTTGCGGGCTAATATCTGTTTCTATGATAAAAGCCCATCTCTTTCCACCGAAAAACCTTTCAGGGGATCAAATGCAACAGTTTGGCACCGTTTTTGAGTGAATCCCAGAACGTCAGATTTTTGCTGAAATTGTGACCGCGCGGCTTAGGGATTTTTTCAAAAAAAGTTTTTCAGACCTTGCGTGAAAATTCTTTTTCAATGATAAAAACCCATCTCTTTCCACAGAAAAACATTTCAGGGGATCGTTTGCAACAGTTTGGCACCGTTTTTGAATGAATTCCAGAACGTCAGATTTTTGCTGAAATTGTGACCGCGCGGCTTAGGGATTTTTTCAAAAAAAAGTTGTTCATACCTTGCGGGCTAATTCTGTTTCTATGATAAAAACCCATCTCTTTCCACTGAAAAACATTTCAGGGGATCGTTTGCAATAGTTTGGTAGAATTTTTGAATGAATTCCATAACGTCAGATTTTTGCTGAAATTGTGACCGCGCGGATTAGGGATTTTTTCAACAAAAAGTTGTTCAGACCTTGCGTGAAAATTCTTTTTCAATGATCAAAACCCATCTCTTTCCACCAAAAAACCTTTCAGGGGATCGTTTGCAGCCGTTTGGCACCGTTTTTGAGTGAATTGCAGAACGTCAGATTTTTGCTGAAATTGTGACCGCGCGGCTTAGGGATTTTTACAAAAAATAGTTGTTCAGACCTTGCGTGCTAATTCTGTTTCCATGATAAAAACCCATCTCTATCCACCGAAAAACCTTTCAGGGGATAAAATGCAACAGTTTGGCACCGTTTTTGAGTGAATTGCAGAACGTCAGATTTTTGCTGAAATTGTGACCGCGCGGCTTAGGGATTTTTATTAAAAAAGGTTTTTCAGACCTTGCGTCAAAATTCTTTTTCAATGATAAAAACCCATCTCTTTCCACCAAAAAACCTTTCAGGGGATCGTTTGCAACCGTTTGGCTCCGTTTTTGAGTGAATTGCAGAACGTCAGATTTTTGCTGAAATTGTGACCGCGCGGCTTAGGGATTTTTTCAAAAAAATGTTTTTCAGACCTTGCGTGAAAATTCTTTTTCAATGATAAAAACCCATCTCTTTCCACCGTAAAAGCTTTCAGGGGATCAAATGCAATAGTTTGGCACCATTTTTGAGTGAATTCCATAACGTCAGATTTTTGCTGAAATTGTGACCGCACGGCTTAGGGATTTTTTCAAAAAAAGTTTTTCAAACCTTGCGTGAAAATTCTTTTTCAATGATAAAAACCCATCTCTTTCCACAGAAAAACATTTCAGGGGATCGTTTGCAACAGTTTGGCACCGTTTTTGAATGAATTCCAGAACGTCAGATTTTTGCTGAAATTGTGACCGCGCGGATTAGGGATTTTTTCAACAAAAAGTTGTTCAGACCTTGCGTGAAAATTCTTTTTCAATGATCAAAACCCATCTCTTTCCACCAAAAAACCTTTCAGGGGATCGTTTGCAGCCGTTTGGCACCGTTTTTGAGTGAATTGCAGAACGTCAGATTTTTGCTGAAATTGTGACCGTGCGGCTTAGGGATTTTTTCAAAAAAAAGTTGTTCAGACCTTGCGGGCTAATTCTGTTTCTATGATAAAAACCCATCTCTTTCCACCGAAAAACCTTTCAGGGGATCGTTTGCAACAGTTTGGAACCATTTTTGAGTGAATTTCAGAACGTCAGATTTTTGCTGAAATTGTGACCGCGCGGCTTAGGGATTTTTTCAATAAAAAGTTGTTCAGACCTTGCGGGCTAATTCTGCTTCTATGATAAAAACCCATCTCTTTCCACCGAAAAACATTTCAGGGGATCAAAGGCAACAGTTTGGCACCGTTTTTGAGTGAATTGCCGAATGTCAGATTTTTGCTGAAATTGTGACCGCGCGGCTTAGGGATTTTTTTAAAAAAAAGTTGTTCAGACCTTGCTGGCTAATTCTGTTTCAATGATAAAAACCCATCTCTTTCCACTGAAAAACCTTTCAGGAGATCGTTTGCAATAGTTTGGCACCATTTTTGAGTGAATTCCAGAACATCAGATTTTTGCTGAAATTGTGACCGCGCGGCTTAGGGATTTTTTCAAAAAAAAGTTTTTCAGACCTTGCGTGAGAATTCTTTTTCAATGATAAAAACCCATCTCTTTCCACCAAAAAACCTTTCAGGGGATCGTTTGCAACCGTTTGGCACCGTTTTTGAGTGAATTCCAGAACGTCAGATTTTTGCTGAAATTGTGACCGTGCGGCTTAGGGATTTTTTCAAAAAAAAGTTGTTCAGACCTTGCGTGACAATTCTTTTTCAATGATAAAAACCCATCTCTTTCCACCAAAAAACCTTTCAGGGGATCGTTTGCAACCGTTTGGCCCCGTTTTTGAGTGAATTGCAGAACGTCAGATTTTTGCTGAAATTGTGACCGTGCGGCTTAGGGATTTTTTCAAAAAAATGTTTTTCAGACCTTGCGTGAAAATTCTTTTTCAATGATAAAAACCCATCTCTTTCCACCGAAAAAGCTTTCAGGGGATCGTTTGCAACAGTTTGGCACCATTTCTGAGTGAATTCCAGAACGTCAGATTTTTGCTGAAATTGTGACCGCGCGGCTTAGGGATTTTTTCAAAAAAAAGTTGTTCAGACCTTGCGGGCTAATATCTGTTTCTATGATAAAAGCCCATCTCTTTCCACCGAAAAACCTTTCAGGGGATCAAATGCAACAGTTTGGCACCGTTTTTGAGTGAATCCCAGAACGTCAGATTTTTGCTGAAATTGTGACCGCGCGGCTTAGGGATTTTTTCAAAATAAGTTTTTCAGACCTTGCGTGAAAATTCTTTTTCAATGATAAAAACCCATCTCTTTCCACAGAAAAACTTTTCAGGGGATCGTTTGCAACAGTTTGGCACCGTTTTTGAATGAATTCCAGAACGTCAGATTTTTGCTGAAATTGTGACCGCGCGGCTTAGGGATTTTTTTTAAAAAAAGTTGTTCATACCTTGCGGGCTAATTCTGTTTCTATGATAAAAACCCATCTCTTTCCACTGAAAAACCTTTCAGGGGATCGTTTGCAATAGTTTGGTAGAATTTTTGAATGAATTCCATAACGTCAGATTTTTGCTGAAATTGTGATCGCGCGGATTAGGGATTTTTTCAACAAAAAGTTGTTCAGACCTTGCGTGAAAATTCTTTTTCAATGATCAAAACCCATCTCTTTCCACCAAAAAACCTTTCAGGGGATCGTTTGCAGCCGTTTGGCATCGTTTTTGAGTGAATTGCAGAACGTCAGATTTTTGCTGAAATTGTGACCGCGCGGCTTAGGGATTTTTACAAAAAATAGTTGTTCAGACCTTGCGTGCTAATTCTGTTTCCATGATAAAAACCCATCTCTATCCACCGAAAAACCGTTCAGGGGATAAAATGCAACAGTTTGGCACCGTTTTTGAGTGAATTGCAGAACGTCAGATTTTTGCTGAAATTGTGACCGCGCGGCTTAGGGATTTTTATTAAAAAAGGTTTTTCAGACCTTGCGTCAAAATTCTTTTTCAATGATAAAAACCCATCTCTTTCCACCAAAAAACCTTTCAGGGGATCGTTTGCAACCGTTTGGCTCCGTTTTTGAGTGAATTGCAGAACGTCAGATTTTTGCTGAAATTGTGACCGCGCGGCTTAGGGATTTTTTCAAAAAAATGTTTTTCAGACCTTGCGTGAAAATTCTTTTTCAATGATAAAAACCCATCTCTTTCCACCGTAAAAGCTTTCAGGGGATCAAATGCAATAGTTTGGCACCATTTTTGAGTGAATTCCATAACGTCAGATTTTTGCTGAAATTGTGACCGCACGGCTTAGGGATTTTTTCAAAAAAAGTTTTTCAAACCTTGCGTGAAAATTCTTTTTCAATGATAAAAACCCATCTCTTTCCACAGAAAAACATTTCAGGGGATCGTTTGCAACAGTTTGGCACCGTTTTTGAATGAATTCCAGAACGTCAGATTTTTGCTGAAATTGTGACCGTGCGGCTTAGGGATTTTTTCAAAAAAAAGTTGTTCAGACCTTGCGGGCTAATTCTGTTTCTATGATAAAAACCCATCTCTTTCCACCGAAAAACCTTTCAGGGGATCGTTTGCAACAGTTTGGAACCATTTTTGAGTGAATTTCAGAACGTCAGATTTTTGCTGAAATTGTGACCGCGCAGCTTAGGGATTTTTTCAATAAAAAGTTGTTCAGACCTTGCGGGCTAATTCTGCTTCTATGATAAAAACCCATCTCTTTCCACCGAAAAACATTTCAGGGGATCAAAGGCAACAGTTTGGCACCGTTTTTGAGTGAATTGCCGAATGTCAGATTTTTGCTGAAATTGTGACCGCGCGGCTTAGGGATTTTTTAAAAAAAAAGTTGTTCAGACCTTGCTGGCTAATTCTGTTTCAATGATAAAAACCCATCTCTTTCCACTGAAAAACCTTTCAGGGGATCGTTTGCAATAGTTTGGCACCATTTTTGAGTGAATTCCAGAACATCAGATTTTTGCTGAAATTGTGACCGCGCGGCTTAGGGATTTTTTCAAAAAATGTTTTTCAGACCTTGCGTGAAAATTCTTTTTCAATGATAAAAACCCATCTCTTTCCACCGAAAAAGCTTTCAGGGGATCGTTTGCAACAGTTTGGCACCATTTTTGAGTGAATTCCAGAAGGTCAGATTTTTGTTGAAATTGTGACCGCGCGGCTTAGGGATTTTTTTTAAAAAAAAGTTGTTCAGACCTTGCGGGCTAATTTTGTTTCAATGATAAAAACCCATCTCTTTCCATTGAAAAACCTTTCAGGGGATCGTTTGCAATAGTTTGGCACCCTTTTTGAGTGAATTGCAGAACATCAGATTTTTGCTGAAATTGTGACCGCGCGGCTTAGGGATTTTTTCAAAAAAAAGTTTTTCAGACCTTGCGTGAAAATTCTTTTTCAATGATAAAAACCCATGTCTTTCCACCAAAAAACCTTTCAGGGGATCGTTTGCAACCGTTTGGCACCGTTTTTGAGTGAATTGCAGAACGTCAGATTTTTGCTGAAATTGTGACCGTGCGGCTTAGGGATTTTTTCAAAAAAATGTTTTTCAGACCTTGCGTGAAAATTCTTTTTCAATGATAAAAACCCATCTCTTTCCACCAAAAAACCTTTCAGGGGATCGTTTGCAACCGTTTGGCCCCGTTTTTGAGTGAATTGCAGAACGTCAGATTTTTGCTGAAATTGTGACCGTGCGGCTTAGGGATTTTTTCAAAAAAATGTTTTTCAGACCTTGCGTGAAAATTCTTTTTCAATGATAAAAACCCATCTCTTTCCACCGAAAAAGCTTTCAGGGGATCGTTTGCAACAGTTTGGCACCATTTCTGAGTGAATTCCAGAACGTCAGATTTTTGCTGAAATTGTGACCGCGCGGCTTAGGGATTTTTTCAAAAAAAAAATTTGTTCAGACCTTGCGGGCTAATTCTGTTTCTATGATAAAAACCCATCTCTTTCCACCGAAAAACCTTTCAGGGGTTCAAATGCAACAGTTTGGCACCGTTTTTGAGTGAATTGCCGAATGTCAGATTTTTGCTGAAATTGTGACCGCGCGGCTTAGGGATTTTTTCAAAAAAAAGTTGTTCATACCTTGCGGGCTAATTCTGTTTCAATGATAAAAACCCATCTCTTTCCACTGAAAAACCTTTCAGGGGATCGTTTGCAACCGTTTGGCATCGTTTTTGAGTATATTGCAGGACGTCAGATTTTTGCTGAAATTGTGACCGCGCGGCTTAGGGATTTTTTCAAAAAAATGTTTTTCAGACCTTGCGTGAAAATTCTTTTTCAATGATAAAAACCCATCTCTTTCCACCGAAAAAGCTTTCAGGGGATCGTTTGCAACAGTTTGGCACCATTTCTGAGTGAATTCCAGAACGTCAGATTTTTGCTGAAATTGTGACCGTGCGGCTTAGGGATTTTTTCAAAAAAAAAATTTGTTCAGACCTTGCGGGCTAATTCTGTTTCTATGATAAAAACCCATCTCTTTCCACCGAAAAACCTTTCAGGGGATCAAATGCAACAGTTTGGCACCGTTTTTGAGTGAATTGCAGAACGTCAGATTTTTACCGAAATTGTGACCGCGCGGCTTAGGGATTTTTTCAAAAAAAGTTTTTCAGACCTTGCGTGAAAATTGTTTTTCAATGATAAAAACCCATCTCTTTCCACCGAAAAAGCTTTCAGGGGATCGTTTGCAACAGTCTCACACCGTTTTTGAGTGAATTCCAGAACGTCTGATTTTTGCTGAAATTGTGACCGCGCGGCTTAGGGATTTTTTCAATAAAAAGTTGTTCAGACCTTGCGGGCTAATTCTGTTTCTATGATAAAAACCCATCTCTTTCCACCGAAAAACCTTTCAGGGGATCGTTTGCAACAGTTTGGAACCATTTTTGAGTGAATTTCAGAACGTCAGATTTTTGCTGAAATTGTGACCGCGCGGCTTAGGGATTTTTTCAATAAAAAGTTGTTCAGACCTTGCGGGCTAATTCTGCTTCTATGATAAAAACCCATCTCTTTCCACCGAAAAACATTTCAGGGGATCAAAGGCAACAGTTTGGCACCGTTTTTGAGTGAATTGCCGAATGTCAGATTTTTGCTGAAATTGTGACCGCGCGGCTTAGGGATTTTTTTAAAAAAAAGTTGTTCAGACCTTGCTGGCTAATTCTGTTTCAATGATAAAAACCCATCTCTTTCCACTGAAAAACCTTTCAGGGGATCGTTTGCAATAGTTTGGCACCATTTTTGAGTGAATTCCAGAACATCAGATTTTTGCTGAAATTGTGACCGCGCGGCTTAGGGATTTTTTCAAAAAAAAGTTTTTCAGACCTTACGTGAGAATTCTTTTTCAATGATAAAAACCCATCTCTTTCCACCAAAAAACCTTTCAGTGGATCGTTTGCAACCGTTTGGCACCGTTTTTGATTGAATTGCAGAACGTCAGATTTTTGCTGAAATTGTTACCGCGCGGCTTAGGGATTTTTTCAAAAAAATGTTTTTCAGACCTTGCGTGAAAATTCTTTTTCAATGATAAAAACCCATCTCTTTCCACCGAAAAAGCTTTCAGGGGATCGTTTGCAACAGTTTGGCACCATTTTTGAGTGAATTCCAGAAGGTCAGATTTTTGTTGAAATTGTGACCGCGCGGCTTAGGGATTTTTTCAAAAAAAAGTTGTTCAGACCTTAAGTGACAATTCTTTTTCAATGATAAAAACCCATCTCTTTCCACCAAAAAACCTTTCAGGGGATCGTTTGCAACCGTTTGGCCCCGTTTTTGAGTGAATTGCAGAACGTCAGATTTTTGCTGAAATTGTGACCGTGCGGCTTAGGGATTTTTTCAAAAAAATGTTTTTCAGACCTTGCGTGAAAATTCTTTTTCAATGATAAAAACCCATGTCTTTCCACCAAAAAACCTTTCAGGGGATCGTTTGCAACCGTTTGGCACCGTTTTTGAGTGAATTCCAGAACGTCAGATTTTTGCTGAAATTGTGACCGTGCGGATTAGGGATTTTTTCAAAAAAAAGTTGTTCAGACCTTGCGTGACAATTCTTTTTCAATGATAAAAACCCATCTCTTTCCACCAAAAAACCTTTCAGGGGATCGTTTGCAACCGTTTGGCCCCGTTTTTGAGTGAATTGCAGAACGTCAGATTTTTGCTGAAATTGTGACCGTGCGGCTTAGGGATTTTTTCAAAAAAATGTTTTTCAGACCTTGCGTGAAAATTCTTTTTCAATGATAAAAACCCATCTCTTTCCACCGAAAAAGCTTTCAGGGGATCGTTTGCAACAGTTTGGCACCATTTCTGAGTGAATTCCAGAACGTCAGATTTTTGCTGAAATTGTGACCGCGCGGCTTAGGGATTTTTTCAAAAAAAAAATTTGTTCAGACCTTGCGGGCTAATTCTGTTTCTATGATAAAAACCCATCTCTTTCCACCGAAAAACCTTTCAGGGGTTCAAATGCAACAGTTTGGCACCGTTTTTGAGTGAATTGCCGAATGTCAGATTTTTGCTGAAATTGTGACCGCGCGGCTTAGGGATTTTTTTTAAAAAAAGTTTTTCAGACCTTGCGTGAAAATTCTTTTTCCGTGATAAAAACCCATCTCTTTCCACCGAAAAACCTTTCAGGGGATCAAATGCAACAGTTTGGCACC
This sequence comes from Podarcis vaucheri, assembly GCF_965113315.1. NCBI lineage: Eukaryota > Metazoa > Chordata > Lepidosauria > Squamata > Lacertidae > Podarcis > Podarcis vaucheri. Next base: position 12,162,550 of record NC_138764.1, read on the forward strand.
GTTTTTGAGTGAATTGCAGAACGTCAGATTTTTACCGAAATTGTGACCGCGCGGCTTAGGGATTTTTTCAAAAAAAGTTTTTCAGACCTTGCGTGAAAATTGTTTTTCAATGATAAAAACCCATCTCTTTCCACCGAAAAAGCTTTCAGGGGATCGTTTGCAACAGTCTCACACCGTTTTTGAGTGAATTCCAGAACGTCTGATTTTTGCTGAAATTGTGACCGCGCGGCTTAGGGATTTTTTCAATAAAAAGTTGTTCAGACCTTGCGGGCTAATTCTGTTTCTATGATAAAAACCCATCTCTTTCCACCGAAAAACCTTTCAGGGGATCGTTTGCAACAGTTTGGAACCATTTTTGAGTGAATTTCAGAACGTCAGATTTTTGCTGAAATTGTGACCGCGCGGCTTAGGGATTTTTTCAATAAAAAGTTGTTCATACCTTGCGGGCTAATTCTGTTTCAATGATAAAAACCCATCTCTTTCCACTGAAAAACCTTTCAGGGGATCGTTTGCAACCGTTTGGCATCGTTTTTGAGTATATTGCAGAACGTCAGATTTTTGCTGAAATTGTGACCGCGCGGCTTAGGGATTTTTTTTAAAAAAAGTTTTTCAGACCTTGCGTGAAAATTCTTTTTCCGTGATAAAAACCCATCTCTTTCCACCGAAAAACCTTTCAGGGGATCAAATGCAACAGTTTGGCACCGTTTTTGAGTGAATTGCAGAACGTCAGATTTTTACCGAAATTGTGACCGCGCGGCTTAGGGATTTTTTCAAAAAAAGTTTTTCAGACCTTGCGTGAAAATTGTTTTTCAATGATAAAAACCCATCTCTTTCCACCGAAAAAGCTTTCAGGGGATCGTTTGCAACAGTCTCACACCGTTTTTGAGTGAATTCCAGAACGTCTGATTTTTGCTGAAATTGTGACCGCGCGGCTTAGGGATTTTTTCAATAAAAAGTTGTTCAGACCTTGCGGGCTAATTCTGCTTCTATGATAAAAACCCATCTCTTTCCACCGAAAAACATTTCAGGGGATCAAAGGCAACAGTTTGGCACCGTTTTTGAGTGAATTGCCGAATGTCAGATTTTTGCTGAAATTGTGACCGCGCGGCTTAGGGATTTTTTTTAAAAAAAGTTGTTCAGACCTTGCTGGCTAATTCTGTTTCAATGATAAAAACCCATCTCTTTCCACTGAAAAACCTTTCAGGGGATCGTTTGCAATAGTTTGGCACCATTTTTGAGTGAATTCCAGAACATCAGATTTTTGCTGAAATTGTGACCGCGCGGCTTAGGGATTTTTTCAAAAAAAAGTTGTTCAGACCTTGCGGGCTAATTTTGTTTCAATGATAAAAACCCATCTCTTTCCATTGAAAAACCTTTCAGGGGATCGTTTGCAATAGTTTGGCACCGTTTTTGAGTGAATTGCAGAACATCAGATTTTTGCTGAAATTGTGACCGCGCGGCTTAGGGATTTTTTCAAAAAAAAGTTTTTCAGACCTTGCGTGAAAATTCTTTTTCAATGATAAAAACCCATGTCTTTCCACCAAAAAACCTTTCAGGGGATCGTTTGCAACCGTTTGGCACCGTTTTTGAGTGAATTCCAGAACGTCAGATTTTTGCTGAAATTGTGACCATGCGGCTTAGGGATTTTTTCAAAAAAAAGTTGTTCAGACCTTGCGTGACAATTCTTTTTCAATGATAAAAACCCATCACTTTCCACCAAAAAACCTTTCAGGGGATCGTTTGCAACCGTTTGGCCCCGTTTTTGAGTGAATTGCAGAACGTCAGATTTTTGCGGAAATTGTGACCGTGAGGCTTAGGGATTTTTTCAAAAAAATGTTTTTCAGACCTTGCGTGAAAATTCTTTTTCAATGATAAAAACCCATCTCTTTCCACCGAAAAAGCTTTCAGGGGATCGTTTGCAACAGTTTGGCACCATTTCTGAGTGAATTCCAGAACGTCAGATTTTTGCTGAAATTGTGACCGCGCGGCTTAGGGATTTTTTAAAAAAAAAAATTTGTTCAGACCTTGCGGGCTAATTCTGTTTCTATGATAAAAACCCATCTCTTTCCACCGAAAAACCTTTCAGGGGTTCAAATGCAACAGTTTGGCACCGTTTTTGAGTGAATTGCCGAATGTCAGATTTTTGCTGAAATTGTGACCGCGCGGCTTAGGGATTTTTTCAAAAAAAAGTTGTTCATACCTTGCGGGCTAATTCTGTTTCAATGATAAAAACCCATCTCTTTCCACTGAAAAACCTTTCAGGGGATCGTTTGCAACCATTTGGCATCGTTTTTGAGTATATTGCAGAACGTCAGATTTTTGCTGAAATTGTGACCGCGCGGCTTAGGGATTTTTTTAAAAAAAAGTTTTTCAGACCTTGCGTGAAAATTCTTTTTCCATGATAAAAACCCATCTCTTTCCACCGAAAAACCTTTCAGGGGATCAAATGCAACAGTTTGGCACCGTTTTTGAGTGAATTGCAGAACGTCAGATTTTTACCGAAATTGTGACCGCGCGGCTTAGGGATTTTTTCAAAAAAAGTTTTTCAGACCTTGCGTGAAAATTGTTTTTCAATGATAAAAACCCATCTCTTTCCACCGAAAAACCTTTCAGGGGATCGTTTGCAACAGTCTCACACCGTTTTTGAGTGAATTCCAGAACGTCTGATTTTTGCTGAAATTGTGACCGCGCGGCTTAGGGATTTTTATTAAAAAAAGTTTTTCAGACCTTGCATGAAAATTCTTTTTCAATGATAAAAACCCATCTCTTTCCACCGAAAAACCTTTCAGGGGATCGTTTGCAACCGTTTGGCACCGTTTTTGAGTGAATTCCAGAACGTCAGATTTTTGCTGAAATTGTGACCGCGCGGCTTAGGGATTTTTCCAAAAAACGTTTTTCAGACCTTGCGTGAAAATTCTTTTTCAATGATAAAAACCCATCTCTTTCCACCGAAAAACCTTTCAGGGGATCGTTTGCAACAGTTTCACACCGTTTTTGAGTGAATTCCAGAACGTCTGATTTTTGCTGAAATTGTGACCGCGCGGCTTAGGGATTTTTATTAAAAAAAGTTTTTCAGACGTTGCATGAAAATTCTTTTTCAATGATAAAAACCCATCTCTTTCCACCGAAAAACCTTTCAGGGGATCGTTGGCAACCGTTTGGCACCGTTTTTGAGTGAATTCCAGAACGTCAGATTTTTGCTGAAATTGTGACCGCGCGGCTTAGGGATTTTTCCAAAAAACGTTTTTCAGACCTTGCGTGAAAATTCTTTTTCAATGATAAAAACCCATCTCTTTCCACCGAAAAACCTTTCAGGGGATCGTTTGCAACAGTTGGGCACCATTTTTGAGTGAATTCCACAACGTCAGATTTTTGCTGAAATTGTGACCGCGCGGCTTAGGGATTTTTTCAAAAAAAAGTTGTTCAGACCTTGCGGGCTAATTCTGTTTCAATGATAAAAACACATCTGTTTCCACTGAAAAACCATTCAGGGGATCGTTTGCAACAGTTTGGCACCATTTTTGAATGAATTCCAGAACGTCAGATTTTTGCTGAAATTGTGACCGTGCGGCTTAGGGATTTTTTCAAAAAAAAGTTGTTCATACCTTGCGGGCTAATTCTGTTTCTATGATAAAAACCCAGCTCTTTCCACTGAAAAACCTTTCAGGGGATCGTTTGCAATAGTTTGGCACAATTTTTGAGTGAATTCCAGAACGTCAGATTTTTGCTGAAATTGTGACCGCGCGGCTTAGGGATTTTTCCAAAAAACGTTTTTCAGACCTTGCGTGAAAATTCTTTTTCAATGATAAAAACCCATCTCTTTCCACCGAAAAGCCTTTCAGGGGATCGTTTGCAACAGTTGGGCACCATTTTTGAGTGAATTCCACAACGTCAGATTTTTGCTGAAATTGTGACCGCGCGGCTTAGGGATTTTTTCAAAAAACGTTTTTCAGACCTTGCGTGAAAATTCTTTTTCAATGATAAAAACCCATCTCTTTCCACCGAAAAACCTTTCAGGGGATCGTTTGCAACAGTTTGGCACCGTTTTTGAGTGAATTGCAGAACGTCAGATTTTTGCCGAAATTGTGACCGCGCGGCTTAGAGATTTTTTCAAAAAAAGTTTTTCAGACCTTGCGTGAAAATTGTTTTTCAATGATAAAAACCCATCTCTTTCCACCGAAAAACCTTTCAGGGGATCGTTTGCAACAGTTTCACACCGTTTTTGAGTGAATTCCAGAACGTCTGATTTTTGCTGAAATTGTGACCGCGTGGCTTATGGATTTTTTCAAAAAAAAGTTGTTCAGACCTTGCGGGCTAATTCTGTTTCAATGATAAAAACACATCTGTTTCCACTGAAAAACCATTCAGGGGATCGTTTGCAACAGTTTGGCACCATTTTTGAATGAATTCCAGAACGTCAGATTTTTGCTGAAATTGTGACCGTGCGGCTTAGGGATTTTTTCAAAAAAAAGTTGTTCATACCTTGCGGGCTAATTCTGTTTCTATGATAAAAACCCAGCTCTTTCCACTGAAAAACCTTTCAGGGGATCGTTTGCAATAGTTTGGAACAATTTTTGACTGAATTCCAGAACGTCAGATTTTTGCTGAAATTGTGACCGCGCGGCTTAGGGATTTTTTCAATAAAAAGTTGTTCAGACCTTGCGGGCTAATTCTGCTTCTATGATAAAAACCCATGTGTTTCCACCAAAAAACCTTTCAGGGGATCGTTTGCAACCGTTTGGCACCGTTTTTGAGTGAATTGCAGAACGTCAGATTTTTGCTGAAATTGTGACCGCGCGGCTTAGGGATTTTTTCAAAAAAAATATTTTTCAGACCGTGCGTGAAAATTCTTTTTCAATGATAGAAACCCATCTCTTTCCACCGTAAAACCTTTCAGGGGATCGTTTGCAACAGTTGGGCACCGTTTTTGAGTGAATTCCAGAACGTCAGATTTTTGCTGAAATTGTGACCGTGCGGCTTAGGGATTTTTTCAAAAAAAAGTTGTTCATACCTTGCGGGCTAATTCTGTTTCAATGATAAAAACACATCTGTTTCCACTGAAAAACCATTCAGGGGATCGTTTGCAACAGTTTGGCACCATTTTTGAATGAATTCCAGAACGTCAGATTTTTGCTGAAATTGTGACCGTGCGGCTTAGGGATTTTTTCAAAAAAAAGTTGTTCATACCTTGCGGGCTAATTCTGTTTCTATGATAAAAACCCAGCTCTTTCCACTGAAAAACCTTTCAGGGGATCGTTTGCAATAGTTTGGCACAATTTTTGAGTGAATTCCACAACGTCAGATTTTTGCTGAAATTGTGACCGCGCGGCTTAGGGATTTTTTCAAAAAACGTTTTTCAGACCTTGCGTGAAAATTCTTTTTCAATGATAAAAACCCATCTCTTTCCACCGAAAAGCCTTTCAGGGGATCGTTTGCAACAGTTGGGCACCGTTTTTGAGTGAATTGCAGAACGTCAGATTTTTGATGAAATTGTGACCGCACCGCTTAGGGATTTTTTTTAAAAAAAGTTTTTCAGACCTTGCGTGAGAATTCTTTTTCAATGATAAAAACCCATCTCTTTTCACCAAAAAACCTTTCAGGGGATCGTTTGCAACCGTTTGGCACCGTTTTTGAGTGAATTGCAGAACGTCAGATTTTTGCTGAAATTGTGACCGCGCGGCTTAGGGATTTTTTCAAAAAAATATTTTTCAGACCGTGCGTGAAAATTCTTTTTCAATGATAAAAACCCATCTCTTTCCACCGAAAAACCTTTCAGGGGAACGTTTGCAACAGTTGGGCACCATTTTTGAGTGAATTCCAGAACGTCAGATTTTTGCTGAAATTGTGACCGCGCGGCTTAGGGATTTTTTCAAAAAAAGTTTTTCAGACCTTGCGTGAAAATTGTTTTTCAATGATAAAAACCCATCTCTTTCCACCGAAAAACCTTTCAGGGGATCGTTTGCAACAGTTTCACACCGTTTTTGAGTGAATTCCAGAACGTCTGATTTTTGCTGAAATTGTGACCGCGCGGCTTAGGGATTTTTCCAAAAAACGTTTTTCAGACCTTGCGTGAAAATTCTTTTTCAATGATAAAAACCCATCTCTTTCCACCGAAAAACCTTTCGGGGATCGTTTGCAACAGTTGGGCACCATTTTTGAGTGAATTCCACAACGTCAGATTTTTGCTGAAATTGTGACCGCGCGGCTTAGGGATTTTTTCAAAAAACGTTTTTCAGACCTTGCGTGAAAATTCTTTTTCAATGATAAAAACCCATCTCTTTCCACCGAAAAACCTTTCAGGGGATCGTTTGCAACAGTTTGGCACCGTTTTTGAGTGAATTCCAGAACGTCAGATTTTTGCTGAAATTGTGACCGCGCGGCTTAGGGATTTTTTCAAAAAAAACTTGTTCAGATCTTGCGTGCTAATTCTGTTTCAATGATAAAAACCCATCTCTTTCCACCGAAAAACCTTTCAGGGGATCGTTTGCAACAGTTTCGCACCGTTTTTGAGTGAATTCCAGAACGTCTGATTTTTGCTGAAATTGTGACCACGCGGCTTAGGGATTTTTATTAAAAAATGTTTTTCAGACCTTCCATGAAAATTCTTTTTCAATGATAAAAACCCATCTCTTTCCACCGAAAAACCTTTCAGGGGATCGTTTGCAACCGTTTGGCACCGTTTTTGAGTGAATTCCAGAACGTCAGATTTTTGCTGAAATTGTGACCGCGCGGCTTAGGGATTTTTTTAAAAAAAAAGTTGTTAAGACCTTGCGGGCTAATTCTGTTTCAATGATAAAAACACATCTGTTTCCACTGAAAAACCATTCAGGGGATCGTTTGCAACAGTTTGGCACCATTTTTGAATGAATTCCAGAACGTCAGATTTTTGCTGAAATTGTGACCGTGCGGCTTAGGGATTTTTTCAAAAAAAAGTTGTTCATACCTTGCGGGCTAATTCTGTTTCTATGATAAAAACCCAGCTCTTTCCACTGAAAAACCTTTCAGGGGATCGTTTGCAATAGTTTGGAACAATTTTTGAGTGAATTCCAGAACGTCAGATTTTTGCTGAAATTGTGACCGCGCGGCTTAGGGATTTTTTCAATAAAAAGTTGTTCAGACCTTGCGGGCTAATTCTGCTTCTATGATAAAAACCCATGTGTTTCCACCAAAAAACCTTTCAGGGGATCGTTTGCAACCGTTTGGCACCGTTTTTGAGTGAATTGCAGAACGTCAGATTTTTGCTGAAATTGTGACCGCGCGGCTTAGGGATTTTTTCAAAAAAATATTTTTCAGACCGTGCGTGAAAATTCTTTTTCAATGATAAAAACCCATCTCTTTCCACCAAAAAACCTTTCAGGGGAACGTTTGCAACAGTTGGGCACCATTTTTGAGTGAATTCCAGAACGTCAGATTTTTGCTGAAATTGTGACCGCGCGGCTTAGGGATTTTTTCAAAAAAAAGTTGTTCAGACCTTGCGGGCTAATATCTGTTTCTATTATAAAAGCCCATCTCTTTCCACCGAAAAACCTTTCAGGGGATCAAATGCAACAGTTTGGCACCGTTTTTGAGTGAATCCCAGAACGTCAGATTTTTGCTGAAATTGTGACCGCGCGGCTTAGGGATTTTTTCAAAAAAAAGTTGTTCAGATCTTGCGTGCTAATTCTGTTTCAATGATAAAAACCCATCTCTTTCCACCGAAAAACCTTTCAGGGGATCGTTTGCAACAGTTTGGCACCGTTTTTGAGTGAATTCCAGAACGTCAGATTTTTGCTGAAATTGTGACCGCGCGGCTTAGGGATTTTTTCAAAAAAAAGTTGTTCAGATCTTGCGTGCTAATTCTGTTTCAATGATAAAAACCCATCTCTTTCCACTGAAAAACCTTTCAAGGGATCGTTTGCAATAGTTTGGCACCATTTCTGAGTGAATTCCAGAACATCAGATTTTTGCTGAAATTGTAACCGCGCGGCTTAGGGATTTTTTTTAAAAAAAGTTTTTCAGACCTTGCGGGCTGATTCTGTTTCAATGATAAAAACCCATCTCTTTCCACCGAAAAACCTTTCAGGGGATCGTTTGCAACCGTTTGGCACCGTTTTTGAGTGAATTGCAGAACGTCAGATTTTTGATGAAATTGTGACCGCACCGCTTAGGGATTTTTTTTAAAAAAAGTTTTTCAGACCTTGCGTGAGAATTCTTTTTCAATGATAAAAACCCATCTCTTTTCACCAAAAAACCTTTCAGGGGATCGTTTGCAACCGTTTGGCACCGTTTTTGAGTGAATTGCAGAACGTCAGATTTTTGCTGAAATTGTGACCGCGCGGCTTAGGGATTTTTTCAAAAAAATATTTTTCAGACCGTGCGTGAAAATTCTTTTTCAATGATAAAAACCCATCTCTTTCCACCGAAAAACCTTTCAGGGGAACGTTTGCAACAGTTGGGCACCATTTTTGAGCGAATTGCAGAACGTCAGATTTTTGCTGAAATTGTGACCGCGCGGCTTAGGGATTTTTTCAAAAAAAAGTTGTTCAGACCTTGCGGGCTAATATCTGTTTCTATGATAAAAGCCCATCTCTTTCCACCGAAAAACCTTTCAGGGGATCAAATGCAACAGTTTGGCACCGTTTTTGAGTGAATCCCAGAACGTCAGATTTTTGCTGAAATTGTGACCGCGCGGCTTAGGGATTTTTTCAAAAAAAAGTTGTTCAGATCTTGCGTGCTAATTCTGTTTCAATGATAAAAACCCATCTCTTTCCACCGAAAAACCTTTCAGGGGATCGTTTGCAACAGTTTGGCACCGTTTTTGAGTGAATTCCAGAACGTCAGATTTTTGCTGAAATTGTGACCGCGCGGCTTAGGGATTTTTTCAAAAAAAAGTTGTTCAGATCTTGCGTGCTAATTCTGTTTCAATGATAAAAACTCATCTCTTTCCACTGAAAAACCTTTCAGGGGATCGTTTGCAATAGTTTGGCACCATTTCTGAGTGAATTCCAGAACATCAGATTTTTGCTGAAATTGTGACCGCGCGGCTTAGGGATTTTTTTTAAAAAAAGTTTTTCAGACCTTGCGGGCTGATTCTGTTTCAATGATAAAAACCCATCTCTTTCCACCGAAAAACCTTTCAGGGGATCGTTTGCAACCGTTTGGCACCGTTTTTGAGTGAATTGCAGAACGTCAGATTTTTGCTGAAATTGTGACCGCGCGGCTTAGGGATTTTTTCAAAAAAATATTTTTCAGACCGTGCGTGAAAATTCTTTTTCAATGATAAAAACCCATCTCTTTCCACCAAAAAACCTTTCAGGGGAACGTTTGCAACAGTTGGGCACCATTTTTGAGTGAATTCCAGAACGTCAGATTTTTGCTGAAATTGTGACCGCGCGGCTTAGGGATTTTTTCAAAAAAAAGTTGTTCAGACCTTGCGGGCTAATATCTGTTTCTATTATAAAAGCCCATCTCTTTCCACCGAAAAACCTTTCAGGGGATCAAATGCAACAGTTTGGCACCGTTTTTGAGTGAATCCCAGAACGTCAGATTTTTGCTGAAATTGTGACCGCGCGGCTTAGGGATTTTTTCAAAAAAAAGTTGTTCAGATCTTGCGTGCTAATTCTGTTTCAATGATAAAAACCCATCTCTTTCCACCGAAAAACCTTTCAGGGGATCGTTTGCAACAGTTTGGCACCGTTTTTGAGTGAATTCCAGAACGTCAGATTTTTGCTGAAATTGTGACCGCGCGGCTTAGGGATTTTTTCAAAAAAAAGTTGTTCAGATCTTGCGTGCTAATTCTGTTTCAATGATAAAAACCCATCTCTTTCCACTGAAAAACCTTTCAAGGGATCGTTTGCAATAGTTTGGCACCATTTCTGAGTGAATTCCAGAACATCAGATTTTTGCTGAAATTGTAACCGCGCGGCTTAGGGATTTTTTTTAAAAAAAGTTTTTCAGACCTTGCGGGCTGATTCTGTTTCAATGATAAAAACCCATCTCTTTCCACCGAAAAACCTTTCAGGGGATCGTTTGCAACCGTTTGGCACCGTTTTTGAGTGAATTGCAGAACGTCAGATTTTTGATGAAATTGTGACCGCACCGCTTAGGGATTTTTTTTAAAAAAAGTTTTTCAGACCTTGCGTGAGAATTCTTTTTCAATGATAAAAACCCATCTCTTTTCACCAAAAAACCTTTCAGGGGATCGTTTGCAACCGTTTGGCACCGTTTTTGAGTGAATTGCAGAACGTCAGATTTTTGCTGAAATTGTGACCGCGCGGCTTAGGGATTTTTTCAAAAAAATATTTTTCAGACCGTGCGTGAAAATTCTTTTTCAATGATAAAAACCCATCTCTTTCCACCGAAAAACCTTTCAGGGGAACGTTTGCAACAGTTGGGCACCATTTTTGAGCGAATTGCAGAACGTCAGATTTTTGCTGAAATTGTGACCGCGCGGCTTAGGGATTTTTTCAAAAAAAAGTTGTTCAGACCTTGCGGGCTAATATCTGTTTCTATGATAAAAGCCCATCTCTTTCCACCGAAAAACCTTTCAGGGGATCAAATGCAACAGTTTGGCACCGTTTTTGAGTGAATCCCAGAACGTCAGATTTTTGCTGAAATTGTGACCGCGCGGCTTAGGGATTTTTTCAAAAAAAAGTTGTTCAGATCTTGCGTGCTAATTCTGTTTCAATGATAAAAACCCATCTCTTTCCACCGAAAAACCTTTCAGGGGATCGTTTGCAACAGTTTGGCACCGTTTTTGAGTGAATTCCAGAACGTCAGATTTTTGCTGAAATTGTGACCGCGCGGCTTAGGGATTTTTTCAAAAAAAAGTTGTTCAGATCTTGCGTGCTAATTCTGTTTCCATGATAAAAACCCATCTCTTTCCACTGAAAAACCTTTCAAGGGATCGTTTGCAATAGTTTGGCACCATTTCTGAGTGAATTCCAGAACATCAGATTTTTGCTGAAATTGTAACCGCGCGGCTTAGGGATTTTTTTTAAAAAAAGTTTTTCAGACCTTGCGGGCTGATTCTGTTTCAATGATAAAAACCCATCTCTTTCCACCAAAAAACCTTTCAGGGGATCGTTTGCAACCGTTTGGCACCGTTTTTGAGTGAATTGCAGAACGTCAGATTTTTGCTGAAATTGTGACCGCGCGGCTTAGGGATTTTTTCAAAAAAATATTTTTCAGACCGTGCGTGAAAATTCTTTTTCAATGATAAAAACCCATCTCTTTCCACCGAAAAACCTTTCAGGGGAACGTTTGCAACAGTTGGGCACCATTTTTGAGTGAATTCCAGAACGTAAGATTTTTGCTGAAATTGAGACCGCGCGGCTTAGGGATTTTTTCAAAAAAAAGTTGTTCAGACCTTGCGGGCTAATTCTGTTTCCATGATAAAAGCCCATCTCTTTCCACCGAAAAACCTTTCAGGGGATCAAATGCAACAGTTTGGCACCGTTTTTGAGTGAATTGCAGAACGTCAGATTTTTGCCGAAATTGTGACCGCGAGGCTTAGGGATTTTTATTAAAAAAAGTTTTTCAGACCTTGCATGAAAATTCTTTTTCAATGATAAAAACCCATCTCTTTCCACCGAAAAACCTTTCAGGGGATCGTTTGCAACCGTTTGGCACCGTTTTTGAGTGAATTGCAGAACGTCAGATTTTTGCTGAAATTGTGACCGCGCGGCTTAGGGATTTTTTCAAAAAAATGTTTTTCAGACCTTGCGTGAAAATTCTTTTTCTATGATAAAAACCCATCTCTTTCCACCGCAAAACCTTTCAGGGGATCGTTTGCAGTAGTTTGGCACCATTTTTGAGTGAATTCCATAACGTCAGATTTTTGCTGAAATTGTGACCGCGCGGCTTAGGGATTTTTTCAAAAAAAAGTTTTTCAGACCTTGCGTGAAAATTCTTTTTCAATGATTAAAACCCATCTCTTTCCACCAAAAAACCTTTCAGGGGATCGTTTGCAGCCGTTTGGCACCGTTTTTGAGTGAATTCCAGAACGTCAGATTTTTGCTGAAATTGTGACCGCGCGGCTTAGGGATTTTTTTTAAAAAAAGTTGTTCAGACCTTGCGGGCTAATATCTGTTTCTATGATAAAAACCCACCTCTTTCTACTTAAAAACCTTTCAGGGGATCGTTTGCAATAGTTTGGCACCATTTTTGAGTGAATTCCATAACGTCAGATTTTTGCTGAAATTGTGACCGCGCGGCTTAGGGATTTTTTCAAAAAAATATTTCTCAGACCGTGCGTGAAAATTCTTTTTCAATGATAGAAACCCATCTCTTTCCACCGAAAAACCTTTCAGGGGATCGTTTGCAACCATTTGGCACCGTTTTTGAGTGAATTGCAGAACGTCAGATTTTTGCTGAAATTTTGACCGCGCGGCTTAGGGATTTTTTTTTAAAAAAAAGTTGTTCAGAGCTTGTGGGCTAAGTCTGCTTCTATGATAAAAACCCATCTCTTTCCACCGAAAAACCTTTCAGGGGATCAAATGCAACAGTTTGGCACCGTTTTTGAGTGAATTGCCGAACGTCAGATTTTTGCTGAAATTGTGACCGCGCGGCTTAGGGATTTTTTCAAAAAAAAGTTGTTCAGACCTTGCGGGCTAATTCTGTTTCAATGATAAAAACCCATCTCTTTCCACTGAAAAACCTTTCAGGGGATCGTTTGCAACAGTTTGGCACCATTTTTGAGTGAATTCCCGAACGTCAGATTTTTGCTGAAATTGTGACCGCGCGGCTTAGGGATTTTTTCAAAAAAAAGTTGTTCAGACCTTGCGGGCTAATTCTGTTTCAATGATAAAAACCCATCTGTTTCCACTGAAAAACCATTCAGGGGATCGTTTGCAATCGTTTGGCACCATTTTTGAGTGAATTCCCGAACGTCAGATTTTTGCTGAAATTGTGACCGCGCGGCTTAGGGATTTTTTTAAAAAAAAGTTTTTCAGACCTTGCATGAAAATTCTTTTTCAATGATAAAAACCCATCTCTTTCCACCAAAAAACCTTTCAGGGGATCGTTTGCAACCGTTTGGCACCGTTTTTGAGTGAATTGCAGAACGTCAGATTTTTGCTGAAATTTTGACTGTGCGGCTTAGGGATTTTTTCAAAAAAATATTTTTCAGACCGTGCGTGAAAATTCTTTTTCATTGATAGAAACCCATCTCTTTCCACCGAAAAACCTTTCAGGGGATCGTTTGCAACACTTTGGCACCATTTTTGAGTGAATTCCAGAACGTCCGATTTTTGCTGAAATTGTGACCGCGCGGCTTAGGGATTTTTTTTTTAAAAAAAGTTGTTCAGACCTTGCGGGCTAATATCTGTTTCTATGATAAAAACCCACCTCTTTCCACTGAAAAACCTTTCAGGGGATCGTTTGCAATAGTTTGGCACCATTTATGAGTGAATTCCATAACGTCAGATTTTTGCTGAAATTGTGACCGCGCGGCTTAGGGATTTTTTCAAAAAAAAGTTTTTCAGACCTTGCGTGAAAATTCTTTTTCAATGATTAAAAGCCATCTCTTTCCACCAAAAAACCTTTCAGGGGATCGTTTGCAGCCGTTTGGCACCGTTTTTGAGTGAATTGCAGAACGTCAGATTTTTGCTGAAATTGTGACCGCGCGGCTTAGGGATTTTTTCAAAAAAAAGTTGTTCAGACCTTGCGGGCTAATTCTGTTTCAATGATAAAAACCCATCTCTTTCCACTGAAAAACCTTTCAGGGGATCGTTTGCAATAGTTTGGCACCATTTTTGAGTGAATTCCCGAACACCAGATTTTTGCTGAAATTGTGACCCGCGCGGATTAGGGATTTTTTTTTAAAAAAAGTTGTTCAGACCTTGCGGGCTAATTCTGTTTCAATGATAAAAACCCATCTCTATCCACCGAAAAACCTTTCAGGGGATAAAATGCAACCGTTTGGCACCGTTTTTGAGTGAATTGCAGAACATCAGATTTTTGCCAAAATTGTGACCGCGCGGCTTAGGGATTTTTATTAAAAAAAGTTTTTCAGAGCTTGCGTGAAAATTCTTTTTCAATGATAAAAACCCATCTCTTTCCACCAAAAAACCTTTCAGGGGATCGTTTGCAACCGTTTGGCACCGTTTTTGAGTGAATTGCAGAACGTCAGATTTTTGCTGAAATTGTGACCGCACGGCTTAGGGATTTTTTCAAAAAAAGTTTTTCAAACCTTGCGTGAAAATTCTTTTTCAATGATAAAAACCCGTCTCTTTCCACCGAAACACCTTTCAGGGGATCGTTTGCAACAGTTTGGAACCATTTTTGAGTGAATTCCAGAACGTCATATTTTTGCTGAAATTGTGACCGCGCGGTTTAGGGATTTTTTTAAAAAAAAAGTTGTTCAGACCTTGTGGGCTAAGTCTGCTTCTATGATAAAAACCCATCTCTTTCCACCGAAAAACCTTTCAGGGGATCAAATGCAACAGTTTGGCACCGTTTTTGAGTGAATTGCCGAACGTCAGATTTTTGCTGAAATTGTGACCGCGCGGCTTAGGGATTTTTATTAAAAAAAGTTTTTCAGAGCTTGCGTGAAAATTCTTTTTCAATGATAAAAACCCGTCTCTTTCCACCAAAACACCTTTCAGGGGATCGTTTGCAACAGTTTGGAACCATTTTTGAGTGAATTCCAGAACGTCAGATTTTTGCTGAAATTGTGACCGCGCGGCTTAGGGATTTTTTTAAAAAAAAAAGTTGTTCAGACCTTGTGGGCTAAGTCTGCTTCTATGATAAAAACCCATCTCTTTCCACCGAAAAACCTTTCAGGGGATCAAATGCAACAGTTTGGCACCGTTTTTGAGTGAATTGCCGAACGTCAGATTTTTGCTGAAATTGTGACCGCGCGGCTTAGGGATTTTTTTTTTAAAAAAGTTGTTCAGACCTTGTGGGCTAAGTCTGCTTCTATGATAAAAACCCATCTCTTTCCACCGAAAAACCTTTCAGGGGATCGTTTGCAACCGTTTGGCACCGTTTTTGAGTGAATTGCCGAACGTCAGATTTTTGCTGAAATTGTGACCGCGCGGCTTAGGGATTTTTATTAAAAAAAGTTTTTCAGAGCTTGCGTGAAAATTCTTTTTCAATGATAAAAACCCGTCTCTTTCCACCAAAACACCTTTCAGGGGATCGTTTGCAACCGTTTGGCACCGTTTTTGAGTGAATCCCAGAACGTCAGATTTTTGCTGAAATTGTGACCGCGCGGCTTAGGGATTTTTTCAAAAAAAAGTTGTTCAGATCTTGCGTGCTAATTCTGTTTCAATGATAAAAACCCATCTCTTTCCACCGAAAAACCTTTCAGGGGATCGTTGGCAACAGTTTGGCACCGTTTTTGAGTGAATTCCAGAACGTCAGATTTTTGCTGAAATTGTGACCGCGCGGCTTAGGGATTTTTTCAAAAAAAAGTTGTTCAGATCTTGCGTGCTAATTCTGTTTCAATGATAAAAACCCATCTCTTTCCACTGAAAAACCTTTCAAGGGATCGTTTGCAATAGTTTGGCACCATTTCTGAGTGAATTCCAGAACATCAGATTTTTGATGAAATTGTGACCGCACGGCTTAGGGATTTTTTTTTAAAGAAGTTTTTCAGACCTTGCGTGAGAATTCTTTTTCAATGATAAAAACCCATCTCTTTCCACCAAAAAACCTTTCAGGGGATCGTTTGCAACCGTTTGGCACCGTTTTTGAGTGAATTGCAGAACGTCAGATTTTTGCTGAAATTGTGACCGCGCGGCTTAGGGATTTTTTCAAAAAAATATTTTTCAGACCGTGCGTGAAAATTCTTTTTCAATGATAAAAACCCATCTCTTTCCACCGAAAAACCTTTCAGGGGAACGTTTGCAACAGTTGGGCACCATTTTTGAGTGAATTCCAGAACGTAAGATTTTTGCTGAAATTGAGACCGCGCGGCTTAGGGATTTTTTCAAAAAAAAGTTGTTCAGACCTTGCGGGCTAATATCTGTTTCTATGATAAAAGCCCATCTCTTTCCACCGAAAAACCTTTCAGGGGATCAAATGCAACAGTTTGGCACCGTTTTTGAGTGAATTGCAGAACGTCAGATTTTTGCTAAAATTGTGACCGCGCGGCTTAGGGATTTTTTCAAAAAAAAGTTGTTCAGACCTTGCGGGCTAATTCTGTTTCTATGATAAAAACCCATCTCTTTCCACTGAAAAACCTTTCAGGGGATCGTTTGCAATAGTTTGACACCATTTTTGAGTGAATTCCCGAACGCCAGATTTTTGCTGAAATTGTGACCGCGCGGATTAGGGATTTTTTCAAAAAAAAGTTGTTCAGACCTTGCGGGCTAATTCTGTTTCCATGATAAAAACATATCTCTATCCACCGAAAAACCTTTCAAGGGGATAAAATGCAATAGTTTGGCACCGTTTTTGAGTGAATTGCAGAACGTCAGATTTTTGCCGAAATTGTGACCGCGCGGCTTAGGGATTTTTATTAAAAAAAGTTTTTCAGACCTTGCATGAAAATTCTTTTTCAATGATAAAAACCCATCTCTTTCCACCGAAAAACCTTTCAGGGGATCGTTTGCAACCGTTTGGCACCGTTTTTGAGTGAATTGCAGAACGTCAGATTTTTGCTGAAATTGTGACCGCGCGGCTTAGGGATTTTTTCAAAAAAATGTTTTTCAGACCTTGCGTGAAAATTCTTTTTCTATGATAAAAACCCATCTCTTTCCACCGCAAAACCTTTCAGGGGATCGTTTGCAGTATTTTGGCACCATTTTTGAGTGAATTCCATAACGTCAGATTTTTGCTGAAATTGTGACCGCGCGGCTTAGGGATTTTTTCAAAAAAAAGTTTTTCAGACCTTGCGTGAAAATTCTTTTTCAATGATTAAAACCCATCTCTTTCCACCAAAAAACCTTTCAGGGGATCGTTTGCAGCCGTTTGGCACCGTTTTTGAGTGAATTCCAGAACGTCAGATTTTTGCTGAAATTGTGACCGCGCGGCTTAGGGATTTTTTTTAAAAAAAGTTGTTCAGACCTTGCGGGCTAATATCTGTTTCTATGATAAAAACCCACCTCTTTCTACTTAAAAACCTTTCAGGGGATCGTTTGCAATAGTTTGGCACCATTTTTGAGTGAATTCCATAACGTCAGATTTTTGCTGAAATTGTGACCGTGCGGCTTAGGGATTTTTTCAAAAAAATATTTCTCAGACCGTGCGTGAAAATTCTTTTTCAATGATAGAAACCCATCTCTTTCCACCGAAAAACCTTTCAGGGGATCGTTTGCAACCATTTGGCACCGTTTTTGAGTGAATTGCAGAACGTCAGATTTTTGCTGAAATTTTGACCGCGCGGCTTAGGGATTTTTTTTTTATAAAAAGTTGTTCAGAGCTTGTGGGCTAAGTCTGCTTCTATGATAAAAACCCATCTCTTTCCACCGAAAAACCTTTCAGGGGATCAAATGCAACAGTTTGGCACCGTTTTTGAGTGAATTGCCGAACGTCAGATTTTTGCTGAAATTGTGACCGCGCGGCTTAGGGATTTTTTCAAAAAAAAGTTGTTCAGACCTTGCGGGCTAATTCTGTTTCAATGATAAAAACCCATCTCTTTCCACTGAAAAACCTTTCAGGGGATCCTTTGCAACAGTTTGGCACCATTTTTGAGTGAATTCCCGAACGTCAGATTTTTGCTGAAATTGTGACCGCGCGGCTTAGGGATTTTTTCAAAAAAAAGTTGTTCAGACCTTGCGGGCTAATTCTGTTTCAATGATAAAAACCCATCTGTTTCCACTGAAAAACCATTCAGGGGATCGTTTGCAATCGTTTGGCACCATTTTTGAGTGAATTCCCGAACGTCAGATTTTTGCTGAAATTGTGACCGCGCGGCTTAGGGATTTTTTTAAAAAAAAGTTTTTCAGACCTTGCATGAAAATTCTTTTTCAATGATAAAAACCCATCTCTTTCCACCAAAAAACCTTTCAGGGGATCGTTTGCAACCGTTTGGCACCGTTTTTGAGTGAATTGCAGAACGTCAGATTTTTGCTGAAATTTTGACTGTGCGGCTTAGGGATTTTTTCAAAAAAATATTTTTCAGACCGTGCGTGAAAATTCTTTTTCATTGATAGAAACCCATCTCTTTCCACCGAAAAACCTTTCAGGGGATCGTTTGCAACACTTTGGCACCATTTTTGAGTGAATTCCAGAACGTCCGATTTTTGCTGAAATTGTGACCGCGCGGCTTAGGGATTTTTTTTTAAAAAAAAGTTGTTCAGACCTTGCGGGCTAATATCTGTTTCTATGATAAAAACCCACCTCTTTCCACTGAAAAACCTTTCAGGGGATCGTTTGCAATAGTTTGGCACCATTTTTGAGTGAATTCCATAACGTCAGATTTTTGCTGAAATTGTGACCGCGCGGCTTAGGGATTTTTTCAAAAAAAAGTTTTTCAGACCTTGCGTGAAAATTCTTTTTCAATGATTAAAAGCCATCTCTTTCCACCAAAAAACCTTTCAGGGGATCGTTTGCAGCCGTTTGGCACCGTTTTTGAGTGAATTGCAGAACGTCAGATTTTTGCTGAAATTGTGACCGCGCGGCTTAGGGATTTTTTCAAAAAAATGTTTTTCAGACCTTGCGTGAAAATTCTTTTTCAATGATAAAAACCCGTCTCTTTCCACCGAAACACCTTTCAGGGGATCGTTTGCAACAGTTTGGAACCATTTTTGAGTGAATTCCAGAACGTCAGATTTTTGCTGAAATTGTGACCGCGCGGCTTAGGGATTTTTTTTTTAAAAAAGTTGTTCAGACCTTGTGGGCTAAGTCTGCTTCTATGATAAAAACCCATCTCTTTCCACCGAAAAACCTTTCAGGGGATCAAATGCAACAGTTTGGCACCGTTTTTGAGTGAATTGCCGAACGTCAGATTTTTGCTGAAATTGTGACCGCGCGGCTTAGGGATTTTTATTAAAAAAGGTTTTCAGAGCTTGCGTGAAAATTCTTTTTCAATGATAAAAACCCGTCTCTTTCCACCAAAACACCTTTCAGGGGATCGTTTGCAACAGTTTGGAACCATTTTTGAGTGAATTCCAGAACGTCAGATTTTTGCTGAAATTGTGACCGCGCGGCTTAGGGATTTTTTTTTTAAAAAAAGTTGTTCAGACCTTGTGGGCTAAGTCTGCTTCTATGATAAAAACCCATCTCTTTCCACCGAAAAACCTTTCAGGGGATCAAATGCAACAGTTTGGCACCGTTTTTGAGTGAATTGCCGAACGTCAGATTTTTGCTGAAATTGTGACCGCGCGGCTTAGGGATTTTTTCAAAAAAAAGTTGTTCAGACCTTGCGGGCTAATTCTGTTTCAATGATAAAAACCCATCTCTTTCCACTGAAAAACCTTTCAGGGGATCGTTTGCAATAGTTTGGCACCATTTTTGAGTGAATTCCCGAACACCAGATTTTTGCTGAAATTGTGACCCGCGCGGATTAGGGATTTTTTTTTTAAAAAAGTTGTTCAGACCTTGCGGGCTAATTCTGTTTCAATGATAAAAACCCATCTCTATCCACCGAAAAACCTTTCAGGGGATAAAATGCAACCGTTTGGCACCGTTTTTGAGTGAATTGCAGAACATCAGATTTTTGCCAAAATTGTGACCGCGCGGCTTAGGGATTTTTATTAAAAAAAGTTTTTCAGAGCTTGCGTGAAAATTCTTTTTCAATGATAAAAACCCATCTCTTTCCACCAAAAAACCTTTCAGGGGATCGTTTGCAACCGTTTGGCACCGTTTTTGAGTGAATTGCAGAACGTCAGATTTTTGCTGAAATTGTGACCGCACGGCTTAGGGATTTTTTCAAAAAAAGTTTTTCAAACCTTGCGTGAAAATTCTTTTTCAATGATAAAAACCCGTCTCTTTCCACCGAAACACCTTTCAGGGGATCGTTTGCAACAGTTTGGAACCATTTTTGAGTGAATTCCAGAACGTCAGATTTTTGCTGAAATTGTGACCGCGCGGTTTAGGGATTTTTTTTAAAAAAAAGTTGTTCAGACCTTGTAGGCTAAGTCTGCTTCTATGATAAAAACCCATCTCTTTCCACCGAAAAACCTTTCAGGGGATCAAATGCAACAGTTTGGCACCGTTTTTGAGTGAATTGCCGAACGTCAGATTTTTGCTGAAATTGTGACCGCGCGGCTTAGGGATTTTTATTAAAAAAAGTTTTTCAGAGCTTGCGTGAAAATTCTTTTTCAATGATAAAAACCCGTCTCTTTCCACCAAAACACCTTTCAGGGGATCGTTTGCAACAGTTTGGAACCATTTTTGAGTGAATTCCAGAATGTCAGATTTTTGCTGAAATTGTGACCGCGCGGCTTAGGGATTTTTTTTTAAAAAAAAGTTGTTCAGACCTTGTGGGCTAAGTCTGCTTCTATGATAAAAACCCATCTCTTTCCACCGAAAAACCTTTCAGGGGATCAAATGCAACAGTTTGGCACCGTTTTTGAGTGAATTGCCGAACGTCAGATTTTTGCTGAAATTGTGACCGCGCGGCTTAGGGATTTTTTTTTAAAAAAAGTTGTTCAGACCTTGTGGGCTAAGTCTGCTTCTATGATAAAAACCCATCTCTTTCCACCGAAAAACCTTTCAGGGGATCGTTTGCAACCGTTTGGCACCGTTTTTGAGTGAATTGCCGAACGTCAGATTTTTGCTGAAATTGTGACCGCGCGGCTTAGGGATTTTTATTAAAAAAAGTTTTTCAGAGCTTGCGTGAAAATTCTTTTTCAATGATAAAAACCCGTCTCTTTCCACCAAAACACCTTTCAGGGGATCGTTTGCAACAGTTGGGAACCATTTTTGAGTGAATTCCCGAACACCAGATTTTTGCTGAAATTGTGACCCGCGCGGATTAGGGATTTTTTTTTAAAAAAAGTTGTTCAGACCTTGCGGGCTAAGTCTGCTTCTATGATAAAAACCCATCTCTTTCCACCGAAAAACCTTTCAGGGGATCAAATGCAACAGTTTGGCACCGTTTTTGAGTGAATTGCCGAACGTCAGATTTTTGCTGAAATTGTGACCGCGCGGCTTAGGGATTTTTTTTAAAAAAAGTTGTTCAGACCTTGCGGGCTAATTCTGTTTCAATGATAAAAACCCATCTCTTTCCACTGAAAAACCTTTCACGGGATCGTTTGCAATAGTTTGGCACCATTTTTGAGTGAATTGCAGAACGTCAGATTTTTGCTGAAATTTTGACCGCGCGGCTTAGGGATTTTTTTTAAAAAAAGTTTTTCAGACCTTGCGTGAAAATTCTTTTTCAATGATTAAAACCCATCTCTTTCCACACAAAAACCTTTCAGGGGATCAAATGCAACCGTTTGGCACCGTTTTTGAATGAATTCCATAACGTCAGATTTTTGCTGAAATTGTGACCGCGCAGCTTAGGGATTTTTTTCAAAAAAATTTTTTCAGACCTTGCGTGAAAATTCTTTTTCAATGATTAAAACCCATCTCTTTCCACCAAAAAACCTTTCAGGGAATCGTTTGCAGCCGTTTGGCACCGTTTTTGAGTGAATTGCAGAACGTCAGATTTTTGCTGAAATTGTGACCGCGCGGCTTAGGGATTTTTTCAAAAAAAAGTTGTTCAGACCTTGCGGGCTAATTCTGTTTCAATGATAAAAACCCATCTCTTTCCACTGAAAAACCTTTCAGGGGATCGTTTTCCATAGTTTGGCACCATTTTTGAGTGAATTCCCGAACGCCAGATTTTTGCTGAAATTGTGACCGCGCGGATTAGGGATTTTTTCAACAAAAAGTTGTTCAGACCTTGCGGGCTAATTCTGTTTCCATGATAAAAACCCATCTCTATCCACCGAAAAACCTTTCAGGGGATAAAATGCAACAGTTTGGCACCGTTTTTGAGTGAATTCCCGAACGTCAGATTTTTGCTGAAATTGTGACCGCGCGGCTTAGGGATTTTTTCAAAAAAATGTTTTTCACACCTTGCGTGAAACTTCTTTTTCAATGATAAAAACCCATCTCTATCCACCGTAAAAGCTTTCAGGGGATCAAATGCAATAGTTTGGCACCATTTTTGAGTGAATTCCATAACGTCAGATTTTTGCTGAAATTGTGACCGCGCGGCTTAGGGATTTTTTCAAAAAAAAGTTTTTCAGACCTTGCGTGAAAATTCTTTTTCAATGATTAAAACCCATCTCTTTCCACCAAAAAACCTTTCAGGGGATCGTTTGCAGCCGTTTGGCACCGTTTTTTAGGGGATTGCAGAACGTCAGATTTTTGCTGAAATTGTGACCGCGCGGCTTAGGGATTTTTTCAAAAAAATGTTTTTCAGACCTTGCGTGAAAATTCTTTTTCAATGATAAAAACCCGTCTCTTTCCACCGAAACACCTTTCAGGGGATCGTTTGCAACAGTTTGGAACCATTTTTGAGTGAATTCCAGAACGTCAGATTTTTGCTGAAATTGTGACCGCGCGGCTTAGGGATTTTTTTTTAAAAAAAGTTGTTCAGACCTTGTGGGCTAAGTCTGCTTCTATGATAAAAACCCATCTCTTTCCACCGAAAAACCTTTCAGGGGATCAAATGCAACAGTTTGGCACCGTTTTTGAGTGAATTGCCGAACGTCAGATTTTTGCTGAAATTGTGACCGCGCGGCTTAGGGATTTTTTCAAAAAAAAGTTGTTCAGACCTTGCGGGCTAATTCTGTTTCAATGATAAAAACCCATCTCTTTCCACTGAAAAACCTTTCAGGGGATCGTTTGCAATAGTTTGGCACCATTTTTGAGTGAATTCCCGAACACCAGATTTTTGCTGAAATTGTGACCCGCGCGGATTAGGGATTTTTTTTAAAAAAAAGTTGTTCAGACCTTGCGGGCTAATTCTGTTTCAATGATAAAAACCCATCTCTATCCACCGAAAAACCTTTCAGGGGATAAAATGCAACCGTTTGGCACCGTTTTTGAGTGAATTGCAGAACATCAGATTTTTGCCAAAATTGTGACCGCGCGGCTTAGGGATTTTTATTAAAAAAAGTTTTTCAGAGCTTGCGTGAAAATTCTTTTTCAATGATAAAAACCCATCTCTTTCCACCAAAAAACCTTTCAGGGGATCGTTTGCAACCGTTTGGCACCGTTTTTGAGTGAATTGCAGAACGTCAGATTTTTGCTGAAATTGTGACCGCACGGCTTAGGGATTTTTTCAAAAAAAGTTTTTCAAACCTTGTGTGAAAATTCTTTTTCAATGATAAAAACCCGTCTCTTTCCACCGAAACACCTTTCAGGGGATCGTTTGCAACAGTTTGGAACCATTTTTGAGTGAATTCCAGAACGTCAGATTTTTGCTGAAATTGTGACCGCGCGGTTTAGGGATTTTTTTTAAAAAAAAGTTGTTCAGACCTTGTGGGCTAAGTCTGCTTCTATGATAAAAACCCATCTCTTTCCACCGAAAAACCTTTCAGGGGATCAAATGCAACAGTTTGGCACCGTTTTTGAGTGAATTGCCGAACGTCAGATTTTTGCTGAAATTGTGACCGCGCGGCTTAGGGATTTTTATTAAAAAAAGTTTTTCAGAGCTTGCGTGAAAATTCTTTTTCAATGATAAAAACCCGTCTCTTTCCACCAAAACACCTTTCAGGGGATCGTTTGCAACAGTTTGGAACCATTTTTGAGTGAATTCCAGAACGTCAGATTTTTGCTGAAATTGTGACCGCGCGGCTTAGGGATTTTTTTTTAAAAAAAAGTTGTTCAGACCTTGTGGGCTAAGTCTGCTTCTATGATAAAAACCCATCTCTTTCCACCGAAAAACCTTTCAGGGGATCAAATGCAACAGTTTGGCACCGTTTTTGAGTGAATTGCCGAACGTCAGATTTTTGCTGAAATTGTGACCGCGCGGCTTAGGGATTTTTTTTAAAAAAAAGTTGTTCAGACCTTGTGGGCTAAGTCTGCTTCTATGATAAAAACCCATCTCTTTCCACCGAAAAACCTTTCAGGGGATCGTTTGCAACCGTTTGGCACCGTTTTTGAGTGAATTGCCGAACGTCAGATTTTTGCTGAAATTGTGACCGCGCGGCTTAGGGATTTTTATTAAAAAAAGTTTTTCAGAGCTTGCGTGAAAATTCTTTTTCAATGATAAAAACCCGTCTCTTTCCACCAAAACACCTTTCAGGGGATCGTTTGCAACAGTTGGGAACCATTTTTGAGTGAATTCCCGAACACCAGATTTTTGCTGAAATTGTGACCCGCGCGGATTAGGGATTTTTTTTTAAAAAAAGTTGTTCAGACCTTGCGGGCTAATTCTGTTTCAATGATAAAAACCCATCTCTATCCACCGAAAAACCTTTCAGGGGATAAAATGCAACCGTTTCGCACCGTTTTTGAGTGAATTGCAGAACATCAGATTTTTGCCAAAATTGTGACCGCGCGGCTTAGGGATTTTTATTAAAAAAAGTTTTTCAGAGCTTGCGTGAAAATTCTTTTTCAATGATAAAAACCCGTCTCTTTCCACCAAAACACCTTTCAGGGGATCGTTTGCAACAGTTTGGAACCATTTTTGAGTGAATTCCAGAACGTCAGATTTTTGCTGAAATTGTGACCGCGCGGCTTAGGGATTTTTTTTTAAAAAAAGTTGTTCAGACCTTGTGGGCTAAGTCTGCTTCTATGATAAAAACCCATCTCTTTCCACCGAAAAACCTTTCAGGGGATCAAATGCAACAGTTTGGCACCGTTTTTGAGTGAATTGCCGAACGTCAGATTTTTGCTGAAATTGTGACCGCGCGGCTTAGGGATTTTTTCAAAAAAAAGTTGTTCAGACCTTGCGGGATAATTCTGTTTCAATGATAAAAACCCATCTCTTTCCACCAAAACACCTTTCAGGGGATCGTTTGCAACAGTTGGGAACCATTTTTGAGTGAATTCCCGAACACCAGATTTTTGCTGAAATTGTGACCCGCGCGGATTAGGGATTTTTTTTTAAAAAAAGTTGTTCAGACCTTGCGGGCTAATTCTGTTTCAATGATAAAAACCCATCTCTATCCACCGAAAAACCTTTCAGGGGATAAAATGCAACCGTTTCGCACCGTTTTTGAGTGAATTGCAGAACATCAGATTTTTGCCAAAATTGTGACCGCGCGGCTTAGGGATTTTTATTAAAAAAAGTTTTTCAGAGCTTGCGTGAAAATTCTTTTTCAATGATAAAAACCCGTCTCTTTCCACCAAAACACCTTTCAGGGGATCGTTTGCAACAGTTTGGAACCATTTTTGAGTGAATTCCAGAACGTCAGATTTTTGCTGAAATTGTGACCGCGCGGCTTAGGGATTTTTTTTTTTAAAAAGTTGTTCAGACCTTGTGGGCTAAGTCTGCTTCTATGATAAAAACCCATCTCTTTCCACCGAAAAACCTTTCAGGGGATCAAATGCAACAGTTTGGCACCGTTTTTGAGTGAATTGCCGAACGTCAGATTTTTGCTGAAATTGTGACCGCGCGGCTTAGGGATTTTTTCAAAAAAAAGTTGTTCAGACCTTGCAGGATAATTCTGTTTCAATGATAAAAACCCATCTCTTTCCACTGAAAAACCTTTCAGGGGATCGTTTGCAATAGTTTGGCACCATTTTTGAGTGAATTCCCGAACACCAGATTTTTGCTGAAATTGTGACCCGCGCGGATTAGGGATTTTTTTTTAAAAAAAGTTGTTCAGACCTTGCGGGCTAATTCTGTTTCAATGATAAAAACCCATCTCTATCCACCGAAAAACCTTTCAGGGGATAAAATGCAACCGTTTGGCACCGTTTTTGAGTGAATTGCAGAACATCAGATTTTTGCCAAAATTGTGACCGCGCGGCTTAGGGATTTTTATTAAAAAAAGTTTTTCAGAGCTTGCGTGAAAATTCTTTTTCAATGATAAAAACCCATCTCTTTCCACCAAAAAACCTTTCAGGGGATCGTTTGCAACCGTTTGGCACCGTTTTTGAGTGAATTGCAGAACGTCAGATTTTTGCTGAAATTGTGACCGCACGGCTTAGGGATTTTTTCAAAAAAAGTTTTTCAAACCTTGCGTGAAAATTCTTTTTCAATGATAAAAACCCATCTCTTTCCACCGAAAAACCTTTCAGGGGATCTTTTGCAACAGTTTGGCACCGTTTTTGAGTGAATTCCAGAACGTCAGATTTTTGCTGAAATTGTGACCGCGCGGCTTAGGGATTTTTTTTTAAAAAAAGTTGTTCAGACCTTGTGGGCTAAGTCTGCTTCTATGATAAAAACCCATCTCTTTCCACCGAAAAACCTTTCAGGGGATCAAATGCCACAGTTTGGCACCGTTTTTGAGTGAATTGCCGAACGTCAGATTTTTGCTGAAATTGTGACCGCGCGGCTTAGGGATTTTTATTAAAAAAAGTTTTTCAGAGCTTGCGTGAAAATTCTTTTTCAATGATAAAAACCCGTCTCTTTCCACCAAAACACCTTTCAGGGGATCGTTTGCAACAGTTTGGAACCATTTTTGAGTGAATTCCAGAACGTCAGATTTTTGCTGAAATTGTGACCGCGCGGCTTAGGGATTTTTTTTAAAAAAAAAGTTGTTCAGACCTTGTGGGCTAAGTCTGCTTCTATGATAAAAACCCATCTCTTTCCACCGAAAAACCTTTCAGGGGATCAAATGCAACAGTTTGGCACCGTTTTTGAGTGAATTGCCGAACGTCAGATTTTTGCTGAAATTGTGACCGCGCGGCTTAGGGATTTTTTTTTAAAAAAAGTTGTTCAGACCTTGTGGGCTAAGTCTGCTTCTATGATAAAAACCCATCTCTTTCCACCGAAAAAACTTTCAGGGGATCAAATGCCACAGTTTGGCACCGTTTTTGAGTGAATTGCCGAACGTCAGATTTTTGCTGAAATTGTGACCGCGCGGCTTAGGGATTTTTATTAAAAAAAGTTTTTCAGAGCTTGCGTGAAAATTCTTTTTCAATGATAAAAACCCGTCTCTTTCCACCAAAACACCTTTCAGGGGATCGTTTGCAACAGTTGGGAACCATTTTTGAGTGAATTCCCGAACACCAGATTTTTGCTGAAATTGTGACCCGCGCGGATTAGGGATTTTTTTTTAAAAAAAGTTGTTCAGACCTTGCGGGCTAATTCTGTTTCAATGATAAAAACCCATCTCTATCCACCGAAAAACCTTTCAGGGGATAAAATGCAACCGTTTCGCACCGTTTTTGAGTGAATTGCAGAACATCAGATTTTTGCCAAAATTGTGACCGCGCGGCTTAGGGATTTTTATTAAAAAAAGTTTTTCAGAGCTTGCGTGAAAATTCTTTTTCAATGATAAAAACCCGTCTCTTTCCACCAAAACACCTTTCAGGGGATCGTTTGCAACAGTTTGGAACCATTTTTGAGTGAATTCCAGAACGTCAGATTTTTGCTGAAATTGTGACCGCGCGGCTTAGGGATTTTTTTTTTAAAAAAGTTGTTCAGACCTTGTGGGCTAAGTCTGCTTCTATGATAAAAACCCATCTCTTTCCACCGAAAAACCTTTCAGGGGATCAAATGCAACAGTTTGGCACCGTTTTTGAGTGAATTGCCGAACGTCAGATTTTTGCTGAAATTGTGACCGCGCGGCTTAGGGATTTTTATTAAAAAAAGTTTTTCAGAGCTTGCGTGAAAATTCTTTTTCAATGATAAAAACCCGTCTCTTTCCACCAAAACACCTTTCAGGGGATCGTTTGCAACAGTTTGGAACCATTTTTGAGTGAATTCCAGAACGTCAGATTTTTGCTGAAATTGTGACCGCGCGGCTTAGGGATTTTTTTAAAAAAAAAAGTTGTTCAGACCTTGTGGGCTAAGTCTGCTTCTATGATAAAAACCCATCTCTTTCCACCGAAAAACCTTTCAGGGGATCAAATGCAACAGTTTGGCACCGTTTTTGAGTGAATTGCCGAACGTCAGATTTTTGCTGAAATTGTGACCGCGCGGCTTAGGGATTTTTTTTTTAAAAAAGTTGTTCAGACCTTGTGGGCTAAGTCTGCTTCTATGATAAAAACCCATCTCTTTCCACCGAAAAACCTTTCAGGGGATCAAATGCCACAGTTTGGCACCGTTTTTGAGTGAATTGCCGAACGTCAGATTTTTACTGAAATTGTGACCGCGCGGCTTAGGGATTTTTATTAAAAAAAGTTTTTCAGAGCTTGCGTGAAAATTCTTTTTCAATGATAAAAACCCGTCTCTTTCCACCAAAACACCTTTCAGGGGATCGTTTGCAACAGTTGGGAACCATTTTTGAGTGAATTCCCGAACACCAGATTTTTGCTGAAATTGTGACCCGCGCGGATTAGGGATTTTTTTTTAAAAAAAGTTGTTCAGACCTTGCGGGCTAATTCTGTTTCAATGATAAAAACCCATCTCTATCCACCGAAAAACCTTTCAGGGGATAAAATGCAACCGTTTCGCACCGTTTTTGAGTGAATTGCAGAACATCAGATTTTTGCCAAAATTGTGACCGCGCGGCTTAGGGATTTTTATTAAAAAAAGTTTTTCAGAGCTTGCGTGAAAATTCTTTTTCAATGATAAAAACCCGTCTCTTTCCACCAAAACACCTTTCAGGGGATCGTTTGCAACAGTTTGGAACCATTTTTGAGTGAATTCCAGAACGTCAGATTTTTGCTGAAATTGTGACCGCGCGGCTTAGGGATTTTTTTTTTAAAAAAGTTGTTCAGACCTTGTGGGCTAAGTCTGCTTCTATGATAAAAACCCATCTCTTTCCACCGAAAAACCTTTCAGGGGATCAAATGCAACAGTTTGGCACCGTTTTTGAGTGAATTGCCGAACGTCAGATTTTTGCTGAAATTGTGACCGCGCGGCTTAGGGATTTTTATTAAAAAAAGTTTTTCAGACCTTGCGGGATAATTCTGTTTCAATGATAAAAACCCATCTCTTTCCACCAAAACACCTTTCAGGGGATCGTTTGCAACAGTTGGGAACCATTTTTGAGTGAATTCCCGAACACCAGATTTTTGCTGAAATTGTGACCCGCGCGGATTAGGGATTTTTTTAAAAAAAAAGTTGTTCAGACCTTGCGGGCTAATTCTGTTTCAATGATAAAAACCCATCTCTATCCACCGAAAAACCTTTCAGGGGATAAAATGCAACCGTTTCGCACCGTTTTTGAGTGAATTGCAGAACATCAGATTTTTGCCAAAATTGTGACCGCGCGGCTTAGGGATTTTTATTAAAAAAAGTTTTTCAGAGCTTGCGTGAAAATTCTTTTTCAATGATAAAAACCCGTCTCTTTCCACCAAAACACCTTTCAGGGGATCGTTTGCAACAGTTTGGAACCATTTTTGAGTGAATTCCAGAACGTCAGATTTTTGCTGAAATTGTGACCGCGCGGCTTAGGGATTTTTTTTAAAAAAAAGTTGTTCAGACCTTGTGGGCTAAGTCTGCTTCTATGATAAAAACCCATCTCTTTCCACCGAAAAACCTTTCAGGGGATCAAATGCAACAGTTTGGCACCGTTTTTGAGTGAATTGCCGAACGTCAGATTTTTGCTGAAATTGTGACCGGGCGGCTTAGGGATTTTTATTAAAAAAAGTTTTTCAGACCTTGCGGGATAATTCTGTTTCAATGATAAAAACCCATCTCTTTCCACCAAAACACCTTTCAGGGGATCGTTTGCAACAGTTGGGAACCATTTTTGAGTGAATTCCCGAACACCAGATTTTTGCTGAAATTGTGACCCGCGCGGATTAGGGATTTTTTTTTAAAAAAAGTTGTTCAGACCTTGCGGGCTAATTCTGTTTCAATGATAAAAACCCATCTCTATCCACCGAAAAACCTTTCAGGGGATAAAATGCAACCGTTTCGCACCATTTTTGAGTGAATTGCAGAACATCAGATTTTTGCCAAAATTGTGACCGCGCGGCTTAGGGATTTTTATTAAAAAAAGTTTTTCAGAGCTTGCGTGAAAATTCTTTTTCAATGATAAAAACCCGTCTCTTTCCACCAAAACACCTTTCAGGGGATCGTTTGCAACAGTTTGGAACCATTTTTGAGTGAATTCCAGAACGTCAGATTTTTGCTGAAATTGTGACCGCGCGGCTTAGGGATTTTTTTTTTAAAAAAGTTGTTCAGACCTTGTGGGCTAAGTCTGCTTCTATGATAAAAACCCATCTCTTTCCACCGAAAAACCTTTCAGGGGATCAAATGCAACAGTTTGGCACCGTTTTTGAGTGAATTGCCGAACGTCAGATTTTTGCTGAAATTGTGACCGCGCGGCTTAGGGATTTTTTCAAAAAAAAGTTGTTCAGACCTTGCGGGATAATTCTGTTTCAATGATAAAAACCCATCTCTTTCCACCAAAACACCTTTCAGGGGATCGTTTGCAACAGTTGGGAACCATTTTTGAGTGAATTCCCGAACACCAGATTTTTGCTGAAATTGTGACCCGCGCGGATTAGGGATTTTTTTTTAAAAAAAGTTGTTCAGACCTTGCGGGCTAATTCTGTTTCAATGATAAAAACCCATCTCTATCCACCGAAAAACCTTTCAGGGCATAAAATGCAACCGTTTCGCACCGTTTTTGAGTGAATTGCAGAACATCAGATTTTTGCCAAAATTGTGACCGCGCGGCTTAGGGATTTTTATTAAAAAAAGTTTTTCAGAGCTTGCGTGAAAATTCTTTTTCAATGATAAAAACCCGTCTCTTTCCACCAAAACACCTTTCAGGGGATCGTTTGCAACAGTTTGGAACCATTTTTGAGTGAATTCCAGAACGTCAGATTTTTGCTGAAATTGTGACCGCGCGGCTTAGGGATTTTTTTTAAAAAAAAGTTGTTCAGACCTTGTGGGCTAAGTCTGCTTCTATGATAAAAACCCATCTCTTTCCACCGAAAAACCTTTCAGGGGATCAAATGCAACAGTTTGGCACCGTTTTTGAGTGAATTGCCGAACGTCAGATTTTTGCTGAAATTGTGACCGCGCGGCTTAGGGATTTTTTCAAAAAAAAGTTGTTCAGACCTTGCGGGATAATTCTGTTTCAATGATAAAAACCCATCTCTTTCCACTGAAAAACCTGTCAGGGGATCGTTTGCAATAGTTTGGCACCATTTTTGAGTGAATTCCCGAACACCAGATTTTTGCTGAAATTGTGACCCGCGCGGATTAGGGATTTTTTTTTTAAAAAAGTTGTTCAGACCTTGCGGGCTAATTCTGTTTCAATGATAAAAACCCATCTCTATCCACCGAAAAACCTTTCAGGGGATAAAATGCAACCGTTTGGCACCGTTTTTGAGTGAATTGCAGAACATCAGATTTTTGCCAAAATTGTGACCGCGCGGCTTAGGGATTTTTATTAAAAAAAGTTTTTCAGAGCTTGCGTGAAAATTCTTTTTCAATGATAAAAACCCATCTCTTTCCACCAAAAAACCTTTCAGGGGATCGTTTGCAACCGTTTGGCACCGTTTTTGAGTGAATTGCAGAACGTCAGATTTTTGCTGAAATTGTGACCGCATGGCTTAGGGATTTTTTCAAAAAAAGTTTTTCAAACCTTGCGTGAAAATTCTTTTTCAATGATAAAAACCCATCTCTTTCCACCGAAAAACCTTTCAGGGGATCTTTTGCAACAGTTTGGCACCGTTTTTGAGTGAATTCCAGAACGTCAGATTTTTGCTGAAATTGTGACCGCGCGGCTTAGGGATTTTTTTTAAAAAAAAGTTGTTCAGACCTTGTGGGCTAAGTCTGCTTCTATGATAAAAACCCATCTCTTTCCACCGAAAAACCTTTCAGGGGATCAAATGCCACAGTTTGGCACCGTTTTTGAGTGAATTGCCGAACGTCAGATTTTTGCTGAAATTGTGACCGCGCGGCTTAGGGATTTTTATTAAAAAAAGTTTTTCAGAGCTTGCGTGAAAATTCTTTTTCAATGATAAAAACCCGTCTCTTTCCACCAAAACACCTTTCAGGGGATCGTTTGCAACAGTTGGGAACCATTTTTGAGTGAATTCCCGAACACCAGATTTTTGCTGAAATTGTGACCCGCGCGGATTAGGGATTTTTTTTTAAAAAAAGTTGTTCAGACCTTGCGGGCTAATTCTGTTTCAATGATAAAAACCCATCTCTATCCACCGAAAAACCTTTCAGGGGATAAAATGCAACCGTTTGGCACCGTTTTTGAGTGAATTACAGAACATCAGATTTTTGCCAAAATTGTGACCGCGCGGCTTAGGGATTTTTATTAAAAAAAGTTTTTCAGAGCTTGCGTGAATATTCTTTTTCAATGATAAAAACCCATCTCTTTCCACCAAAAAACCTTTCAGGGGATCTTTCGCAACAGTTTGGCACCGTTTTTGAGTGAATTCCAGAACGTCAGATTTTTGCTGAAATTGTGACCGCGCGGCTTAGGGATTTTTTTTAAAAAAAGTTGTTCAGACCTTGCGGGCTAATTCTGTTTCAATGATAAAAACCCATCTCTTTCCAATGAAAAACCTTTCAGGGGATCGTTTGCAATAGTTTGGCACCATTTTTGAGTGAATTCCATAACGTCAGATTTTTGCTGAAATTGTGACCGCGCGGCTTAGGGATTTTTTTAAAAAAAAGTTTTTCAGACCTTGTGTGAAAATTCTTTTTCAATGATTAAAACCCATCTCTTTCCACACAAAAACCTTTCAGGGGATCAAATGCAACCGTTTGGCACCGTTTTTGAATGAATTCCATAACGTCAGATTTTTGCTGAAATTGTGACCGCGCAGCTTAGGGATTTTTTTCAAAAAAAATTTTTCAGACCTTGCGTGAAAATTCTTTTTCAATGATTAAAACCCATCTCTTTCCACCAAAAAACCTTTCAGGGGATCGTTTGCAGCCGTTTGGCACCGTTTTTGAGTGAATTGCAGAACGTCAGATTTTTGCTGAAATTGTGACCGCGCGGCTTAGGGATTTTTTCAAAAAAAAGTTGTTCAGACCTTGTGGGCTAAGTCTGCTTCTATGATAAAAACCCATCTCTTTCCACCGAAAAACCTTTCAGGGGATCAAATGCAACAGTTTGGCACCGTTTTTGAGTGAATTGCAGAACGTCAGATTTTTGCTGAAATTGTGACCGCACGTCTTAGGGATTTTTTCAAAAAAAGTTTTTCAAACCTTGCGTGAAAATTCTTTTTCAATGATAAAAACCCATTTCTTTCCACCGAATAACCTTTCAGGGGATCGTTTGCAACAGTTTGGCACCGTTTTTGAGTGAATTCCAGAACGTCAGATTTTTGCTGAAATTGTGACCGCGCGGCTTAGGGATTTTTTCAAAATAAGTTTTTCAAACCTTGCTTGAAAATTCTTTTTCAATGATAAAAACCCATCTCTTTCCACTGAAAAACCTTTCAGGGGATCGTTTGCAACAGTTTGGCACCGTTTTTGAGTGAATTCCATAACGTCAGATTTTTGCTGAAATTGTGACCGCGCGGCTTAGGGATTTTTTTTAAAAAAAGTTTTTCAGACCTTGCGTGAAAATTCTTTTTCAATGATTAAAACCCATCTCTTTCCACACAAAAACCTTTCAGGGGATCAAATGCAACCGTTTGGCACCGTTTTTGAATGAATTCCATAACGTCAGATTTTTGCTGAAATTGTGACCGCGCAGCTTAGGGATTTTTTTCAAAA
The DNA here is from genome assembly GCF_965113315.1 of Podarcis vaucheri. Classification (NCBI taxonomy): domain Eukaryota; kingdom Metazoa; phylum Chordata; class Lepidosauria; order Squamata; family Lacertidae; genus Podarcis; species Podarcis vaucheri. Next base: position 12,196,124 of record NC_138764.1, read on the forward strand.
AAAAATTTTCAGACCTTGCGTGAAAATTCTTTTTCAATGATTAAAACCCATCTCTTTCCACCAAAAAAACCTTTCAGGGGATCGTTTGCAGCCGTTTGGCACCGTTTTTGAGTGAATTGCAGAACGTCAGATTTTTGCTGAAATTGTGACCGCGCGGCTTAGGGATTTTTTCAAAAAAAAGTTGTTCAGACCTTGCGGGCTAATTCTGTTTCAATGATAAAAACCCATCTCTTTCCACTGAAAAACCTTTCAGGGGATCGTTTTCCATAGTTTGGCACCATTTTTGAGTGAATTCCCGAACGCCAGATTTTTGCTGAAATTGTGACCGCGCGGATTAGGGATTTTTTCAACAATAAGTTGTTCAGACCTTGCGGGCTAATTCTGTTTCCATGATAAAAACCCATCTCTATCCACCGAAAAACCTTTCAGGGGATAAAATGCAACAGTTTGGCACCGTTTTTGAGTGAATTCCCGAACGTCAGATTTTTGCTGAAATTGTGACCGCGCGGCTTAGGGATTTTTTCAAAAAAATGTTTTTCACACCTTGCGTGAAACTTCTTTTTCAATGATAAAAACACATCTCTTTCCACCGTAAAAGCTTTCAGGGGATCAAATGCAATAGTTTGGCACCATTTTTGAGTGAATTCCATAACGTCAGATTTTTGCTGAAATTGTGACCGCGCGGCTTAGGGATTTTTTCAAAAAAAAAGTTTTTCAGACCTTGCGTGAAAATTCTTTTTCAATGATTAAAACCCATATCTTTCCACCAAAAAACCTTTCAGGGGATCGTTTGCAGCCGTTTGGCACCATTTTTGAGTGAATTGCAGAACGTCAGATTTTTGCTGAAATTGTGACCGCGCGGCTTAGGGATTTTTTCAAAAAAATGTTTTTCAGACCTTGCGTGAAAATTCTTTTTCAATGATAAAAACCCGTCTCTTTCCACCGAAACACCTTTCAGGGGATCGTTTGCAACAGTTTGGAACCATTTTTGAGTGAATTCCAGAACGTCAGATTTTTGCTGAAATTGTGACCGCGCGGCTTAGGGATTTTTTTTTTAAAAAAGTTGTTCAGACCTTGTGGGCTAAGTCTGCTTCTATGATAAAAACCCATCTCTTTCCACCGAAAAACCTTTCAGGGGATCAAATGCAACAGTTTGGCACCGTTTTTGAGTGAATTGCAGAACGTCAGATTTTTGCTGAAATTGTGACCGCACGGCTTAGGGATTTTTTCAAAAAAAGTTTTTCAAACCTTGCGTGAAAATTCTTTTTCAATGATAAAAACCCATCTCTTTCCACCGAAAAACCTTTCAGGGGATCGTTTGCAACAGTTTGGCACCGTTTTTGAGTGAATTCCAGAACGTCAGATTTTTGCTGAAATTGTGACCGCGCGGCTTAGGGATTTTTTTTAAAAAAAAGTTTTTCAGACCTTGCGTGAAAATTCTTTTTCAATGATTAAAACCCATCTCTTTCCACACAAAAACCTTTCAGGGGATCAAATGCAACCGTTTGGCACCGTTTTTGAATGAATTCCATAACGTCAGATTTTTGCTGAAATTGTGACCGCGCAGCTTAGGGATTTTTTTCAAAAAAAAATTTTCAGACCTTGCGTGAAAATTCTTTTTCAATGATTAAAACCCATCTCTTTCCACCAAAAAAACCTTTCAGGGGATCGTTTGCAGCCGTTTTGCACCGTTTTTGAGTGAATTGCAGAACGTCAGATTTTTGCTGAAATTGTGACCGCGCGGCTTAGGGATTTTTTCAAAAAAAAGTTGTTCAGACCTTGCGGGCTAATTCTGTTTCAATGATAAAAACCCATCTCTTTCCACTGAAAAACCTTTCAGGGGATCGTTTTCCATAGTTTGGCACCATTTTTGAGTGAATTCCCGAACGCCAGATTTTTGCTGAAATTGTGACCGCGCGGATTAGGGATTTTTTCAACAATAAGTTGTTCAGACCTTGCGGGCTAATTCTGTTTCCATGATAAAAACCCATCTCTATCCACCGAAAAACCTTTCAGGGGATAAAATGCAACAGTTTGGCACCGTTTTTGAGTGAATTCCCGAACGTCAGATTTTTGCTGAAATTGTGACCGCGCGGCTTAGGGATTTTTTCAAAAAAAGATTTTCAGATCTTGCGTGAAAATTCTTTTTCAATGATAAAAACCCATCTCTTTCCACCGTAAAAGCTTTCAGGGGATCAAATGCAATAGTTTGGCACCATTTTTGAGTGAATTCCATAACATCAGATTTTTGCTGAAATTGTGACCGCGCGGCTTAGGGATTTTTTCAAAAAAAAGTTTTTCAGACCTTGCGTGAAAATTCTTATTCAATAATTAAAACCCATCTCTTTCCACCAAAAAACCTTTCAGGGGATCGTTTGCAGCCGTTTGGCACCGTTTTTGAGTGAATTGCAGAACGTCAGATTTTTGCTGAAATTGTGACCGCGCGGCTTAGGGATTTTTTCAAAAAAATGTTTTTCAGACCTTGCGTGAAAATTCTTTTTCAATGATAAAAACCCGTCTCTTTCCACCGAAACACCTTTCAGGGGATCGTTTGCAACAGTTTGGAACCATTTTTGAGTGAATTCCAGAACGTCAGATTTTTGCTGAAATTGTGACCGCGCGGCTTAGGGATTTTTTTTTAAAAAAAGTTGTTCAGACCTTGTGGGCTAAGTCTGCTTCTATGATAAAAACCCATCTCTTTCCACCGTAAAAGCTTTCAGGGGATCAAATGCAATAGTTTGGCACCATTTTTGAGTGAATTCCATAACGTCAGATTTTTGCTGAAATTGTGACCGCGCGGCTTAGGGATTTTTTCAAAAAAAGGTTTTTCAGACCTTGCGTGAAAATTCTTTTTCAATGATTAAAACCCATCTCTTTCCACCAAAAAACCTTTCAGGGGATCGTTTGCAGCCGTTTGGCACCGTTTTTGAGTGAATTGCAGAACGTCAGATTTTTGCTGAAATTGTGACCGCGCGGCTTAGGGATTTTTTCAAAAAAAAGTTGTTCAGACCTTGCGGGCTAATTCTGTTTCCATGATAAAAACCCATCTCTTTCCACTGAAAAACCTTTCAGGGGATCGTTTGCAACAGTTTGGAACCATTTTTGAGTGAATTCCCGAACGCCAGATTTTTGCTGAAATTGTGACCGCGCGGATTAGGGATTTTTTCAAAAAAAAGTTGTTCAGACCTTGCGGGCTAATTCTGTTTCCATGATAAAAACCCATCTCTTTCCACCGAAAAACCTTTCAGGGGATAAAATGCAACAATTTGGCACCGTTTTTGAGTGAATTGAAGAATGTCAGATTTTTGCCGAAATTGTGACCGCGCGGCTTAGGGATTTTTATTAAAAAAAGTTTTTCAGACCTTGCATGAAAATTCTTTTTCAATGATAAAAACCCATCTCTTTCCACCAAAAGACCTTTCAGGGGATCGTTTGCAACCGTTTGGCTCCGTTTTTGAGTGAATTGCAGAACGTCAGATTTTTGCTGAAATTGTCTTTTTCAATGATGAGATGTGTTTTTATCATTGAAAAAGAAGTTTCACGCAAGGTGTGAAAAACATTTTTTTGAAAAAATCCCTAAGCCGCGCGGTCACAATTTCAGCAAAAATCTGACGTTCGGGAATTCACTCAAAAACGGTGCCAAACTGTTGCATTTTATCCCCTGAAAGGTTTTTCGGTGGATAGAGATGGGTTTTTATCATGGAAACAGAATTAACCCGCAAGGTCTGAAAAACTTTTTTTTGAAAAAATCCCTAAGCCGCGCGGTCACAATTTCAGCAAAAATCTGACGTTTTTCAGAGCTTGCGTGAAAATTCTTTTTCAATGATAAAAACCCATCTCTTTCCACCAAAAAACCTTTCAGGGGATCGTTTGCAACCGTTTGGCACCGTTTTTGAGTGAATTGCAGAACGTCAGATTTTTGCTGAAATTGTGACCGCACGGCTTAGGGATTTTTTCAAAAAAAGTTTTTCAAACCTTGCGTGAAAATTCTTTTTCAAGATAAAAACCCATCTCTTTCCACCGAAAAACCTTTCAGGGGATCGTTTGCAACAGTTTGGCACCGTTTTTGAGTCAATTCCAGAACGTCAGATTTTTGCTGAAATTGTGACCGCGCGGCTGAGGGATTTTTTTAAAAAAAAGTTTTTCAGACCTTGCGTGAAAATTCTTTTTCAATGATTAAAACCCATCTCTTTCCACACAAAAACCTTTCAGGGGATCAAATGCAACCGTTTGGCACCGTTTTTGAATGAATTCCATAACGTCAGATTTTTGCTGAAATTGTGACCGCGCAGCTTAGGGATTTTTTTCAAAAAAAATTTTTCAGACCTTGCGGGCTAATTCTGTTTCAATGATAAAAACCCATCTCTTTCCACTGAAAAACCTTTCAGGGGATCGTTTTCCATAGTTTGGCACCATTTTTGAGTGAATTCCCGAAAGCCAGATTTTTGCTGAAATTGTGACCGCGCGGATTAGGGATTTTTTCAACCAAAAGGTGTTCAGACCTTGCGGGCTAATTCTGTTTCCATGATAAAAACCCATCTCTATCCACCGAAAAACCTTTCAGGGGATAAAATGCAACAGTTTGGCACCGTTTTTGAGTGAATTGCAGAACGTCAGATTTTTGCCGAAATTGTGACCGCGCGGCTTAGGGATTTTTATTTAAAAAAGTTTTTCAGACCTTGCGTGAAAATTCTTTTTCAATGATAAAAACCCATCTCTTTCCACCAAAAAACCTTTCAGGGGAGCTTTTGCATCCGTTTGGCTCCGTTTTTGAGTGAATTCCCGAACGTCAGATTTTTGCTGAAATTGTGACCGCGCGGCTTAGGGATTTTTTCAAAAAAATGTTTTTCAGACCTTGCGTGAAACTTCTTTTTCAATGATAAAAACCCATCTCTTTCCACCGTAAAAGCTTTCAGGGGATCAAATGCAATAGTTTGGCACCATTTTTGAGTGAATTCCATAACGTCAGATTTTTGCTGAAATTGTGACCGCGCGGCTTAGGGATTTTTTCAAAAAAAAGTTTTTCAGACCTTGCGTGAAAATTCTTTTTCAATGATTAAAACCCATCTCTTTCCACCAAAAAACCTTTCAGGGGATCGTTTGCAGCCGTTTGGCACCGTTTTTGAGTGAATTGCAGAACGTCAGATTATTTCTGAAATTGTGACCACGCGGCTTAGGGATTTTTTCAAAAAAATGTTTTTCAGACCTTGCGTGAAAATTCTTTTTCAATGATAAAAACCCGTCTCTTTCCACCGAAACACCTTTCAGGGGATCGTTTGCAACAGTTTGGAACCATTTTTGAGTGAATTCCAGAACGTCAGATTTTTGCTGAAATTGTGACCCGCGCGGATTAGGGATTTTTTTTAAAAAAAGTTGTTCAGACCTTGCGGGCTACTTCTGTTTCAATGATAAAAACCCATCTCTTTCCACTGAAAAACCTTTCAGGGGATCGTTTGCAATAGTTTGGCACCATTTTTGAGTGAATTCCCGAACGTCAGATTTTTGCTGAAATTGTGACCGCGCGGCTTAGGGATTTTTTCAAAAAAAGTTTTTCAGACCTTGCGTGAAAATTCTTTTTCAATGATAAAAACCCATCTCTTTCCACAGAAAAACCTTTCAGGGGATCGTTTGCAACAGTTTGGCACCGTTTTTGAATGAATTCCAGAACGTCAGATTTTTGCTGAAATTGTGACCGCGCGGCTTAGGGATTTTTTCAAAAAAAAGTTGTTCAGACCTTGCGGGCTGATTCTGTTTCAATGATAAAAACCCATCTCTTTCCACTGAAAAACCTTTCAGGGGATCGTTTGCAATAGTTTGGCACAATTTTTGAATGAATTCCATAACGTCAGATTTTTGCTGAAATTGTGACCGCGCGGATTAGGGATTTTTTCAACAAAAAGTTTTTCAGACCTTGCGTGAAAATTCTTTTTCAATGATCAAAACCCATCTCTTTCCACCAAAAAACCTTTCAGGGGATCGTTTGCAGCCGTTTGGCACCGTTTTTGAGTGAATTCCAGAACGTCAGATTTTTGCTGAAATTGTGACCGCGCGGCTTAGGGATTTTTTTTAAAAAAAGTTGTTCAGACCTTGCGGGCTAATATCTGTTTCTATGATAAAAGCCCATCTCTTTCCACAGAAAAACATTTCAGGGGATCGTTTGCAACAGTTTGGCACCGTTTTTGAGTGAATTCCAGAACTTCAGATTTTTGCTGAAATTGTGACCGCGCGGCTTAGGGATTTTTTCAAAAAAAAGTTGTTCATACCTTGCGGGCTAATTCTGTTTCTATGATAAAAACCCATCTCTTTCCACCCAAAAACCTTTAAGGGGATCGTTTGCAACCGTTTGGCACCGTAATTGAGTGAATTGCAGAATATCAGATTTTTGCTGAAATTGTGACCGTGCGGCTTAGGGATTTTTTTAAAAAAAAGTTTTTCAGACACTGCGTGAAAATTCTTTTACAGTGATAAAAACCCATCTCTTTCCACTGAAAAACCTTTCAGGGGATCTTTTGCAACAGTTTGGCACCGTTTTTGAGTGAATTGCAGAACGTCAGATTTTTGCTGAAATTGTGACCGCGCGGCTTAGGGATTTTTTTTAAAAAAAGTTTTTCAGAGCTTGCGTGAATATTCTTTTTCAATGATAAAAACCCATCTCTTTCCAACAAAAAACCTTTCAGGGGATCTTTCGCAACAGTTTGGCACCGTTTTTGAGTGAATTCCCGAACGTCAGATTTTTGCTGAAATTGTGACCGCACGGCTTAGGGATTTTTTCAAAAAAATGTTTTTCAGACCTTGCGTGAAAATTCTTTTTCAATGATAAAAACCCATCTCTTTCCACCAAAAAACCATTCAGGGGATCGTTTGCAACCGTTTGGCTCCGTTTTTGAGTGAATTCCCGAACGTCAGATTTTTGCTGAAATTGTGACCGCGCGGCTTAGGGATTTTTTCAAAAAAATGTTTTTCAGACCTTGCGTGAAAATTCTTTTTCAATGATAAAAACCCATCTCTTTCCACCGTAAAAGCTTTCAGGGGATCAAATGCAATTGTTTGGCACCATTTTTGAGTGAATTCCATAACGTCAGATTTTTGCTGAAATTGTGATCTCGCGGATTAGGGATTTTTTCAAAAAAAGTTTTTCAGACCTTGCGTGAAAATTCTTTTTCAATGATAAAAACCCATCTCTTTCCACAGAAAAACATTTCAGGGGATCGTTTGCAACAGTTTGGCACCGTTTTTGAGTGAATTGCAGAACGTCAGATTTTTGCTGAAATTGTGACCGCGCGGCTTAGGGATTTTTTCAACAAAAAGTTGTTCAGACCTTGCGTGAAAATTCTTTTTCAATGATCAAAACCCATCTCTTTCCACCAAAAAACCTTTCAGGGGATCGTTTGCAGCCGTTTGGCACCGTTTTTGAGTGAATTGCAGAACGTCAGATTTTTGCTGAAATTGTGACCGCGCGGCTTAGGGATTTTTTCAAAAAAAAGTTGTTCAGACCTTGCGGGCTAATTCTGTTTCCATGATAAAAACCCATCTCTTTCCACTGAAAAACCTTTCAGGGGATCGTTTGCAATAGTTTGGCACCATTTTTGAGTGAATTCCCGAACGCCAGATTTTTGCTGAAATTGTGACCGCGCGGATTAGGGATTTTTTCAAAAAAAAGTTCTTCAGACCTTGCGTGAAAATTCTTTTTCAATGATAAAAACCCGTCTCTTTCCACTGAAACACCTTTCAGGGGATCGTTTGCAACAGTTTGGAACCATTTTTGAGTGAATTCCAGAACGTCAGATTTTTGCTGAAATTGTGACCGCGCGGCTTAGGGATTTTTTTTAAAAAAAGTTGTTCAGACCTTGTGGGCTAAGTCTGCTTCTATGATAAAAACCCATCTCTTTCCACCGAAAAACCTTTCAGGGGATCAAATGCAACAGTTTGGCACCGTTTTTGAGTGAATTGCCGAACGTCAGATTTTTGCTGAAATTGTGACTGCGCGGCTTAGGGATTTTTTCAAAAAAAAGTTGTTCAGACCTTGCGGGCTAATTCTGTTTCAATGATAAAAACCCATCTCTTTCCACTGAAAAACCTTTCAGGGGATCGTTTGCAATAGTTTGGCACCATTTTTGAGTGAATTCCCGAACGCCAGATTTTTGCTGAAATTGTGACCCGCGCGGATTAGGGATTTTTTTAAAAAAAAAGTTGTTCAGACCTTGCGGGCTAATTCTGTTTCAATGATAAAAACCCATCTCTTTCCACTGAAAAACCTTTCAGGGGATCGTTTGCAATAGTTTGGCACCATTTTTGAGTGAATTCCCGAACGTCAGATTTTTGCTGAAATTGTGACCGCGCGGCTTAGGGATTTTTTCAAAAAAAGATTTTCAGACCTTGCGGGCTAATTCTGTTTCCATGATAAAAACCCATCTCTATCCACCGAAAAACCTTTCAGGGGATAAAATGCAACAGTTTGGCACTGTTTTTGAGTGAATTGCAGAACGTCAGATTTTTGCCGAAATTGTGACCGCGCGGCTTAGGGATTTTTATTAAAAAAAGTTTTTCAGACCTTGCGTGAAAATTCTTTTTCAATGATCAAAACCCATCTCTTTCCACCAAAAAACCTTTCAGGGGATCGTTTGCAACCGTTTGGCTCCGTTTTTGAGTGAATTCCCGAACGTCAGATTTTTGCTGAAATTGTGACCGCGCGGCTTAGGGATTTTTTCAAAAAAATGTTTTTCAGACCTTGCGTGAAAATTCTTTTTCAATGATAAAAACCCATCTCTTTCCACCGTAAAAGCTTTCAGGGGATCAAATGCAATAGTTTGGCACCATTTTTGAGTGAATTCCATAACGTCAGATTTTTGCTGAAATTGTGACCGCACGGCTTAGGGATTTTTTCAAAAAAAGTTTTTCAGACCTTGCGTGAAAATTCTTTTTCAATGATCAAAACCCATCTCTTTCCACCAAAAAACCATTCAGGGGATCGTTTGCAACCGTTTGGCTCCGTTTTTGAGTGAATTCCCGAACGTCAGATTTTTGCTGAAATTGTGACCGCGCGGCTTAGGGATTTTTTCAAAAAAATGTTTTTCAGACCTTGCGTGAAAATTCTTTTTCAATGATAAAAACCCATCTCTTTCCACCGTAAAAGCTTTCAGGGGATCAAATGCAATAGTTTGGCACCATTTTTGAGTGAATTCCATAACGTCAGATTTTTGTTGAAATTGTGACCTCGCGGCTTAGGGATTTTTTCAAAAAAAAAATTTCAGACCTTGCGTGAAAATTCTTTTTCAATGATAAAAACCCATCTCTTTCCACAGAAAAACATTTCAGGGGATCGTTTGCAACAGTTTGGCACCGTTTTTGAATGAATTCCAGAACGTCAGATTTTTGCTGAAATTGTGACCGCGCGGCTTAGGGATTTTTTCAAAAAAAAGTTGTTCAGACCTTTAGGGCTAATTCTGTTTCCATGATAAAAACCCATCTCTTTCCACTGAAAAACCTTTCAGGGGATCGTTTGCAATAGTTTGGCACCATTTTTGAGTGAATTCCCGAACGCCAGATTTTTGCTGAAATTGTGACCGCGCGGATTAGGGATTTTTTCAAAAAAAAGTTGTTCAGACCTTGCGTGAAAATTCTTTTTCAATGATAAAAACCCGTCTCTTTCCACCGAAACACCTTTCAGGGGATAGTTTGCAACAGTTTGGAACCATTTTTGAGTGAATTCCAGAACCTCAGATTTTTGCTGAAATTGTGACCGCGCGGCTTAGGGATTTTTTTTTAAAAAAAGTTGTTCAGACCTTGTGGGCTAAGTCTGCTTCTATGATAAAAACCCATCTCTTTCCACCGAAAAACCTTTCAGGGGATCAAATGCAACAGTTTGGCACCGTTTTTGAGTGAATTGCTGAACGTCAGATTTTTGCTGAAATTGTGACTGCGCGGCTTAGGGATTTTTTCAAAAAAAAGTTGTTCAGACCTTGCGGGCTAATTCTGTTTCAATGATAAAAACCCATCTCTTTCCACTGAAAAACCTTTCAGGGGATCGTTTGCAATAGTTTGGCACCATTTTTGAGTGAATTCCCGAACGCCAGATTTTTGCTGAAATTGCGACCCGCGCGGATTAGGGATTTTTTTTAAAAAAAGTTGTTCAGACCTTGCGGGCTAATTCTGTTTCAATGATAAAAACCCATCTCTTTCCACTGAAAAACCTTTCAGGGGATCGTTTGCAATAGTTTGGCACCATTTTTGAGTGAATTCCCGAACGTCAGATTTTTGCTGAAATTGTGACCGCGCGGCTTAGGGATTTTTTCAAAAAAAGATTTTCAGATCTTGCGTGAAAATTCTTTTTCAATGATAAAAACCCATCTCTTTCCATCGAAAAACCTTTCAGGGGATCGTTTGCAACAGTTTGGCACCGTTTTTGAGTGAATTCCAGAACGTCAGATTTTTGCTGAAATTGTGACCGCGCGGCTTAGGGATTTTTTCAAAAAAATGTTTTTCAGACCTTGCGTGAAAATTCTTTTTCAATGATAAAAACCCATCTCTTTCCACCGTAAAAGCTTTCAGGGGATCAAATGCAATAGTTTGGCACCATTTTTGAGTGAATTCCATAACGTCAGATTTTTGCTGAAATTGTGACCTCGCGGCTTAGGGATTTTTTCAAAAAAAAAATTTCAGACCTTGCGTGAAAATTCTTTTTCAATGATAAAAACCCATCTCTTTCCACAGAAAAACATTTCAGGGGATCGTTTGCAACAGTTTGGCACCGTTTTTGAATGAATTCCAGAACGTCAGATTTTTGCTGAAATTGTGACCGCGCGGCTTAGGGATTTTTTCAAAAAAAAGTTGTTCATACCTTGCGGGCTAATTCTGTTTCTATGATAAAAACCCATCTCTTTCCACTGAAAAACCTTTCAGGGGATCGTTTGCAATAGTTTGGCACAATTTTTGAATGAATTCCATAACGTCAGATTTTTGCTGAAATTGTGACCGCGCGGCTTAGGGATTTTTTCAAAAAAAAGTTGTTCAGACCTTGCGGGCTAATTCTGTTTCCATGATAAAAACCCATCTCTTTCCACTGAAAAACCTTTCAGGGGATCGTTTGCAATAGTTTGGCACCATTTTTGAGTGAATTCCCGAACGCCAGATTTTTGCTGAAATTGTGACCACGCGGATTAGGGATTTTTTCAAAAAAAAGTTGTTCAGACCTTGCGTGAAAATTCTTTTTCAATGATAAAAACCCGTCTCTTTCCACCGAAACACCTTTCAGGGGATCGTTTGCAACAGTTTGGAACCATTTTTGAGTGAATTCCAGAACGTCAGATTTTTGCTGAAATTGTGACCGCGCGGCTTAGGGATTTTTTTAAAAAAAAAGTTGTTCAGACCTTGTGGGCTAAGTCTGCTTCTATGATAAAAACCCATCTCTTTCCACCGAAAAACCTTTCAGGGGATCAAATGCAACAGTTTGGCACCGTTTTTGAGTGAATTGCTGAACGTCAGATTTTTGCTGAAATTGTGACTGCGCGGCTTAGGGATTTTTTCAAAAAAAAGTTGTTCAGACCTTGCGGGCTAATTCTGTTTCAATGATAAAAACCCATCTCTTTCCACTGAAAAACCTTTCAGGGGATCGTTTGCAATAGTTTGGCACCATTTTTGAGTGAATTCCCGAACGCCAGATTTTTGCTGAAATTGTGACCCGCGCGGATTAGGGATTTTTTTTTAAAAAAGTTGTTCAGACCTTGCGGGCTAATTCTGTTTCAATGATAAAAACCCATCTCTTTCCACTGAAAAACCTTTCAGGGGATCGTTTGCAATAGTTTGGCACCATTTTTGAGTGAATTCCCGAACGTCAGATTTTTGCTGAAATTGTGACCGCGCGGCTTAGGGATTTTTTCAAAAAAAGATTTTGAGATCTTGCGTGAAAATTCTTTTTCAATGATAAAAACCCATCTCTTTCCATCGAAAAACCTTTCAGGGGATCGTTTGCAACAGTTTGGCACCGTTTTTGAGTGAATTCCAGAACGTCAGATTATTTCTGAAATTGTGACCACGCGGTTTAGGGATTTTTTCAAAAAAAAGTTGTTCAGACCTTGCGGGCTGATTCTGTTTCAATGATAAAAACCCATCTCTTTCCACTGAAAAACCTTTCAGGGGATCGTTTGCAATAGTTTGGAACCATTTTTCAGTGAATTCCAGAACATCAGATTTTTGCTGAAATTGTGACCGCGCGGCTTAGGGATTTTTTCAAAAAAATGATTTTCAGACCTTGCGTGAAAATTCTTTTTCAATGATAAAAACCCATCTGTTTCCACTGAAAAACCTTTCAGGGGATCGTTTGCAATAGTTTGGCACCAATTTTGAGTGAATTCCAGAAAATCAGATTTTTGCTGAAATTGTGACCGCGCGGCTTAGGGATTTTTTCAAAGAAATGTTTTTCAGACCTTGCGTGAAAATTCTTTTTCAATGATAAAAACCTATCTCTTTCCACCGAAAAACCTTTCAGGGAATCGTTTGCAACAGTTGGGCACCATTTTTGAGTGAATTGCAGAACGTCAGATTTTTGCCGAAATTGTGAACGCGCGGCTTAGGGATTTTTATTAAAAAAGTTTTTCAGACCTTGCATGAAAATTCTTTTTCAATGATAAAAACCCATCTCTTTCCACTGAAAAACCTTTCAGGGGATCGTTTGCAACAGTTTGGCACCGTTTTTGACTGAATTCCAGAACGTCAGATTTTTGCTGAAATTGTGACCGCGCGGCTTAGGGATTTTTTTTAAAAAAAGTTTTTCAGACCTTACGTGAGAATTCTTTTCCAATGATAAAACCGAATAACCTTTCAGGGGTTCGTTTGCAACAGTTTGGCACCGTTTTTGAGTGAATTCCAGAACAGAGGGAGACAGTGCTCCTGAAGGTAGGAGTCTATCAATTAATGAAGATGATCATCCAAATGTCATAGACCAAACGGAGCAAACAGCACGCGGACTTAGTGGTGGGAGGAAAAAATCCTTAAATAAGAGACACGGGGGAATGATTAATGGACTTCAATGTCTGTACACTAATGCGCAAAGCATGGGAAATAAACAAGATGAGCTTGAGCTCTTGGTACAGCAAACTAAATATGACATAATAGGCATCACTGAAACCTGGTGGGATAAGTCCCACGATTGGAATGTAATAATGGGGGGATACAATCTATTTCAGAGAAACAGACCAGACAAGAAAGGAGGAGGAGTGGCGTTATATGTCAGGGATGTGTATACCTGTGAAGAGATCCAAGATTTAGATCCTCAAAGCCAAAGTGAGAGCATTTGGGTCAAAATTAAGGGAGAGAAGAATAACAGAGACCTCATTGTGGGAGTTTACTATAGATCCCCAAGCCAAACGGAGGACATAGATGATGCCTTCCTGGAACAGATGGCGAAGCATGCAAAAGGAAGGGAGATAGTAGTAATGGGGGACTTCAATTACCCGGATATTTGTTGGACGTCAAACTCAGCCAAGAGCATAAGGTCAAACAGATTCCTCACTGGCCTTGCAGACAACTTCATTGTCCAGAAAGTGGGAGAAGCAACAAGAGGAACAGCCATTTTAGATCTGGTCCTAACCAATGTTGATGACCTGGTTAGTGGGGTAGAAGTGGAAGGATCATTAGGCGCGAGTGATCATGCTCTTCTGAAGTTTACTATACAGCGGAAAGGAGCAGCCAAGCATACTAGGACTCAATTTCTTGACTTTAAGAAAGCCGACTTCATAAAACTTAGGGAAGTGCTGGGTGAGATCCCATGGACAACAATACTAAAAGGAAAGGGAGTTCATGATAGCTGGGAGTTTGTTAAGAGGGAGATACTAAAAGCACAACATCAGGCAATACCAATGAGACGGAAACATGGAAGGTGCCTAAAGAAGCCAGGGTGGCTATCTAAAGAACTTTTAACTGAATTAAGATTAAAAAAGGATGTGTACAAAAAATGGAAAAGGGGGGAAACCACCAAAGAGGAATTCAAACAAATAGCCAGCACGTGTAGACACAAAGTCAGAAAAGCTAAAGCACAGAATGAACTCAGGCTTGCTAGAGAGGTTAAAAGCAACAAAAAAGGCTTTTATGGGTATGTTCGTAGCAAAAGGAAGAACAAAGAAACAATGGGATCACTCAGAGGAGAAGATGGTGAAATGCAAACAGGGGACACAGAAAGGGCTGAACTACTCAATGCCTTCTTTGCCTCAGTCTTCTCAGATAAAGAAAACAATGCCCGACCTGAAGAATTTGGAGCAAATGATTCAGCAAAGGAAACACAGCCCAGAATAACTAAGGAGATAGTACAAGAATACTTGGCTAGATTAGATGTATTCAAGTCTCCAGGGCCAGATGAACTGCATCCAAGAGTATTAAAAGAACTGGCAGATGTGATCTCAGAACCACTGGCAGTCATCTTTGAGAATTCCTGGAGAACAGGCGAAGTCCCGGCAGACTGGAGGAGGGCAAATGTTGTCCCTATTTTCAAAAAGGGGAAAAGAGAGGACCCAAATAATTACCGCCCAGTCAGTCTGACATCAATAGCAGGGAAGATTCTGGAGCAGATCATTAAGCAAACAGTCTGTGAGCACCTAGAAAGGAATGCTGTGATCACCAATAGTCAGCATGGATTTCTGAAAAATAAGTCATGTCAGACTAACCTGATCTCGTTTTTTGACAGAATTACAAGCCTGGTAGATGAAGGGAACGCAGTGGATGTAGCCTACCTTGATTTCAGCAAGGCATTTGACAAGGTGCCCCATGATATTCTTGTAAAGAAGCTGGTAAAATGCGGTCTTGACTATGCTACCACTCAGTGGATTTGTAACTGGCTGACTGACCGAACCCAAAGGGTGCTCATCAATGGTTCCTCTTCATCCTGGAGAAGAGTGACTAGTGGGGTGCCACAGGGTTCTGTCTTGGGCCCGGTCTTATTCAACATCTTTATCAACGACTTGGATGATGGACTCAAGGGCATCCTGATCAAATTTGCAGATGACACCAAACTGGGAGGGGTGGCTAACACCCCAGAGGACAGGATCACACTTCAAAACGACCTTGACAGATTAGAGAACTGGGCAAAAATAAACAAGATGAATTTTAACAGGGAGAAATGTAAAGTATTGCACTTGGGCAAAAAAAATGAGAGGCACAAATACAAGATGGGTGACACCTGGCTTGAGAGCAGTACATGTGAAAAGGATCTAGGAGTCTTGGTTGACCACAAACTTGACATGAGCCAACAGTGTGACGCGGCAGCTAAAAAAGCCAATGCAATTCTGGGCTGCATCAATAGGAGTATAGCATCTAGATCAAGGGAAGTAATAGTGCCACTGTATTCTGCTCTGGTCAGACCTCACCTGGAGTACTGTGTCCAGTTCTGGGCACCACAATTCAAGAAGGACACTGACAAACTGGAACGTGTCCAGAGGAGGGCAACCAAAATGGTCAAAGGCCTGGAAACGATGCCTTATGAGGAACGGCTAAGGGAGCTGGGCATGTTTAGCCTGGAGAAGAGGAGGTTAAGGGGTGATATGATAGCCATGTTCAAATATATAAAAGGATGTCACATAGAGGAGGGAGAAAGGTTGTTTTCTGCTGCTCCGGAGAAGCGGACACGGAGCAATGGATCCAAACTACAAGAAAGAAGATTCCACCTAAACATTAGGAAGAACTTCCTGACAGTAAGAGCTGTTCGACAGTGGAATTTGCTGCCAAGGAGTGTGGTGGAGTCTCCTACTTTGGAGGTCTTTAAGCAGAGGCTTGACAACCATAAGTCAGGAGTGCTCTGATGGTGTTTCCTGCTTGGCAGGGGGTTGGACTCGATGGCCCTTGTGGTCTCTTCCAACTCTATGATTCTATGATTCTATGATTCTAACGTCAGATTTTTGCTGAAATTGTGACCGCGCGGCTTAGGGATTTTTTCAAAAAAAAGTTGTTCAGACCCTGCGGGCTATTTCTGTTTCAATGATAAAAACCCATCTGTTTCCACTGAAAAACCATTCAGGGGATCGTTTGCAACAGTTTGGCACCATTTTTGAGTGAATTGCAGAACGTCAGATTTTTGCTGAAATTGTGACCGCGCGGCTTAGGGATTTTTTTTTTAAAAAAAATTTGTTTAGACCTTGCGGGCTGATTCTGTTTCAATGATAAAAACCCATCTCTTTCCACTGAAAAACCTTTCAGGGGATCGTTTGCAATAGTTTGGCACCATTTTTGAGTGAATTGCAGAACGTCAGATTTTTGCCGAAATTGTGACCGCGCGGCTTAGGGATTTTTTCAAAAAAAAGTTGTTCAGACCTTGCGGGCTGATTCTGTTTCAATGATAAAAACCCATCTCTTTCCACTGAAAAACCTTTCAGGGGATCGTTTGCAATAGTTTGGCACCATTTTTCAGTGAATTCCAGAACATCAGATTTTTGCTGAAATTGTGACCGCGCGGCTTAGGGATTTTTTCAAAAAAATGTTTTTCAGACCTTGCGTGAAAATTCTTTTTCAATGATAAAAACCCATCTCTTTCCACCGAAAAACCTTTCAGGGGATCATTTGCAAGAGTTGGGCACCATTTTTGAGTGAATTGCAGAACGTCAGATTTTTCCCGAAATTGTGACCGCGCGGCTTAGGGATTTTTATTAAAAAAAGTTTTTCAGACCTTGCATGAAAATTCTTTTTCAATGATAAAAACCCATCTGTTTCCACCGAAAAACCTTTGAGGGGATCGTTTGCAACAGTTTGGCACCGTTTTTGAGTGAATTCCAGAACGTCAGATTTTTGCTGAAATTGTGACCGCGCGGCTTAGGGATTTTTTCAAAAAAAAAGTTGTTCAGACCTTGCGGGCTAATTCTGTTTCAATGATAAAAACCTATCTGTTTCCACTGAAACACCATTCAGGGGATTGTTTGCAACAGTTTGGCACCATTTTTGAGTGAATTCCAGAACGTCAGATTTTTGCTGAAATTGTGACCACGCGGCTTAGGGATTTTTTATTAAAAAAAGTTTTTCAGACCTTGCATGAAAATTCTTTTTCAATGATAAAAACCCATCTCTTCCCACCGAAAAACCTTTCAGGGGATCGTTTGCAACAGTTTGGCACCATTTTTGAGTGAATTCCAGAACATCAGATTTTTGCTGAAATTGTGACTGCGCGGCTTAGGGATTTTTTCAAAAAAATGTTTTTCAGACCTTGCATGAAAATTCTTTTTCAATGATAAAAACCCATCTCTTTCCACCGAAAAACCTTTCAGGGGATCAAATGCAACAGTTGAGCACCATTTTTGAGTGAATTCCAGAAAATCAGATTTTTGCTGAAATTGTGACCGCGCGGCTTAGGGATTTTTTTTTTTAAAAAAATTGTTTAGACCTTGCCGGCTAATTCTGTTTCTATGATAAAAACCCATCTCTTTCCACTGAAAATCCTTTCAGGGGATCGTTTTTAATACTTTGGCACCATTTTTGTGTGAATTGCAGAACGTCAGATTTTTGCCGAAATTGTGACCGCGCGGCTTAGGGATTTTTTTCAAAAAAAGATTTTCAGATCCTGCGTGAAAATTCTTTTTCAATGATAAAAACCCATCTCTTTCCATCGAAAAACCTTTCAGGGGATCGTTTGCAACAGTTTGGCACCGTTTTTGAGTGAATTCCAGAACGTCAGATTTTTGCTGAAATTGTGACCGCGCGGCTTAGGGATTTTTTCAAAAAAAAGTTGTTCAGACCTTGCGGGCTGATTCTGTTTCAATGATAAAAACCCATCTGTTTCCACTGAAAAACCATTCAGGGGATCGTTTGCAACAGTTTGGCACCATTTTTGAGTGAATTCCAGAACGTCAGATTTTTGCTGAAATTGTGACCGCGCGGCTTAGGGATTTTTTCAAAAAAATAAATTTTCAGACCTTGCGGGCTAATTCTGTTTCTATGATAAAAACCCATCTCTTTCCACCGAAAAACCTTTCAGGGGATCAAATGCAACAGTTTGGCACCATGTTTGAGTGAATTGCAGAAGGTCATATTTTTGCTGAAATTGTGACCGCGCGGCTTAGGGATTTTTTCAAAAAAAGTTTTTCAGACCTTGCGTCAAAATTCTTTTTCAATGATAAAAACCCATCTCTTTCCACCAAAAAACCTTTCAGGGGATCTTTTGCAACCGTTTGGCACCATTCTTGAGTGAATTCCAGAACGTCAGATTTTTGCTGAAATTGTGACCGCGCGGCTTAGGGATTTTTTCAAAAAAACTTTTTCAGACCTTGCGTGAAAATTCTTTTTCAATGATAAAAACCCATCTCTTTCTACTGAAAAACCTTTCAGGGGATCGTTTGCAACAGTTTCGCACCGTTTTTGAGTGAATTCCAGAACGTCAGATTTTTGCTGAAATTGTGACCGCGCGGCTTAGGGATTTTTTCAAAAAAAGTTTTTCAAACCTTGCGTGAAAATTCTTTTTCAATGATAAAAACCCATCTCTTTCCACCAAAAAAGCTTTCAGGGAATCATTTGTAACAGTTTGGCACCATTTTTGAGTGAATTCCCGAACGCCAGATTTTTGCTGAAATAGTGACCCGCGTGGATTAGGGATTTTTTTTAAAAAAAAGTTGTTCAGACCGCGCGGCTTAGGGATTTTTTTAAAAAAAAGTTGTTCAGACCTTGTGGGTTAAGTCTGCTTCTATGATAAAAACCCATCTCTTTCCACCGAAAAACCTTTCAGGGGATCAAATGCAACAGTTTGGCACCGTTTTTGAGTGAATTGCCGAACGTCAGATTTTTGCTGAAATTGTGACTGCGCGGCTTAGGGATTTTTTCAAAAAAAAGTTGTTCAGACCTTGCGGGCTAATTCTGTTTCAATGATAAAAACCCATCTCTTTCCACTGAAAAACCTTTCAGGGGATCGTTTGCAATAGTTTGGCACCATTTTTGAGTGAATTCCCGAACGCCAGATTTTTGCTGAAATTGTGACCGCGCGGCTTAGGGATTTTTTCAAAAAAAGATTTTCAGATCTTGCGTGAAAATTCTTTTTCAATGATAAAAACCCATCTCTTTCCATCGAAAAACCTTTCAGGGGATCGTTTGCAACAGTTTGGCACCGTTTTTGAGTGAATTCCAGAACGTCAGATTATTTCTGAAATTGTGACCACGCGGCTTAGGGATTTTTTCAAAAAAATGATTTTCAGACCTTGCGGGCTAATTCTGTTTCCATGATAAAAACCCATCTCTATCCACCGAAAAACCTTTCAGGGGATAAAATGCAACAGTTTGGCACCGTTTTTGAGTGAATTGCAGAACGTCAGATTTTTGCCGAAATTGTGACCGCGCGGCTTAGGGATTTTTATTAAAAAAAGTTTTTCAGACCTTGCGTGAAAATTCTTTTTCAATGATCAAAACCCATCTCTTTCCACCAAAAAACCTTTCAGGGGATCGTTTGCAACCGTTTGGCTCCGTTTTTGAGTGAATTCCCGAACGTCAGATTTTTGCTGAAATTTTGACCCCGCGGCTTAGGGATTTTTTCAAAAAAATGTTTTTCAGACCTTGCGTGAAAATTCTTTTTCAATGATAAAAACCCATCTCTTTCCACCGTAAAAGCTTTCAGGGGATCAAATGCAATAGTTTGGCACCATTTTTGAGTGAATTCCATAACGTCAGATTTTTGCTGAAATTGTGACCGCACGGCTTAGGGATTTTTTCAAAAAAAGTTTTTCAGACCTTGCGTGAAAATTCTTTTTCAATGATCAAAACCCATCTCTTTCCACCAAAAAACCATTCAGGGGATCGTTTGCAACCGTTTGGCTCCGTTTTTGAGTAAATTCCCGAACGTCAGATTTTTGCTGAAATTGTGACCGCGCGGCTTAGGGATTTTTTCAAAAAAATGTTTTTCAGACCTTGCGTGAAAATTCTTTTTCAATGATAAAAACCCATCTCTTTCCACCGTAAAAGCTTTCAGGGGATCAAATGCAATAGTTTGGCACCATTTTTGAGTGAATTCCATAACGTCAGATTTTTGCTGAAATTGTGACCTCGCGGCTTAGGGATTTTTTCAAAAAAAGTTTTTCAGACCTTGCGTGAAAATTCTTTTTCAATGATAAAAACCCATCTCTTTCCACAGAAAAACATTTCAGGGGATCGTTTGCAACAGTTTGGCACCGTTTTTGAATGAATTCCAGAACGTCAGATTTTTGCTGAAATTGTGACCGCGCGGCTTAGGGATTTTTTCAAAAAAAAGTTGTTCATACCTTGCGGGCTAATTCTGTTTCTATGATAAAAACCCATCTCTTTCCACTGAAAAACCTTTCAGGGGATAGTTTGCAATAGTTTGGCACAATTTTTGAATGAATTCCATAACGTCAGGTTTTTGCTGAAATTGTGACCGCGCGGCTTAGGGATTTTTTCAAAAAAAAGTTGTTCAGACCTTGCGGGCTAATTCTGTTTCCATGATAAAAACCCATCTCTTTCCACTGAAAAACCTTTCAGGGGATCGTTTGCAATAGTTTGGCACCATTTTTGAGTGAATTCCCGAACGCCAGATTTTTGCTGAAATTGTGACCGCGCGGATTAGGGATTTTTTCAAAAAAAAGTTGTTCAGACCTTGCGTGAAAATTCTTTTTCAATGATAAAAACCCATCTCTTTCCATCGAAAAACCTTTCAGGGGATCGTTTGCAACAGTTTGGCACCGTTTTTGAGTGAATTCCAGAACGTCAGATTATTTCTGAAATTGTGACCACGCGGCTTAGGGATTTTTTAAAAAAAAAGTTGTTCAGACCTTGCGGGCTGATTCTGTTTCAATGATAAAAACCCATCTCTTTCCACTGAAAAACCTTTCAGGGGATCGTTTGCAATAGTTTGGCACCATTTTTCAGTGAATTCCAGAACATCAGATTTTTGCTGAAATTGTGACCGCGCGGCTTAGGGATTTTTTGAAAAAAATGATTTTCAGACCTTGCGTGAAAATTCTTTTTCAATGATAAAAACCCATCTCTTTCCACTGAAAAACCTTTCAGGGGATCGTTTGCAATAGTTTGGCACCATTTTTGAGTGAATTCCAGAAAATCAGATTTTTGCTGAAATTGTGACCGCGCGGCTTAGGGATTTTTTCAAAGAAATGTTTTTCAGACCTTGCGTGAAAATTCTTTTTCAATGATAAAAACCCATCTCTTTCCACCGAAAAACCTTTCAGGGGATCGTTTGCAACAGTTGGGCACCATTTTTGAGTGAATTGCAGAACGTCAGATTTTTGCCGAAATTGTGAACGCGCGGCTTAGGGATTTTTATTAAAAAGGTTTTTCAGACCTTGCATGAAAATTCTTTTTCAATGATAAAAACCCATCTCTTTCCACTGAAAAACCTTTCAGGGGATCGTTTGCAACAGTTTGGCACCGTTTTTGACTGAATTCCAGAACGTCAGATTTTTGCTGAAATTGTGACCGCGCGGCTTAGGGATTTTTTTAAAAAAAAGTTTTTCAGACCTTGCGTGAGAATTCTTTTCCAATGATAAAAACCCATCTCTTTCCACCGAAAAACCTTTCAGGGGATCGTTTGCAACAGTTGGGCACCATTTTTGAGTGAATTGCAGAACGTCAGATTTTTGCCGAAATTGTGACCGCGCGGCTTAGGGATTTTTATTAAAAAAAGTTTTTCAGACCTTGCGTGAAAATTCTTTTTCAATGATAAAAACCCATCTCTTTCCACCGAATAACCTTTCAGGGGTTCGTTTGCAACAGTTTGGCACCATTTTTGAGTGAATTCCAGAACGTCAGATTTTTGCTGAAATTGTGACCGCGCGGCTTAGGGATTTTTTCAAAAAAAAGTTGTTCAGACCTTGCGGGCTGATTCTGTTTCAATGATAAAAACCCATCTCTTTCCACTGAAAAACCTTTCAGGGGATCGTTTGCAATAGTTTGGCACCATTTTTCAGTGAATTCCAGAACATCAGATTTTTGCTGAAATTGTGACCGCGCGGCTTAGGGATTTTTTCAAAAAAATAAATTTTCAGACCTTGCGGGCTAATTCTGTTTCTATGATAAAAACCCATCTCTTTCCACCGAAAAACCTTTCAGGGGATCAAATGCAACAGTTTGGCACCATGTTTGAGTGAATTGCAGAAGGTCATATTTTTGCTGAAATTGTGACCGCGCGGCTTAGGGATTTTTTTTAAAAAAAGTTTTTCAGACCTTGCGTGAAAATTCTTTTTCAATGATAAAAACCCATCTCTTTCCACCGAAAAACCTTTCAGGGGATCGTTTGCAACAGTTTGGCACCATTTTTCAGTGAATTCCAGAACGTCAGATTTTTGCTGAAATTGTGACCGCGCGGCTTAGGGATTTTTTTTAAAAAAAAATTGTTCAGACCTTGCGGGCTAATTCTGTTTCTATGATAAAAGCCCATCTCTTTCCACCGAAAAACCGTTCAGGGGATTGTTTGCGACAGTTTGGCACCGTTTTTGAGTGAATTCCAGAATGTCAGATTTTTGCTGAAATTGTGACCGCGCAGCTTAGGGATTTTTTTTAAAAAAAGTTTTTCAGACCTTGCGTGAAAATTCTTTTTCAATGATTAAAACCCATCTCTTTCCACCGAAAAACCTTTCAGGGGATCTTTTGCAACCGTTTGGCACCATTCTTGAGTGAATTCCAGAACGTCAGATTTTTGCTGAAATTCTGACCGCGCGGCTTAGGGATTTTTTCAAAAAAAGTTTTTCAGACACTGCGTGAAAATTCTTTTTCAATGATAAAAACCCATCTCTTTCTACTGAAAAACCTTTCAGGGGATCGTTTGCAACAGTTTGGCACCGTTTTTGAGTGAATTCCAGAACGTCAGATTTTTGCTGAAATTGTGACCGCGCGGCTTAGGGATTTTTTCAAAAAAAAGTTGTTCATACCTTGCGGGCTAATTCTGTTTCTATGATAAAAACCCATCTCTTTCCATCGAAAAACCTTTCAGGGGATCGTTTGCAACAGTTTGGCACCGTTTTTGAGTGAATTCCAGAACGTCAGATTATTTCTGAAATTGTGACCACGCGGCTTAGGGATTTTTTCAAAAAAAAGTTGTTCAGACCTTGCGGGCTGATTCTGTTTCAATGATAAAAACCCATCTCTTTCCACTGAAAAACCTTTCAGGGGATCGTTTGCAATAGTTTGGCACCATTTTTCAGTGAATTCCAGAACATCAGATTTTTGCTGAAATTGTGACCGCGCGGCTTAGGGATTTTTTCAAAAAAATGATTTTCAGACCTTGCGTGAAAATTCTTTTTCAATGATAAAAACCCATCTCTTTCCACTGAAAAACCTTTCAGGGGATCGTTTGCAATAGTTTGGCACCATTTTTGAGTGAATTCCAGAAAATCAGATTTTTGCTGAAATTGTGACCGCGCGGCTTAGGGATTTTTTCAAAGAAATGTTTTTCAGACCTTGCGTGAAAATTCTTTTTCAATGATAAAAACCCATCTCTTTCCACCGAAAAACCTTTCAGGGGATCGTTTGCAACAGTTGGGCACCATTTTTGAGTGAATTGCAGAACGTCAGATTTTTGCCGAAATTGTGAACGCGCGGCTTAGGGATTTTTATTAAAAAGGTTTTTCAGACCTTGCATGAAAATTCTTTTTCAATGATAAAAACCCATCTCTTTCCACTGAAAAACCTTTCAGGGGATCGTTTGCAACAGTTTGGCACCGTTTTTGACTGAATTCCAGAACGTCAGATTTTTGCTGAAATTGTGACCGCGCGGCTTAGGGATTTTTTTTAAAAAAAGTTTTTCAGACCTTGCGTGAGAATTCTTTTCCAATGATAAAAACCCATCTCTTTCCACCGAAAAACCTTTCAGGGGATCGTTTGCAACAGTTGGGCACCATTTTTGAGTGAATTGCAGAACGTCAGATTTTTGCCGAAATTGTGACCGCGCGGCTTAGGGATTTTTATTAAAAAAAGTTTTTCAGACCTTGCGTGAAAATTCTTTTTCAATGATAAAAACCCATCTCTTTCCACCGAATAACCTTTCAGGGGTTCGTTTGCAACAGTTTGGCACCATTTTTGAGTGAATTCCAGAACGTCAGATTTTTGCTGAAATTGTGACCGCGCGGCTTTGGGATTTTTTCAAAAAAAAGTTGTTCAGACCTTGCGGGCTGATTCTGTTTCAATGATAAAAACCCATCTCTTTCCACTGAAAAACCTTTCAGGGGATCGTTTGCAATAGTTTGGCACCATTTTTCAGTGAATTCCAGAACATCAGATTTTTGCTGAAATTGTGACCGCGCGGCTTAGGGATTTTTTCAAAAAAATAAATTTTCAGACCTTGCGGGCTAATTCTGTTTCTATGATAAAAACCCATCTCTTTCCACCGAAAAACCTTTCAGGGGATCAAATGCAACAGTTTGGCACCATGTTTGAGTGAATTGCAGAAGGTCATATTTTTGCTGAAATTGTGACCGCGCGGCTTAGGGATTTTTTTTAAAAAAAGTTTTTCAGACCTTGCGTGAAAATTGTTTTTCAATGATAAAAACCCATCTCTTTCCACCGAAAAACCTTTCAGGGGATCGTTTGCAACAGTTTGGCACCATTTTTCAGTGAATTCCAGAACGTCAGATTTTTGCTGAAATTGTGACCGCGCGGCTTAGGGATTTTTTTTTAAAAAAAATTGTTCAGACCTTGCGGGCTAATTCTGTTTCTATGATAAAAACCCATCTCTTTCCACCGAAAAACCTTTCAGGGGATCTTTTGCAACCGTTTGGCACCATTCTTGAGTGAATTCCAGAACGTCAGATTTTTGCTGAAATTCTGACCGCGCGGCTTAGGGATTTTTTCAAAAAAAGTTTTTCAGACACTGCGTGAAAATTCTTTTTCAATGATAAAAACCCATCTCTTTCTACTGAAAAACCTTTCAGGGGATCGTTTGCAACAGTTTGGCACCGTTTTTGAGTGAATTCCAGAACGTCAGATTTTTGCTGAAATTGTGACCGCGCGGCTTAGGGATTTTTTTTAAAAAAAGTTGTTCAGACCTTGCGGGCTAATTCTGTTTCAATGATAAAAACCCATCTCTTTCCACCGAAAAACCTTTCGGGGGATCGTTTGCAACCGTTTGGCACCATTTTTGAGTGAATTCCCGAACGTCAGATTTTTGCTGAAATTGTGACCGCTTGGCTTAGGGATTTTTTCAAAAAAATGTTTTTCAGACCTTGCGTGAAAATTCTTTTTCAATGATAAAAACCCATCTCTTTCCACAGAAAAACCTTTCAGGGGATCGTTTGCAACAGTTGGGCACCATTTTTGAGTGAATTCCAGAACGTCAGATTTTTGCTGAAATTCTGACCGCGCGGCTTAGGGATTTTTTCAAAAAAAGTTTTTCAGACCTTGCGTGAAAATTCTTTTTCAATGATAAAAACCCATCTCTTTCTACTGAAAAACCTTTCAGGGGATCGTTT
Source organism: Podarcis vaucheri (assembly GCF_965113315.1). NCBI lineage: Eukaryota > Metazoa > Chordata > Lepidosauria > Squamata > Lacertidae > Podarcis > Podarcis vaucheri. Next base: position 12,221,506 of record NC_138764.1, read on the forward strand.
GCAACAGTTTGGCACCGTTTTTGAGTGAATTCCAGAACGTCAGATTTTTGCTGAAATTGTGACCGCGCGGCTTAGGGATTTTTTTAAAAAAAAGTTGTTCAGACCTTGCGGGCTGATTCTGTTTCAATGATAAAAACCCATCTCTTTCCACTGAAAAACCTTTCGGGGGATCGTTTGCAATAGTTTCGCACCGTTTTTGAGTGAATTCCCGAACGTCAGATTTTTGCTGAAATTGTGGCTTAGGGATTTTTTCAAAAAAAGTTTTTCAGACCTTTCGTGAAAATTCTTTTTCAATGATAAAAACCCATCTCTTTCCACCGAAAAACCTTTCAGGGGATCGTTTGCAACAGTTTGGCACCGTTTTTGAGTGAATTCCAGAACGTCAGATTTTTGCTGAAATTGTGACCGCGCGGCTTAGGGATTTTTATTAAAAAAAGTTTTTCAGACCATGCATGAAAATTCTTTTTCAATGATAAAAACCCATCTCTTTCTACTGAAAAACCTTTCAGGGGATCGTTTGCAACAGTTTGGCACCGTTTTTGAGTGAATTCCAGAACGTCAGATTTTTGCTGAAATTGTGACCGCGCGGCTTAGGGATTTTTTTTAAAAAAAGTTGTTCAGACCTTGCGGGCTAATTCTGTTTCAATGATAAAAACCCATCTCTTTCCACTGAAAAACCTTTCGGGGGATCGTTTGCAATAGTTTCGCACCATTTTTGAGTGAATTCCCGAACGTCAGATTTTTGCTGAAATTGTGGCTTAGGGATTTTTTCAAAAAAAGTTTTTCAGACCTTGCGTGAAAATTCTTTTTCAATGATAAAAACCCATCTCTTTCCACCGAAAAACGTTTCAGGGGATCGTTTGCAACAGTTTGGCACCGTTTTTGAGTGAATTCCAGAACGTCAGATTTTTGCTGAAATTGTGACCGCGCGGCTTAGGGATTTTTATTAAAAAAAGTTTTTCAGACCTTGCATGAAAATTCTTTTTCAATGATAAAAACCCATCTCTTTCCACCGAAAAACCTTTCAGGGGATCGTTTGCAACAGTTGGGCACCATTTTTGAGTGAATTCCAGAACGTCAGATTTTTGCTGAAATTGTGACCGCGCGGCTTAGGGATTTTTTCAAAAAAGGTTTTTCAGACCTTGCGTGAAAATTCTTTTTCAATGATAAAAACCCATCTCTTTCCACCGAAAAACCTTTCAGGGGATCGTTTGCAACCGTTTGGCACCGTTTTTGAGTGAATTCCAGAACGTCAGATTTTTGCTGAAATTGTGACCGCGCGGCTTAGGGATTTTTTTAAAAAAAAGTTGTTCAGACCTTGCGGGCTAATTCTGTTTCAATGATAAAAACCCATCTCTTTCCACTGAAAAACCTTTCAGGGCATCGTTTGCAATAGTTTGGCACCATTTTTGAGTGAATTCCAGAACGTCAGATTTTTGCTGAAATTGTGACCGCGCGGCTTAGGGATTTTTTTTTAAAAAAAATTGTTTAGACCTTGTGGGCTAATTCTGTTTCTATGATAAAAACCCATCTCTTTCCACTGAAAATCCTTTCAGGGGATCGTTTTTAATAGTTTGGCACCATTTTTGAGTGAATTGCAGAAGAATTCTTGCTGCAGTTGTAGCATACATAAAGAAAGTTCTATCCTTTTTTAACACCTTCTGGCCGACAATGCCCAGAAGGAAGGCCTCTGGTTTCTTGGGAAAGGTGTACTTAAACACCTTCTTTAACTCATTATAGGTCATTTCCCAAAAGGCCTTCAATCTTGGGCACGTCCACCAGAGGTGAAAGAATGTCCCTTCAGCCTCCTTACATTTCCAACATTTATTATCAGACAAATGGTATATCTTAGCGAGTTTGACTGGGGTCATGTACCACCTGTATACCATTTTCATAATGTTTTCTTTCAAGGCATTACATGCCGTAAACTTCATACCGGTGGTCAGTTTGGCACCATTTTTGAGTGAATTGCAGAACGTCAGATTTTTGCTGAAATTGTGACCGCGCGGCTTAGGGATTTTTATTAAAAAATGTTTTTCAGACCTTGCATGAAAATTCTTTTTCAATGATAAAAACCCATCTCTTTCCACCGAAAAACCTTTCAGGGGATCGTTTGCAACAGTTGGGCACCATTTTTGAGTGAATTGCAGAACGTCAGATTTTTGCCGAAATTGTGACCGCGCGGCTTAGGGATTTTTATTAAAAAAAGTTTTTAGACCTTGCATGAAAATTCTTTTTCAATGATAAAAACCCATCTCTTTCCACCGAAAAACCTTTCAGGGGATCGTTTGCAACAGTTTGGCACCGTTTTTGAGTGACTTCCAGAACGTCAGATTTTTGCTGAAATTGTGACCGCGCGGCTTAGGGATTTTTTCAAAAAAAAGTTGTTCAGACCTTGCGGACTAATTCTGTTTCAATGATAAAAACCCATCTGTTTCCACTGAAAAACCATTCAGGGGATCGTTTGCAACAGTTTGGCACCATTTTTGAGTGAATTCCAGAACGTCAGATTTTTGCTGAAATTGTGACCGCGCGGCTTAGGGATTTTTATTAAAAAAAGTTTTTCAGACCTTGCATGAAAATTCTTTTTCAATGACAAAAAGCCATCTCTTTCCACCGAAAAACCTTTCAGGGGATCGTTTGCAACAGTTTGGCCCCATTTTTGAGTGAATTCCAGAACGTCTGATTTTTGCTGAAATTGTGACCGCGCGGCTTAGGGATTTTTATTAAAAAAAGTTTTTCAGACCTTGCGTGAGAATTCTTTTTCAATGATAAAAACCCATCTCTTTCCACCAATAAACCTTTCAGGGGATCGTTTGCAACCGTTTGGCACCGTTTTTGAGTGAATTCCAGAACATCAGATTTTTGCTGAAATTGTGACCGCGCGGCTTAGGGATTTTTTCAAAAAAATGTTTTTCAGACCTTGCGTGAAAATTGTTTTTAAATGATAAAAACCCATCTCTTTCCACCTAAAAACCTTTCAGGGTTTCGTTTGCAACAGTTTGGCACCGTTTTTGAGTGAATTCCAGAACGTCAGATTTTTGCTGAAATTGTGACCGCGCGGCTTAGGGATTTTTTCAAAAAAAAGTTGTTCAGACCTTGTGGGCTGATTCTGTTTCAATGATAAAAACCCATCTCTTTCCACTGAAAAACCTTTCAGGGGATCGTTTGCAATAGTTTGGCACCATTTTTGAGTGAATTCCCGAACGTCAGATTTTTGCTGAAATTGTGACCGCGCGGCTTAGGGATTTTTTCAAAAAAAGATTTTCAGATCTTGCGTGAAAATTCTTTTTCAATGATAAAAACCCATCTCTTTCCATCGAAAAACCTTTCAGGGGATCGTTTGCAACAGTTTGGCACCGTTTTTGAGTGAATTCCTGGACGTCAGATTTTTGCTCAAATTGTGACCATGCGGCTTAGGGATTTTTTCAAAAAAAAGTTGTTCAGACCTTGCGGGCTGATTCTGTTTCAATGATAAAAACCCATCTTTTTCCACTGAAAAACCTTTCAGGGGATCGTTTGCAATAGTTTGGCACCATTTTTCAGTGAATTCCAGAACATCAGATTTTTGCTGAAATTGTGACCGCGCGGCTTAGGGATTTTTTCAAAAAAAAGTTTTTCAGACCTTGCCTGAAAATTCTTTTTCAATGATAAAAACCCATCTCTTTCCACCGAAAAACCTTTCAGGGGATCGTTTGCAACCGTTTGGCACCGTTTTTGAGTGAATTGCAGAACGTCAGATTTTTGCTGAAATTGTGACCGCGCGGCTTAGGGATTTTTTTTTAAAAAAAGTTTTTCAGACCTTGCGTGAGAATTCTTTTTCAATGATAAAAACCCATCTCTTTCCACCAATAAACCTTTCAGGGGATCGTTTGCAACCGTTTGGCACCGTTTTTGAGTGAATTCCAGAACATCAGATTTTTGCTGAAATTGTGACCGCGCGGCTTCGGGATTTTTTCAAAAAAATGTTTTTTAGACCTTGCGTGAAAATTCTTTTTCAATGATAAAAACCCATCTCTTTCCACCGAAAAACCTTTCAGGGGATCGTTTGCAACAGTTGGGCACCATTTTTGAGTGAATTGCAGAACGTCAGATTTTTGCCGAAATTGTGACCGCGCGGCTTAGGGATTTTTATTAAAAAAAGTTTTTCAGACCTTGCATGAAAATTCTTTTTCAATGATAAAAACCCATCTCTTTCCACCGAAAAACCTTTCAGGGGATCGTTTGCAACAGTTTGGCACCGTTTTTGAGTGAATTCCAGAACGTCAGATTTTTGCTGAAATTGTGACCGCGCGGCTTAGGGATTTTTTTTTAAAAAAAATTTGTTTAGACCTTGCGGGCTGATTCCGTTTCAATGATAAAAACCCATCTCTTTCCACTGAAAAACCTTTCAGGGGATCGTTTGCAATAGTTTGGCACCATTTTTGAGTGAATTCCAGAACGTCAGATTTTTGCCGAAATTGTGACCGCGCGGCTTAGGGATTTTTTCAAAAAAAAGTTGTTCAGACCTTGCGGGCTTATTCTGTTTCAATGATAAAAACCCATCTCTTTCCACTGAAAAACCTTTCAGGGGATCGTTTGCAATAGTTTGGCACCATTTTTGAGTGAATTCCCGAACGTCAGATTTTTGCTGAAATTGTGACCGCGCGGCTTAGGGATTTTTTCAAAAAAAGATTTTCAGATCTTGCGAGAAAATTCTTTTTCAATGATAAAAACCCATCTCTTTCCATCGAAAAACCTTTCAGGGGATCGTTTGCAACAGTTTGGCACCGTTTTTGAGTGAATTCCAGGACGTCAGATTTTTGCTCAAATTGTGACCACGCGGCTTAGGGATTTTTTCAAAAAAAAGTTGTTCAGACCTTGCGGGCTGATTCTGTTTCAATGATAAAAACCCATCTTTTTCCACTGAAAAACCTTTCAGGGGATCGTTTGCAATAGTTTGGCACCATTTTTCAGTGAATTCCAGAACATCAGATTTTTGCTGAAATTGTGACCGCGCGGCTTAGGGATTTTTTCAAAAAAAAGTTTTTCAGACCTTGCCTGAAAATTCTTTTTCAATGATAAAAACCCATCTCTTTCCACCGAAAAACCTTTCAGGGGATCGTTTGCAACCGTTTGGCACCGTTTTTGAGTGAATTGCAGAACGTCAGATTTTTGCTGAAATTGTGACCGCGCGGCTTACGGATTTTTTTTTAAAAAAAGTTTTTCAGACCTTGCGTGAGAATTCTTTTTCAATGATAAAAACCCATCTCTTTCCACCAATAAACCTTTCAGGGGATCGTTTGCAACCGTTTGGCACCGTTTTTGAGTGAATTCCAGAACATCAGATTTTTGCTGAAATTGTGACCGCGCGGCTTCGGGATTTTTTCAAAAAAATGTTTTTCAGACCTTGCGTGAAAATTGTTTTTAAATGATAAAAACCCATCTCTTTCCAACGAAAAACCTTTCAGGGGATCGTTTGCAACAGTTGGGCACCATTTTTGAGTGAATTGCAGAACGTCAGATTTTTGCCGAAATTGTGACCGCGCGGCTTATGGATTTTTATTAAAAAATGTTTTTCAGACCTTGCATGAAAATTCTTTTTCAATGATAAAAACCCATCTCTTTCCACCGAAAAACCTTTCAGGGGATCGTTTGCAACAGTTTGGCACCGTTTTTGAGTGAATTCCAGAACGTCAGATTTTTGCTGAAATTGTGACCGCGCGGCTTAGGGATTTTTTCAAAAAAAAGTTGTTCAGACCTTGCGGGCTAATTCTGTTTCAATGATAAAAACCCATCTGTTTCCACTGAAAAACCATTCAGGGGATCGTTTGCAACAGTTTGGCACCATTTTTGAGTGAATTCCAGAACGTCAGATTTTTGCTGAAATTGTGACAGTGCGGCTTAGGGATTTTTATTAAAAAAAGTTTTTCAGACCTTGCATGAAAATTCTTTTTCAATGATAAAAACCCATCTCTTTCCACCAAAAAACCTTTCAGGGGATCGTTTGCAACAGTTTGGCACCATTTTTGAGTGAATTCCAGAACATCAGATTTTTGATGAAATTGTGACCGTGCGGCTTAGGGATTTTTTTTTTTAAAAAAAATTGTTTAGACCTTGCTGGCTAATTCTGTTTCTATGATAAAAACCCATCTCTTTCCACTGAAAATCCTTTCAGGGGATCGTTTGCAACAGTTTGGCACCATTTTTGAGTGAATTCCAGAACGTCAGATTTTTGCTGAAATTGTGACCGCGCGGCTTAGGGATTTTTTTTTTAAAAAAAATTGTTTAGACCTTGTTGGCTAATTCTGTTTCTATGATAAAAACCCATCTCTTTCCACCGAAAAACCTTTCAGGGGATCGTTTGCAACAGTTGGGCACCATTTTTGAGTGAATTGCAGAACGTCAGATTTTTGCTGAAATTGTGACCGCGCGGCTTAGGGATTTTTATTAAAAAATGTTTTTCAGACCTTGCATGAAAATTCTTTTTCAATGATAAAAACCCATCTCTTTCCACCGAAAAACCTTTCAGGGGATCGTTTGCAACAGTTGGGCACCATTTTTGAGTGAATTGCAGAACGTCAGATTTTTGCCGAAATTGTGACCGCGCGGCTTAGGGATTTTTATTAAAAAAAGTTTTTCAGACCTTGCATGAACATTCTTTTTCAATGATAAAAACCCATCTCTTTCCACCGAAAAACCTTTCAGGGGATCGTTTGCAACAGTTTGGCACCGTTTTTGAGTGACTTCCAGAACGTCAGATTTTTGCTGAAATTGTGACCGCGCGGCTTAGGGATTTTTTCAAAAAAAAGTTGTTCAGACCTTGCGGACTAATTCTGTTTCAATGATAAAAACCCATCTGTTTCCACTGAAAAACCATTCAGGGGATCGTTTGCAACAGTTTGGCACCATTTTTGAGTGAATTCCAGAACGTCAGATTTTTGCTGAAATTGTGACCGCGCGGCTTAGGGATTTTTATTAAAAAAAATTTGTTTAGACCTTGCGGGCTAATTCTGTTTCAATGATAAAAACCCATCTCTTTCCACTGAAAAACCTTTCAGGGGATCGTTTGCAATAGTTTGGCACCATTTTTGAGTGAATTGCAGAACGTCAGATTTTTGCCGAAATTGTGACCGCGCGGCTTAGGGATTTTTTCAAAAAAAAGTTGTTCAGACCTTGCGGGCTGATTCTGTTTCAATGATAAAAACCCATCTCTTTCCACTGAAAAACCTTTCAGGGGATCGTTTGCAATAGTTTGGCACCATTTTTGAGTGAATTCCCGAACGTCAGATTTTTGCTGAAATTGTGACCTCGCGGCTTAGGGATTTTTTCAAAAAAAGATTTTCAGATCTTGCGTGAAAATCCTTTTTCAATGATAAAAACCCATCTCTTTCCATCGAAAATCCTTTCAGGGGATCGTTTGCAACAGTTTGGCACCGTTTTTGAGTGAATTCCAGAACGTCAGATTTTTGCTGAAATTGTGACCACGCGGCTTAGGGATTTTTTCAAAAAAACGTTGTTCAGACCTTGTGGGCTAATTCTGTTTCAATGATAAAAACCCATCTCTTTCCACTGAAAAACCTTTCAGGGGATCGTTTGCAATAGTTTGGCACCATTTTTGAGTGAATTCCAGAACGTCAGATTTTTGCTGAAATTGTGACCGCGCGGCTTAGGGATTTTTATTAAAAAAAGTTTTTCAGACCTTGCATGAAAATTCTTTTTCAATGATAAAAACCCATCTCTTTCCACCGAAAAACCTTTCAGGGGATCGTTTGCAACAGTTTGGCACCATTTTTGAGTGAATTCCAGAACGTCAGATTTTTGCTGAAATTGTGACCGCGCGGCTTAGGGATTTTTTTTTAAAAAAAATTTGTTTAGACCTTGCGGGCTAATTCTGTTTCAATGATAAAAACCCATCTCTTTCCACTGAAAAACCTTTCAGGGGATCGTTTGCAATAGTTTGGCACCATTTTTGAGTGAATTCCCGAACGTCAGATTTTTGCTGAAATTGTGACCTCGCGGCTTTGGGATTTTTTCAAAAAAAGATTTTCAGATCTTGCGTGAAAATCCTTTTTCAATGATAAAAACCCATCTCTTTCCATCGAAAATCCTTTCAGGGGATCGTTTGCAACAGTTTGGCACCGTTTTTGAGTGAATTGCAGAACGTCAGATTTTTGATGAAATTGTGACCGCGCGGCTTAGGGATTTTTTCAAAAAAAAGTTGTTCAGACCTTGTTGGCTAATTCTGTTTCTATGATAAAAACCCATCTCTTTCCACCGAAAAACCTTTCAAAAATCGTTTGCAACAGTTGGGCACCATTTTTGAGTGAATTGCAGAACGTCAGATTTTTGCTGAAATTGTGACCGCGCGGCTTAGGGATTTTTATTAAAAAATGTTTTTCAGACCTTGCATGAAAATTCTTTTTCAATGATAAAAACCCATCTCTTTCCACCGAAAAACCTTTCAGGGGATCGTTTGCAACAGTTGGGCACCATTTTTGAGTGAATTGCAGAACGTCAGATTTTTGCCGAAATTGTGACCGCGCGGCTTAGGGATTTTTATTTTAAAAAGTTTTTCAGACCTTGCATGAAAATTCTTTTTCAATGATAAAAACCCATCTTTTTCCACCGAAAAACCTTTCAGGGGGTCGTTTGCAACAGTTTGGCACCGTTTTTGAGTGAATTCCAGAACGTCAGATTTTTGCTGAAATTGTGACCGCGCGGCTTAGGGATTTTTTTCAAAAAAAGGTTGTTCAGACGGTGCGGGCTAATTCTGTTTCTATGATAAAAACCCATCTGTTTCCACTGAAAAACCATTCAGGGGATCGTTTGCAACAGTTTGGCACCATTTTTGAGTGAATTCCAGAACGTCAGATTTTTGCTGAAATTGTGACCGCGCGGCTTAGGGATTTTTTTTTTTAAAAAAATTGTTTAGACCTTGTTGGCTAATTCTGTTTCTATGATAAAAACCCATCTCTTTCCACCGAAAAACCTTTCAAAAATCGTTTGCAACAGTTGGGCACCATTTTTGAGTGAATTGCAGAACGTCAGATTTTTGCTGAAATTGTGACCGCGCGGCTTAGGGATTTTTATTAAAAAAAGTTTTTCAGACCTTGCATGAAAATTCTTTTTCAATGATAAAAACCCATCTCTTTCCACCGAAAAACCTTTCAGGGGATCGTTTGCAACAGTTGGGCACCATTTTTGAGTGAATTGCAGAACGTCAGATTTTTGCCGAAATTGTGACTGCGCGGCTTAGGGATTTTTATTAAAAAAAGTTTTTCAGACCTTGCATGAACATTCTTTTTCAATGATAAAAACCCATCTCTTTCCACCGAAAAACCTTTCAGGGGATCGTTTGCAACAGTTGGGCACCATTTTTGAGTGAATTGCAGAACGTCAGATTTTTGCCGAAATTGTGACCGCGCGGCTTAGGGATTTTTATTAAAAAAAGTTTTTAGACCTTGCATGAAAATTCTTTTTCAATGATAAAAACCCATCTCTTTCCACCGAAAAACCTTTCAGGGGATCGTTTGCAACAGTTTGGCACCGTTTTTGAGTGACTTCCAGAACGTCAGATTTTTGCTGAAATTGTGACCGCGCGGCTTAGGGATTTTTTCAAAAAAAAGTTGTTCAGACCTTGCGGACTAATTCTGTTTCAATGATAAAAACCCATCTGTTTCCACTGAAAAACCATTCAGGGGATCGTTTGCAACAGTTTGGCACCATTTTTGAGTGAATTCCAGAACGTCAGATTTTTGCTGAAATTGTGACCGCGCGGCTTAGGGATTTTTATTAAAAAAAGTTTTTCAGACCTTGCATGAAAATTCTTTTTCAATGATAAAAAGCCATCTCTTTCCACCGAAAAACCTTTCAGGGGATCGTTTGCAACAGTTTGGCCCCATTTTTGAGTGAATTCCAGAACGTCTGATTTTTGCTGAAATTGTGACCGCGCGGCTTAGGGATTTTTATTAAAAAAAGTTTTTCAGACCTTGCGTGAGAATTCTTCTTCAATGATAAAAACCCATCTCTTTCCACCAATAAACCTTTCAGGGGATCGTTTGCAACCGTTTGGCACCGTTTTTGAGTGAATTCCAGAACATCAGATTTTTGCTGAAATTGTGACCGCGCGGCTTAGGGATTTTTTCAAAAAAATGTTTTTCAGACCTTGCGTGAAAATTGTTTTTAGATGATAAAAACCCATCTCTTTCCACCGAAAAACCTTTCAGGGGATCGTTTGCAACAGTTGGGCACCATTTTTGAGTGAATTGCAGAACGTCAGATTTTTGCCGAAATTGTGACCGCGCGGCTTAGGGATTTTTATTAAAAAAGGTTTTTCAGACCTTGCATGAAAATTCTTTTTCAATGATAAAAACCCATCTCTTTCCACCGAAAAACCTTTCAGGGGATCGTTTGCAACAGTTTGGCACCGTTTTTGAGTGAATTCCAGAACGTCAGATTTTTGCTGAAATTGTGACCGCGCGGCTTAGGGATTTTTTCAAAAAAATGTTTTTCAGACCTTGCGTGAAAATTCTTTTTCAATGATAAAAACCCATCTGTTTCCACCGAAAAACCTTTCAGGGGATCGTTTGCAACAGTTGGGCACCATTTTTGAGTGAATTGCAGAACGTCAGATTTTTGCCGAAATTGTGACCGCGCGGCTTAGGGATTTTTATTAAAAAAAGTTTTTCAGACCTTGCATGAAAATTCTTTTTCAATGATAAAAACCCATCTCTTTCCACCTAAAAACCTTTCAGGGGATCGTTTGCAACAGTTTGGCACCGTTTTTGAGTGAATTCCAGAACGTCAGATTTTTGCTGAAATTGTGACCGCGCGGCTTAGGGATTTTTTTTTAAAAAAAATTTGTTTAGACCTTGCGGGCTGATTCCGTTTCAATGATAAAAACCCATCTCTTTCCACTGAAAAACCTTTCAGGGGATCGTTTGCAATAGTTTGGCACCATTTTTGAGTGAATTGCAGAACGTCAGATTTTTGCCGAAATTGTGACCGCGCGGCTTAGGGATTTTTTCAAAAAAAAGTTGTTCAGACCTTGCGGGCTGATTCTGTTTCAATGATAAAAACCCATCTCTTTCCACTGAAAAACCTTTCAGGGGATCGTTTGCAATAGTTTGGCACCATTTTTGAGTGAATTCCCGAACGTCAGATTTTTGCTGAAATTGTGACCGCGCGGCTTAGGGATTTTTTCAAAAAAAGATTTTCAGATCTTGCGTGAAAATTCTTTTTCAATGATAAAAACCCATCTCTTTCCATCGAAAAACCTTTCAGGGGATCGTTTGCAACAGTTTGGCACCGTTTTTGAGTGAATTCCTGGACGTCAGATTTTTGCTCAAATTGTGACCATGCGGCTTAGGGATTTTTTCAAAAAAAAAGTTGTTCAGACCTTGCGGGCTGATTCTGTTTCAATGATAAAAACCCATCTTTTTCCACTGAAAAACCTTTCAGGGGATCGTTTGCAATAGTTTGGCACCATTTTTCAGTGAATTCCAGAACATCAGATTTTTGCTGAAATTGTGACCGCGCGGCTTAGGGATTTTTTCAAAAAAAAGTTTTTCAGACCTTGCCTGAAAATTCTTTTTCAATGATAAAAACCCATCTCTTTCCACCGAAAAACCTTTCAGGGGATCGTTTGCAACCGTTTGGCACCGTTTTTGAGTGAATTGCAGAACGTCAGATTTTTGCTGAAATTGTGACCGCGCGGCTTAGGGATTTTTTTTTAAAAAAAGTTTTTCAGACCTTGCGTGAGAATTCTTTTTCAATGATAAAAACCCATCTCTTTCCACCAATAAACCTTTCAGGGGATCGTTTGCAACCGTTTGGCACCGTTTTTGAGTGAATTCCAGAACATCAGATTTTTGCTGAAATTGTGACCGCGCGGCTTCGGGATTTTTTCAAAAAAATGTTTTTTAGACCTTGCGTGAAAATTCTTTTTCAATGATAAAAACCCATCTCTTTCCATCGAAAAACCTTTCAGGGGATCGTTTGCAACAGTTGGGCACCATTTTTGAGTGAATTGCAGAACGTCAGATTTTTGCCGAAATTGTGACCGCGCGGCTTAGGGATTTTTATTAAAAAAAGTTTTTCAGACCTTGCATGAAAATTCTTTTTCAATGATAAAAACCCATCTCTTTCCACTGAAAAACCTTTCAGGGGATCGTTTGCAACAGTTTGGCACCGTTTTTGAGTGAATTCCAGAACGTCAGATTTTTGCTGAAATTGTGACCGCGCGGCTTAGGGATTTTTTTTTTTAAAAAAATTTGTTTAGACCTTGCGGGCTGATTCCGTTTCAATGATAAAAACCCATCTCTTTCCACTGAAAAACCTTTCAGGGGATCGTTTGCAATAGTTTGGCACCATTTTTGAGTGAATTCCAGAACGTCAGATTTTTGCCGAAATTGTGACCGCGCGGCTTAGGGATTTTTTCAAAAAAAAGTTGTTCAGACCTTGCGGGCTTATTCTGTTTCAATGATAAAAACCCATCTCTTTCCACTGAAAAACCTTTCAGGGGATCGTTTGCAATAGTTTGGCACCATTTTTGAGTGAATTCCCGAACGTCAGATTTTTGCTGAAATTGTGACCGCGCGGCTTAGGGATTTTTTCAAAAAAAGATTTTCAGATCTTGCGAGAAAATTCTTTTTCAATGATAAAAACCCATCTCTTTCCATCGAAAAACCTTTCAGGGGATCGTTTGCAACAGTTTGGCACCGTTTTTGAGTGAATTCCAGGACGTCAGATTTTTGCTCAAATTGTGACCACGCGGCTTAGGGATTTTTTCAAAAAAAAGTTGTTCAGACCTTGCGGGCTGATTCTGTTTCAATGATAAAAACCCATCTTTTTCCACTGAAAAACCTTTCAGGGGATCGTTTGCAATAGTTTGGCACCATTTTTCAGTGAATTCCAGAACATCAGATTTTTGCTGAAATTGTGACCGCGCGGCTTAGGGATTTTTTCAAAAAAAAGTTTTTCAGACCTTGCCTGAAAATTCTTTTTCAATGATAAAAACCCATCTCTTTCCACCGAAAAACCTTTCAGGGGATCGTTTGCAACCGTTTGGCACCGTTTTTGAGTGAATTGCAGAACGTCAGATTTTTGCTGAAATTGTGACCGCGCGGCTTACGGATTTTTTTTTAAAAAAAGTTTTTCAGACCTTGCGTGAGAATTCTTTTTCAATGATAAAAACCCATCTCTTTCCACCAATAAACCTTTCAGGGGATCGTTTGCAACCGTTTGGCACCGTTTTTGAGTGAATTCCAGAACATCAGATTTTTGCTGAAATTGTGACCGCGCGGCTTCGGGATTTTTTCAAAAAAATGTTTTTCAGACCTTGCGTGAAAATTGTTTTTAAATGATAAAAACCCATCTCTTTCCAACGAAAAACCTTTCAGGGGATCTTTTGCAACAGTTGGGCACCATTTTTGAGTGAATTGCAGAACGTCAGATTTTTGCCGAAATTGTGACCGCGCGGCTTATGGATTTTTATTAAAAAATGTTTTTCAGACCTTGCATGAAAATTCTTTTTCAATGATAAAAACCCATCTCTTTCCACCGAAAAACCTTTCAGGGGATCGTTTGCAACAGTTTGGCACCGTTTTTGAGTGAATTCCAGAACGTCAGATTTTTGCTGAAATTGTGACCGCGCGGCTTAGGGATTTTTTCAAAAAAAAGTTGTTCAGACCTTGCGGGCTAATTCTGTTTCAATGATAAAAACCCATCTGTTTCCACTGAAAAACCATTCAGGGGATCGTTTGCAACAGTTTGGCACCATTTTTGAGTGAATTCCAGAACGTCAGATTTTTGCTGAAATTGTGACCGCGCGGCTTAGGGATTTTTATTAAAAAAAGTTTTTCAGACCTTGCATGAAAATTCTTTTTCAATGATAAAAACCCATCTCTTTCCACCAAAAAACCTTTCAGGGGATCGTTTGCAACAGTTTGGCACCATTTTTGAGTGAATTCCAGAACATCAGATTTTTGATGAAATTGTGACCGTGCGGCTTAGGGATTTTTTTTTTTTAAAAAAATTGTTTAGACCTTGCTGGCTAATTCTGTTTCTATGATAAAAACCCATCTCTTTCCACTGAAAATCCTTTCAGGGGATCGTTATTAATAGTTTGGCACCATTTTTGAGTGAATTGCAGAACGTCAGATTTTTGCCGAAATTGTGACCGCGCGGCTTAGGGATTTTTATTTTAAAAAGTTTTTCAGACCTTGCATGAAAATTCTTTTTCAATGATAAAAACCCATCTTTTTCCACCGAAAAACCTTTCAGGGGATCGTTTGCAACAGTTTGGCACCGTTTTTGAGTGAATTCCAGAACGTCAGATTTTTGCTGAAATTGTGACCGCGCGGCTTAGGGATTTTTTTCAAAAAAAGGTTGTTCAGACCGTGCGGGCTAATTCTGTTTCTATGATAAAAACCCATCTGTTTCCACTGAAAAACCATTCAGGGGATCGTTTGCAACAGTTTGGCACCATTTTTGAGTGAATTCCAGAACGTCAGATTTTTGCTGAAATTGTGACCGCGCGGCTTAGGGATTTTTTTTTTTTTAAAAATTGTTTAGACCTTGTTGGCTAATTCTGTTTCTATGATAAAAACCCATCTCTTTCCACCGAAAAACCTTTCAGGGGATCGTTTGCAACAGTTGGGCACCATTTTTGAGTGAATTGCAGAACGTCAGATTTTTGCTGAAATTGTGACCGCGCGGCTTAGGGATTTTTATTAAAAAATGTTTTTCAGACCTTGCATGAAAATTCTTTTTCAATGATAAAAACCCATCTCTTTCCACCGAAAAACCTTTCAGGGGATCGTTTGCAACAGTTGGGCACCATTTTTGAGTGAATTGCAGAACGTCAGATTTTTGCCGAAATTGTGACCGCGCGGCTTAGGGATTTTTATTAAAAAAAGTTTTTCAGACCTTGCATGAACATTCTTTTTCAATGATAAAAACCCATCTCTTTCCACCGAAAAACCTTTCAGGGGATCGTTTGCAACAGTTTGGCACCGTTTTTGAGTGACTTCCAGAACGTCAGATTTTTGCTGAAATTGTGACCGCGCGGCTTAGGGATTTTTTCAAAAAAAAGTTGTTCAGACCTTGCGGACTAATTCTGTTTCAATGATAAAAACCCATCTGTTTCCACTGAAAAACCATTCAGGGGATCGTTTGCAACAGTTTGGCACCATTTTTGAGTGAATTCCAGAACGTCAGATTTTTGCTGAAATTGTGACCGCGCGGCTTAGGGATTTTTATTAAAAAAAGTTTTTCAGACCTTGCATGAAAATTCTTTTTCAATGATAAAAAGCCATCTCTTTCCACCGAAAAACCTTTCAGGGGATCGTTTGCAACAGTTTGGCCCCATTTTTGAGTGAATTCCAGAACGTCAGATTTTTGCTGAAATTGTGACCGCGCGGCTTAGGGATTTTTTTTTAAAAAAAATTTGTTGAGACCTTGCGGGCTAATTCTGTTTCAATGATAAAAACCCATCTCTTTCCACTGAAAAACCTTTCAGGGGATCGTTTGCAATAATTTGGCACCATTTTTGAGTGAATTGCAGAACGTCAGATTTTTGCCGAAATTGTGACCGCGCGGCTTAGGGATTTTTTCAAAAAAAAGTTGTTCAGACCTTGCGGGCTGATTCTGTTTCAATGATAAAAACCCATCTCTTTCCACTGAAAAACCTTTCAGGGGATCGTTTGCAACAGTTGGGCACCATTTTTGAGTGAATTGCAGAACGTCAGATTTTTGCTGAAATTGTGACCGCGCGGCTTAGGGATTTTTATTAAAAAATGTTTTTCAGACCTTGCATGAAAATTCTTTTTCAATGATAAAAACCCATCTCTTTCCACCGAAAAACCTTTCAGGGGATCGTTTGCAACAGTTGGGCACCATTTTTGAGTGAATTGCAGAACGTCAGATTTTTGCCGAAATTGTGACCGCGCGGCTTAGGGATTTTTATTAAAAAAAGTTTTTCAGACCTTGCATGAACATTCTTTTTCAATGATAAAAACCCATCTCTTTCCACCGAAAAACCTTTCAGGGGATCGTTTGCAACAGTTTGGCACCGTTTTTGAGTGACTTCCAGAACGTCAGATTTTTGCTGAAATTGTGACCGCGCGGCTTAGGGATTTTTTCAAAAAAAAGTTGTTCAGACCTTGCGGACTAATTCTGTTTCAATGATAAAAACCCATCTGTTTCCACTGAAAAACCATTCAGGGGATCGTTTGCAACAGTTTGGCACCATTTTTGAGTGAATTCCAGAACGTCAGATTTTTGCTGAAATTGTGACCGCGCGGCTTAGGGATTTTTATTAAAAAAAGTTTTTCAGACCTTGCATGAAAATTCTTTTTCAATGATAAAAAGCCATCTCTTTCCACCGAAAAACCTTTCAGGGGATCGTTTGCAACAGTTTGGCCCCATTTTTGAGTGAATTCCAGAACGTCAGATTTTTGCTGAAATTGTGACCGCGCGGCTTAGGGATTTTTTTTAAAAAAAAATTTGTTTAGACCTTGCGGGCTAATTCTGTTTCAATGATAAAAACCCATCTCTTTCCACTGAAAAACCTTTCAGGGGATCGTTTGCAATAATTTGGCACCATTTTTGAGTGAATTGCAGAACGTCAGATTTTTGCCGAAATTGTGACCGCGCGGCTTAGGGATTTTTTCAAAAAAAAGTTGTTCAGACCTTGCGGGCTGATTCTGTTTCAATGATAAAAACCCATCTCTTTCCACTGAAAAACCTTTCAGGGGATCGTTTGCAATAGTTTGGCACCATTTTTGAGTGAATTCCCGAACGTCAGATTTTTGCTGAAATTGTGACCTCGCGGCTTAGGGATTTTTTCAAAAAAAGATTTTCAGATCTTGCGTGAAAATCCTTTTTCAATGATAAAAACCCATCTCTTTCCATCGAAAATCGTTTCAGGGGATCGTTTGCAACAGTTTGGCACCGTTTTTGAGTGAATTCCAGAACGTCAGATTTTTGCTGAAATTGTGACCACGCGGCTTAGGGATTTTTTCAAAAAAACGTTGTTCAGACCTTGTGGGCTAATTCTGTTTCAATGATCAAAACCCATCTGTTTCCACTGAAAAACCATTCAGGGGATCGTTTGCAACAGTTTGGCACCATTTTTGAGTGAATTCCAGAACGTCAGATTTTTGCTGAAATTGTGACCGCGGGGCTTAGGGATTTTTATTAAAAAAAGTTTTTCAGACCTTGCATGAAAATTCTTTTTCAATGATAAAAACCCATCTCTTTCCACCGAAAAACCTTTCAGGGGATCGTTTGCAACAGTTTGGCACCATTTTTGAGTGAATTCCAGAACGTCAGATTTTTGCTGAAATTGTGACCGCGCGGCTTAGGGATTTTTTTTTTTAAAAAATTGTTTAGACCTTGTTGGCTAATTCTGTTTCTATGATAAAAACCCATCTCTTTCCACCGAAAAACCTTTCAGGGGATCGTTTGCAACAGTTGGGCACCATTTTTGAGTGAATTGCAGAACGTCAGATTTTTGCTGAAATTGTGACCGCGCGGCTTAGGGATTTTTATTAAAAAATGTTTTTCAGACCTTGCATGAAAATTCTTTTTCAATGATAAAAACCCATCTCTTTCCACCGAAAAACCTTTCAGGGGATCGTTTGCAACAGTTGGGCACCATTTTTGAGTGAATTGCAGAACGTCAGATTTTTGCCGAAATTGTGACCGCGCGGCTTAGGGATTTTTATTAAAAAAAGTTTTTCAGACCTTGCATGAACATTCTTTTTCAATGATAAAAACCCATCTCTTTCCACCGAAAAACCTTTCAGGGGATCGTTTGCAACAGTTTGGCACCGTTTTTGAGTGACTTCCAGAACGTCAGATTTTTGCTGAAATTGTGACCGCGCGGCTTAGGGATTTTTTCAAAAAAAAGTTGTTCAGACCTTGCGGACTAATTCTGTTTCAATGATAAAAACCCATCTGTTTCCACTGAAAAACCATTCAGGGGATCGTTTGCAACAGTTTGGCACCATTTTTGAGTGAATTCCAGAACGTCAGATTTTTGCTGAAATTGTGACCGCGCGGCTTAGGGATTTTTATTAAAAAAAGTTTTTCAGACCTTGCATGAAAATTCTTTTTCAATGATAAAAAGCCATCTCTTTCCACCGAAAAACCTTTCAGGGGATCGTTTGCAACAGTTTGGCCCCATTTTTGAGTGAATTCCAGAACGTCAGATTTTTGCTGAAATTGTGACCGCGCGGCTTAGGGATTTTTTTTTTTAAAAAAATTTGTTTAGACCTTGCGGGCTAATTCTGTTTCAATGATAAAAACCCATCTCTTTCCACTGAAAAACCTTTCAGGGGATCGTTTGCAATAATTTGGCACCATTTTTGAGTGAATTGCAGAACGTCAGATTTTTGCCGAAATTGTGACCGCGCGGCTTAGGGATTTTTTCAAAAAAATGTTGTTCAGACCTTGCGGGCTGAAAATTCTTTTTCAATGATAAAAACCCATCTCTTTCCAGAAAAATTTAATTTTGCTGAAATTGTGACCGCGCGGCTTAGGGATTTTTATTAAAAAATGTTTTT
The DNA here is from genome assembly GCF_965113315.1 of Podarcis vaucheri. Classification (NCBI taxonomy): domain Eukaryota; kingdom Metazoa; phylum Chordata; class Lepidosauria; order Squamata; family Lacertidae; genus Podarcis; species Podarcis vaucheri. The sequence goes on from NC_138764.1 coordinate 12,240,057, forward strand.
CAGACCTTGCATGAAAATTCTTTTCAATGATAAAAACCCATCTCTTTCCACCGAAAAACCTTTCAGCATGAAAATTCTTTTTCAATGATAAAAACCCATCTCTTTCCACCGAAAAACCTTTCAGGGGATCGTTTGCAACAGTTGGGCACCATTTTTGAGTGAATTGCAGAACGTCAGATTTTTGCCGAAATTGTGACCGCGCGGCTTAGGGATTTTTATTAAAAAAAGTTTTTCAGACCTTGCATGAACATTCTTTTTCAATGATAAAAACCCATCTCTTTCCACCGAAAAACCTTTCAGGGGATCGTTTGCAACAGTTTGGCACCGTTTTTGAGTGACTTCCAGAACGTCAGATTTTTGCTGAAATTGTGACCGCGCGGCTTAGGGATTTTTTCAAAAAAAAGTTGTTCAGACCTTGCGGACTAATTCTGTTTCAATGATAAAAACCCATCTGTTTCCACTGAAAAACCATTCAGGGGATCGTTTGCAACAGTTTGGCACCATTTTTGAGTGAATTCCAGAACGTCAGATTTTTGCTGAAATTGTGACCGCGCGGCTTAGGGATTTTTATTAAAAAAAGTTTTTCAGACCTTGCATGAAAATTCTTTTTCAATGATAAAAAGCCATCTCTTTCCACCGAAAAACCTTTCAGGGGATCGTTTGCAACAGTTTGGCCCCATTTTTGAGTGAATTCCAGAACGTCAGATTTTTGCTGAAATTGTGACCGCGCGGCTTAGGGATTTTTTTTAAAAAAAAATTTGTTTAGACCTTGCGGGCTAATTCTGTTTCAATGATAAAAACCCATCTCTTTCCACTGAAAAACCTTTCAGGGGATCGTTTGCAATAATTTGGCACCATTTTTGAGTGAATTGCAGAACGTCAGATTTTTGCCGAAATTGTGACCGCGCGGCTTAGGGATTTTTTCAAAAAAAAGTTGTTCAGACCTTGCGGGCTGATTCTGTTTCAATGATAAAAACCCATCTCTTTCCACTGAAAAACCTTTCAGGGGATCGTTTGCAATAGTTTGGCACCATTTTTGAGTGAATTCCCGAACGTCAGATTTTTGCTGAAATTGTGACCTCGCGGCTTAGGGATTTTTTCAAAAAAAGATTTTCAGATCTTGCGTGAAAATCCTTTTTCAATGATAAAAACCCATCTCTTTCCATCGAAAATCCTTTCAGGGGATCGTTTGCAACAGTTTGGCACCGTTTTTGAGTGAATTCCAGAACGTCAGATTTTTGCTGAAATTGTGACCACGCGGCTTAGGGATTTTTTCAAAAAAACGTTGTTCAGACCTTGTGGGCTAATTCTGTTTCAATGATCAAAACCCATCTGTTTCCACTGAAAAACCATTCAGGGGATCGTTTGCAACAGTTTGGCACCATTTTTGAGTGAATTCCAGAACGTCAGATTTTTGCTGAAATTGTGACCGCGGGGCTTAGGGATTTTTATTAAAAAAAGTTTTTCAGACCTTGCATGAAAATTCTTTTTCAATGATAAAAACCCATCTCTTTCCACCGAAAAACCTTTCAGGGGATCGTTTGCAACAGTTTGGCACCATTTTTGAGTGAATTCCAGAACGTCAGATTTTTGCTGAAATTGTGACCGCGCGGCTTAGGGATTTTTTTTTTTAAAAAAATTGTTTAGACCTTGCGGGCTAATTCTGTTTCTGTGATAAAAACCCATCTCTTTCCACTGAAAATCCTTTCAGGGGATCGTTTTTAATAGTTTGGCACCATTTTTGAGTGAATTGCAGAACGTCAGATTTTTGATGAAATTGTGACCGCGCGGCTTAGGGATTTTTTCAAAAAAAAGTTGTTCAGACCTTGCGTGAAAATTCTTTTTCAATGATAAAAACCCATCTCTTTCCACCGAAAAACCGTTCAGGGGATCGTTTGCAACAGTTTGGCACCGTTTTTGAGTGAATTCCAGAACGTCAGATTTTTGCTGAAATTGTGACCGCGCGGCTTAGGGATTTTTTTCAAAAAAAAGTTGTTCAGACCTTACATGAAAATTCTTTTTCAATGATAAAAACCCATCTCTTCCCACCGAAAAACCTTTCAGGGGATCGTTTGCAACAGTTGGGCACCATTTTTGAGTGAATTGCAGAACGTCAGATTTTTGCCGAAATTGTGACCGCGCGGCTTAGGGATTTTTATTAAAAAATGTTTTTCAGACCTTGCATGAAAATTCTTTTTCAATGATAAAAACCCATCTCTTTCCACCGAAAAACCTTTCAGGGGATCGTTTGCAACAGTTGGGCACCATTTTTGTGTGAATTGCAGAACATCAGATTTTTGCCGAAATTGTGACCGCGCGGCTTAGGGATTTTTATTAAAAAAAGTTTTTCAGACCTTGCATGAAAATTCTTTTTCAATGATAAAAACCCATCTCTTTCCACCGAAAAACCTTTCAGGGGATCGTTTGCAACAGTTTGGCACCGTTTTTGAGTGAATTCCAGAACGTCAGATTTTTGCTGAAATTGTGACCGCGCGGCTTGGGGATTTTTTTTTTTTTAAAAAATTGTTTAGACCTTGCTGGCTAATTCTGTTTCTATGATAAAAACCCATCTCTTTCCACTGAAAATCCTTTCAGGGGATCGTTATTAATAGTTTGGCACCATTTTTGAGTGAATTGCAGAACGTCAGATTTTTGCCGAAATTGTGACCGCGCGGCTTAGGGATTTTTATTTTAAAAAGTTTTTCAGACCTTGCATGAAAATTCTTTTTCAATGATAAAAACCCATCTTTTTCCACCGAAAAACCTTTCAGGGGATCGTTTGCAACAGTTTGGCACCGTTTTTGAGTGAATTCCAGAACGTCAGATTTTTGCTGAAATTGTGACCGCGCGGCTTAGGGATTTTTTTCAAAAAAAGGTTGTTCAGACCGTGCGGGCTAATTCTGTTTCTATGATAAAAACCCATCTGTTTCCACTGAAAAACCATTCAGGGGATCGTTTGCAACAGTTTGGCACCATTTTTGAGTGAATTCCAGAACGTCAGATTTTTGCTGAAATTGTGACCGCGCGGCTTAGGGATTTTTTTTTTTAAAAAAATTGTTTAGACCTTGTTGGCTAATTCTGTTTCTATGATAAAAACCCATCTCTTTCCACCGAAAAACCTTTCAAAAATCGTTTGCAACAGTTGGGCACCATTTTTGAGTGAATTGCAGAACGTCAGATTTTTGCTGAAATTGTGACCGCGCGGCTTAGGGATTTTTATTAAAAAATGTTTTTCAGACCTTGCATGAAAATTCTTTTTCAATGATAAAAACCCATCTCTTTCCACCGAAAAACCTTTCAGGGGATCGTTTGCAACAGTTGGGCACCATTTTTGAGTGAATTGCAGAACGTCAGATTTTTGCCGAAATTGTGACCGCGCGGCTTAGGGATTTTTATTAAGAAAAGTTTTTCAGACCTTGCATGAACATTCTTTTTCAATGATAAAAACCCATCTCTTTCCACCGAAAAACCTTTCAGGGGATCGTTTGCAACAGTTTGGCACCGTTTTTGAGTGACTTCCAGAACGTCAGATTTTTGCTGAAATTGTGACCGCGCGGCTTAGGGATTTTTTCAAAAAAAAGTTGTTCAGACCTTGCGGACTAATTCTGTTTCAATGATAAAAACCCATCTGTTTCCACTGAAAAACCATTCAGGGGATCGTTTGCAACAGTTTGGCATCATTTTTGAGTGAATTCCAGAACGTCAGATTTTTGCTGAAATTGTGACCGCGCGGCTTAGGGATTTTTATTAAAAAAAGTTTTTCAGACCTTGCATGAAAATTCTTTTTCAATGATAAAAAGCCATCTCTTTCCACCGAAAAACCTTTCAGGGGATCGTTTGCAACAGTTTGGCCCCATTTTTGAGTGAATTCCAGAACGTCAGATTTTTGCTGAAATTGTGACCGCGCGGCTTAGGGATTTTTTTTAAAAAAAAATTTGTTTAGACCTTGCGGGCTAATTCTGTTTCAATGATAAAAACCCATCTCTTTCCACTGAAAAACCTTTCAGGGGATCGTTTGCAATAGTTTGGCACCATTTTTGAGTGAATTGCAGAACGTCAGATTTTTGCCGAAATTGTGACCGCGCGGCTTAGGGATTTTTTCAAAAAAAAGTTGTTCAGACCTTGCGGGCTGATTCTGTTTCAATGATAAAAACCCATCTCTTTCCACTGAAAAACCTTTCAGGGGATCGTTTGCAATAGTTTGGCACCATTTTTGAGTGAATTCCCGAACGTCAGATTTTTGCTGAAATTGTGACCTCGCGGCTTAGGGATTTTTTCAAAAAAAGATTTTCAGATCTTGCGTGAAAATCCTTTTTCAATGATAAAAACCCATCTCTTTCCATCGAAAATCCTTTCAGGGGATCGTTTGCAACAGTTTGGCACCGTTTTTGAGTGAATTCCAGAACGTCAGATTTTTGCTGAAATTGTGACCACGCGGCTTAGGGATTTTTATTAAAAAAAGTTTTTCAGACCTTGTGGGCTAATTCTGTTTCAATGATCAAAACCCATCTGTTTCCACTGAAAAACCATTCAGGGGATCGTTTGCAACAGTTTGGCACCATTTTTGAGTGAATTCCAGAACGTCAGATTTTTGCTGAAATTGTGACCGCGCGGCTTAGGGATTTTTTTTTTTTTAAAAAAAATTGTTCAGACCGTGCGGGCTAATTCTGTTTCTATGATAAAAACCCATCTGTTTCCACTGAAAAACCATTCAGGGGATCGTTTGCAACAGTTTGGCACCATTTTTGAGTGAATTCCAGAACGTCAGATTTTTGCTGAAATTGTGACCGCGCGGCTTAGGGATTTTTTTTTTTAAAAAAATTGTTTAGACCTTGTTGGCTAATTCTGTTTCTATGATAAAAACCCATCTCTTTCCACCGAAAAACCTTTCAGGGGATCGTTTGCAACAGTTGGGCACCATTTTTGAGTGAATTGCAGAACGTCAGATTTTTGCTGAAATTGTGACCGCGCGGCTTAGGGATTTTTATTAAAAAATGTTTTTCAGACCTTGCATGAAAATTCTTTTTCAATGATAAAAACCCATCTCTTTCCACCGAAAAACCTTTCAGGGGATCGTTTGCAACAGTTGGGCACCATTTTTGAGTGAATTGCAGAACGTCAGATTTTTGCCGAAATTGTGACCGCGCGGCTTAGGGATTTTTATTAAAAAAAGTTTTTCAGACCTTGCATGAACATTCTTTTTCAATGATAAAAACGCATCTCTTTCCACCGAAAAACCTTTCAGGGGATCGTTTGCAACAGTTTGGCACCGTTTTTGAGTGACTTCCAGAACGTCAGATTTTTGCTGAAATTGTGACCGCGCGGCTTAGGGATTTTTTCAAAAAAAAGTTGTTCAGACCTTGCGGACTAATTCTGTTTCAATGATAAAAACCCATCTGTTTCCACTGAAAAACCATTCAGGGGATCGTTTGCAACAGTTTGGCATCATTTTTGAGTGAATTCCAGAACGTCAGATTTTTGCTGAAATTGTGACCGCGCGGCTTAGGGATTTTTATTAAAAAAAGTTTTTCAGACCTTGCATGAAAATTCTTTTTCAATGATAAAAAGCCATCTCTTTCCACCGAAAAACCTTTCAGGGGATCGTTTGCAACAGTTTGGCCCCATTTTTGAGTGAATTCCAGAACGTCAGATTTTTGCTGAAATTGTGACCGCGCGGCTTAGGGATTTTTTTTAAAAAAAAATTTGTTTAGACCTTGCGGGCTAATTCTGTTTCAATGATAAAAACCCATCTCTTTCCACTGAAAAACCTTTCAGGGGATCGTTTGCAATAGTTTGGCACCATTTTTGAGTGAATTGCAGAACGTCAGATTTTTGCCGAAATTGTGACCGCGCGGCTTAGGGATTTTTTCAAAAAAAAGTTGTTCAGACCTTGCGGGCTGATTCTGTTTCAATGATAAAAACCCATCTCTTTCCACTGAAAAACCTTTCAGGGGATCGTTTGCAATAGTTTGGCACCATTTTTGAGTGAATTCCCGAACGTCAGATTTTTGCTGAAATTGTGACCTCGCGGCTTAGGGATTTTTTCAAAAAAAGATTTTCAGATCTTGCGTGAAAATCCTTTTTCAATGATAAAAACCCATCTCTTTCCATCGAAAATCCTTTCAGGGGATCGTTTGCAACAGTTTGGCACCGTTTTTGAGTGAATTCCAGAACGTCAGATTTTTGCTGAAATTGTGACCACGCGGCTTAGGGATTTTTATTAAAAAAAGTTTTTCAGACCTTGTGGGCTAATTCTGTTTCAATGATCAAAACCCATCTGTTTCCACTGAAAAACCATTCAGGGGATCGTTTGCAACAGTTTGGCACCATTTTTGAGTGAATTCCAGAACGTCAGATTTTTGCTGAAATTGTGACCGCGCGGCTTAGGGATTTTTTTTTTTAAAAAAAAATTGTTCAGACCGTGCGGGCTAATTCTGTTTCTATGATAAAAACCCATCTGTTTCCACTGAAAAACCATTCAGGGGATCGTTTGCAACAGTTTGGCACCATTTTTGAGTGAATTCCAGAACGTCAGATTTTTGCTGAAATTGTGACCGCGCGGCTTAGGGATTTTTTTTTTAAAAAAAATTGTTTAGACCTTGTTGGCTAATTCTGTTTCTATGATAAAAACCCATCTCTTTCCACCGAAAAACCTTTCAGGGGATCGTTTGCAACAGTTGGGCACCATTTTTGAGTGAATTGCAGAACGTCAGATTTTTGCTGAAATTGTGACCGCGCGGCTTAGGGATTTTTATTAAAAAATGTTTTTCAGACCTTGCATGAAAATTCTTTTTCAATGATAAAAACCCATCTCTTTCCACCGAAAAACCTTTCAGGGGATCGTTTGCAACAGTTGGGCACCATTTTTGAGTGAATTGCAGAACGTCAGATTTTTGCCGAAATTGTGACCGCGCGGCTTAGGGATTTTTATTAAAAAAAGTTTTTCAGACCTTGCATGAACATTCTTTTTCAATGATAAAAACGCATCTCTTTCCACCGAAAAACCTTTCAGGGGATCGTTTGCAACAGTTTGGCACCGTTTTTGAGTGACTTCCAGAACGTCAGATTTTTGCTGAAATTGTGACCGCGCGGCTTAGGGATTTTTTCAAAAAAAAGTTGTTCAGACCTTGCGGACTAATTCTGTTTCAATGATAAAAACCCATCTGTTTCCACTGAAAAACCATTCAGGGGATCGTTTGCAACAGTTTGGCATCATTTTTGAGTGAATTCCAGAACGTCAGATTTTTGCTGAAATTGTGACCGCGCGGCTTAGGGATTTTTATTAAAAAAAGTTTTTCAGACCTTGCATGAAAATTCTTTTTCAATGATAAAAAGCCATCTCTTTCCACCGAAAAACCTTTCAGGGGATCGTTTGCAACAGTTTGGCCCCATTTTTGAGTGAATTCCAGAACGTCAGATTTTTGCTGAAATTGTGACCGCGCGGCTTAGGGATTTTTTTAAAAAAAAAATTTGTTTAGACCTTGCGGGCTAATTCTGTTTCAATGATAAAAACCCATCTCTTTCCACTGAAAAACCTTTCAGGGGATCGTTTGCAACAGTTTGGCACCATTTTTGAGTGAATTGCAGAACGTCAGATTTTTGCTGAAATTGTGACCGCGCGGCTTAGGGATTTTTTTTTTTAAAAAAATTGTTTAGACCTTGCGGGCTAATTCTGTTTCTATGATAAAAACCCATCTCTTTCCACTGAAAATCCTTTCAGGGGATCGTTTTTAATAGTTTGGCACCATTTTTGAGTGAATTGCAGAACGTCAGATTTTTGCTGAAATTGTGACCGCGCGGCTTAGGGATTTTTTCAAAAAAAAGTTGTTCAGACCTTGCGGGCTGATTCTGTTTCAATGATAAAAACCCATCTCTTTCCACCGAAAAACCTTTCAGGGGATCGTTTGCAATAGTTTGGCACCATTTTTGAGTGAATTCCCGAACGTCAGATTTTTGCTGAAATTGTGAACGCGCGGCTTAGGGATTTTTTCAAAAAAAAGTTGTTCAGACCTTGCGTGAAAATTCTTTTTCAATGATAAAAACCCATCTCTTTCCACCGAAAAACCGTTCAGGGGATCGTTTGCAACAGTTTGGCACCGTTTTTGAGTGAATTCCAGAACGTCAGATTTTTGCTGAAATTGTGACCGCGCGGCTTAGGGATTTTTTTCAAAAAAAAGTTGTTCAGACCTTACATGAAAATTCTTTTTCAATGATAAAAACCCATCTCTTCCCACCGAAAAACCTTTCAGGGGATCGTTTGCAACAGTTGGGCACCATTTTTGAGTGAATTGCAGAACGTCAGATTTTTGCCGAAATTGTGACCGCGCGGCTTAGGGATTTTTATTAAAAAATGTTTTTCAGACCTTGCATGAAAATTCTTTTTCAATGATAAAAACCCATCTCTTTCCACCGAAAAACCTTTCAGGGGATCGTTTGCAACAGTTGGGCACCATTTTTGAGTGAATTGCAGAACGTCAGATTTTTGCCGAAATTGTGACCGCGGGGCTTAGGGATTTTTATTAAAAAAAGTTTTTCAGACCTTGCATGAAAATTCTTTTTCAATGATAAAAACCCATCTCTTTCCACCGAAAAACCTTTCAGGGGATCGTTTGCAACAGTTTGGCACCATTTTTGAGTGAATTCCAGAACGTCAGATTTTTGCTGAAATTGTGACCGCGCGGCTTAGGGATTTTTTTTTTTTAAAAAAAATTGTTTAGACCTTGCGGGCTAATTCTGTTTCTATGATAAAAACCCATCTCTTTCCACTGAAAATCCTTTCAGGGGATCGTTTTTAATAGTTTGGCACCATTTTTGAGTGAATTGCAGAACGTCAGATTTTTGATGAAATTGTGACCGCGCGGCTTAGGGATTTTTTCAAAAAAAGTTGTTCAGACCTTGCGTGAAAATTCTTTTTCAATGATAAAAACCCATCTCTTTCCACCGAAAAACCGTTCAGGGGATCGTTTGCAACAGTTTGGCACCGTTTTTGAGTGAATTCCAGAACGTCAGATTTTTGCTGAAATTGTGACCGCGCGGCTTAGGGATTTTTTTCAAAAAAAAGTTGTTCAGACCTTACATGAAAATTCTTTTTCAATGATAAAAACCCATCTCTTCCCACCGAAAAACCTTTCAGGGGATCGTTTGCAACAGTTGGGCACCATTTTTGAGTGAATTGCAGAACGTCAGATTTTTGCCGAAATTGTGACCGCGCGGCTTAGGGATTTTTATTAAAAAATGTTTTTCAGACCTTGCATGAAAATTCTTTTTCAATGATAAAAACCCATCTCTTTCCACTGAAAAACCTTTCAAAAATCGTTTGCAACAGTTGGGCACCATTTTTGAGTGAATTGCAGAACGTCAGATTTTTGCCGAAATTGTGACCGCGCGGCTTAGGGATTTTTATTAAAAAAAGTTTTTCAGACCTTGCATGAAAATTCTTTTTCAATGATAAAAACCCATCTCTTTCCACCGAAAAACCTTTCAGGGGATCGTTTGCAACAGTTTGGCACCGTTTTTGAGTGAATTCCAGAACGTCAGTTTTTTGCTGAAATTGTGACCGCGCGGCTTAGGGATTTTTTTTTTTTAAAAAAATTGTTTAGACCTTGCTGGCTAATTCTGTTTCTATGATAAAAACCCATCTCTTTCCACTGAAAATCCTTTCAGGGGATCGTTATTAATAGTTTGGCACCATTTTTGAGTGAATTGCAGAACGTCAGATTTTTGCCGAAATTGTGACCGCGTGGCTTAGGGATTTTTATTTTAAAAAGTTTTTCAGACCTTGCATGAAAATTCTTTTTCAATGATAAAAACCCATCTTTTTCCACCGAAAAACCTTTCAGGGGATCGTTTGCAACAGTTTGGCACCGTTTTTGAGTGAATTCCAGAACGTCAGATTTTTGCTGAAATTGTGACCGCGCGGCTTAGGGATTTTTTTCAAAAAAAGGTTGTTCAGACCGTGCGGGCTAATTCTGTTTCTATGATAAAAACCCATCTGTTTCCACTGAAAAACCATTCAGGGGATCGTTTGCAACAGTTTGGCACCATTTTTGAGTGAATTCCAGAACGTCAGATTTTTGCTGAAATTGTGACCGCGCGGCTTAGGGATTTTTTTTTTTAAAAAAATTGTTTAGACCTTGTTGGCTAATTCTGTTTCTGTGATAAAAACCCATCTCTTTCCACCGAAAAACCTTTCAGGGGATCGTTTGCAACAGTTGGGCACCATTTTTGAGTGAATTGCAGAACGTCAGATTTTTGCCGAAATTGTGACCGCGCGGCTTAGGGATTTTTATTAAAAAAAGTTTTTCAGACCTTGCATGAAAATTCTTTTTCAATGATAAAAACCCATCTCTTTCCACCGAAAAACCTTTCAGGGGATCGTTTGCAACAGTTGGGCACCATTTTTGAGTGAATTGCAGAACGTCAGATTTTTGCCGAAATTGTGACCGCGCGGCTTAGGGATTTTTATTAAAAAAAGTTTTTCAGACCTTGCATGAACATTCTTTTTCAATGATAAAAACCCATCTCTTTCCACCGAAAAACCTTTCAGGGGATCGTTTGCAACAGTTTGGCACCGTTTTTGAGTGACTTCCAGAACGTCAGATTTTTGCTGAAATTGTGACCGCGCGGCTTAGGGATTTTTTCAAAAAAAAGTTGTTCAGACCTTGCGGACTAATTCTGTTTCAATGATAAAAACCCATCTGTTTCCACTGAAAAACCATTCAGGGGATCGTTTGCAACAGTTTGGCATCATTTTTGAGTGAATTCCAGAACGTCAGATTTTTGCTGAAATTGTGACCGCGCGGCTTAGGGATTTTTATTAAAAAAAGTTTTTGAGACCTTGCATGAAAATTCTTTTTCAATGATAAAAAGCCATCTCTTTCCACCGAAAAACCTTTCAGGGGATCGTTTGCAACAGTTTGGCCCCATTTTTGAGTGAATTCCAGAACGTCAGATTTTTGCTGAAATTGTGACCGCGCGGCTTAGGGATTTTTTTTTAAAAAAAATTTGTTTAGACCTTGCGGGCTAATTCTGTTTCAATGATAAAAACCCATCTCTTTCCACTGAAAAACCTTTCAGGGGATCGTTTGCAATAGTTTGGCACCATTTTTGAGTGAATTCCCGAACGTCAGATTTTTGCTGAAATTGTGACCTCGCGGCTTAGGGATTTTTTCAAAAAAAGATTTTCAGATCTTGCGTGAAAATCCTTTTTCAATGATAAAAACCCATCTCTTTCCATCGAAAATCCTTTCAGGGGATCGTTTGCAACAGTTTGGCACCGTTTTTGAGTGAATTCCAGAACGTCAGATTTTTGCTGAAATTGTGACCGCGCGGCTTAGGGATTTTTTCAAAAAAAAGTTGTTCAGACCTTGCGGGCTGATTCTGTTTCAATGATAAAAACCCATCTCTTTCCACTGAAAAACCTTTCAGGGGATCGTTTGCAATAGTTTGGCACCATTTTTGAGTGAATTCCCGAACGTCAGATTTTTGCTGAAATTGTGACCTCGCGGCTTAGGGATTTTTTCAAAAAAAGATTTTCAGATCTTGCGTGAAAATCCTTTTTCAATGATAAAAACCCATCTCTTTCCATCGAAAATCCTTTCAGGGGATCGTTTGCAACAGTTTGGCACCGTTTTTGAGTGAATTCCAGAACGTCAGATTTTTGCTGAAATTGTGACCACGCGGCTTAGGGATTTTTATTAAAAAAAGTTTTTCAGACCTTGAGGGCTAATTCTGTTTCAATGATCAAAACCCATCTGTTTCCACTGAAAAACCATTCAGGGGATCGTTTGCAACAGTTTGGCACCATTTTTGAGTGAATTCCAGAACGTCAGATTTTTGCTGAAATTGTGACCGCGCGGCTTAGGGATTTTTTTTTTTTAAAAAAAAATTGTTCAGACCGTGCGGGCTAATTCTGTTTCTATGATAAAAACCCATCTGTTTCCACTGAAAAACCATTCAGGGGATCGTTTGCAACAGTTTGGCACCATTTTTGAGTGAATTCCAGAACGTCAGATTTTTGCTGAAATTGTGACCGCGCGGCTTAGGGATTTTTTTTTTTAAAAAAATTGTTTAGACCTTGTTGGCTAATTCTGTTTCTATGATAAAAACCCATCTCTTTCCACCGAAAAACCTTTCAGGGGATCGTTTGCAACAGTTGGGCACCATTTTTGAGTGAATTGCAGAACGTCAGATTTTTGCTGAAATTGTGACCGCGCGGCTTAGGGATTTTTATTAAAAAATGTTTTTCAGACCTTGCATGAAAATTCTTTTTCAATGATAAAAACCCATCTCTTTCCACCGAAAAACCTTTCAGGGGATCGTTTGCAACAGTTGGGCACCATTTTTGAGTGAATTGCAGAACGTCAGATTTTTGCCGAAATTGTGACCGCGCGGCTTAGGGATTTTTATTAAAAAAAGTTTTTCAGACCTTGCATGAACATTCTTTTTCAATGATAAAAACCCATCTCTTTCCACCGAAAAACCTTTCAGGGGATCGTTTGCAACAGTTTGGCACCGTTTTTGAGTGACTTCCAGAACGTCAGATTTTTGCTGAAATTGTGACCGCGCGGCTTAGGGATTTTTTCAAAAAAAAGTTGTTCAGACCTTGCGGACTAATTCTGTTTCAATGATAAAAACCCATCTGTTTCCACTGAAAAACCATTCAGGGGATCGTTTGCAACAGTTTGGCATCATTTTTGAGTGAATTCCAGAACGTCAGATTTTTGCTGAAATTGTGACCGCGCGGCTTAGGGATTTTTATTAAAAAAAGTTTTTCAGACCTTGCATGAAAATTCTTTTTCAATGATAAAAAGCCATCTCTTTCCACCGAAAAACCTTTCAGGGGATCGTTTGCAACAGTTTGGCCCCATTTTTGAGTGAATTCCAGAACGTCAGATTTTTGCTGAAATTGTGACCGCGCGGCTTAGGGATTTTTTTTTTAAAAAAAATTGTTTAGACCTTGCGGGCTAATTCTGTTTCAATGATAAAAACCCATCTCTTTCCACTGAAAAACCTTTCAGGGGATCGTTTGCAATAGTTTGGCACCATTTTTGAGTGAATTCCCGAACGTCAGATTTTTGCTGAAATTGTGACCTCGCGGCTTAGGGATTTTTTCAAAAAAAGATTTTCAGATCTTGCGTGAAAATCCTTTTTCAATGATAAAAACCCATCTCTTTCCATCGAAAATCCTTTCAGGGGATCGTTTGCAACAGTTTGGCACCGTTTTTGAGTGAATTCCAGAACGTCAGATTTTTGCTGAAATTGTGACCACGCGGCTTAGGGATTTTTATTAAAAAAAGTTTTTCAGACCTTGTGGGCTAATTCTGTTTCAATGATCAAAACCCATCTGTTTCCACTGAAAAACCATTCAGGGGATCGTTTGCAACAGTTTGGCACCATTTTTGAGTGAATTCCAGAACGTCAGATTTTTGCTGAAATTGTGACCGTGCGGCTTAGGGATTTTTTTTTAAAAAAAAATTGTTTAGACCTTGCGGGCTAATTCTGTTTCTATGATAAAAACCCATCTCTTTCCACTGAAAATCCTTTCAGGGGATCGTTTTTAATAGTTTGGCACCATTTTTGAGTGAATTGCAGAACGTCAGATTTTTGCTGAAATTGTGACCGCGCGGCTTAGGGATTTTTTCAAAAAAAAGTTGTTCAGACCTTGCGGGCTGATTCTGTTTCAATGATAAAAACCCATCTCTTTCCACCGAAAAACCTTTCAGGGGATCGTTTGCAATAGTTTGGCACCATTTTTGAGTGAATTCCCGAACGTCAGTTTTTTGCTGAAATTGTGAACGCGCGGCTTAGGGATTTTTTCAAAAAAAAGTTGTTCAGACCTTGCGTGAAAATTCTTTTTCAATGATAAAAACCCATCTCTTTCCACCGAAAAACCTTTCAGGGGATCGTTTGCAACAGTTGGGCACCATTTTTGAGTGAATTGCAGAACGTCAGATTTTTGCCGAAATTGTGACCGCGCGGCTTAGGGATTTTTATTAAGAAAAGTTTTTCAGACCTTGCATGAACATTCTTTTTCAATGATAAAAACCCATCTCTTTCCACCGAAAAACCTTTCAGGGGATCGTTTGCAACAGTTTGGCACCGTTTTTGAGTGACTTCCAGAACGTCAGATTTTTGCTGAAATTGTGACCGCGCGGCTTAGGGATTTTTTCAAAAAAAAGTTGTTCAGACCTTGCGGACTAATTCTGTTTCAATGATAAAAACCCATCTGTTTCCACTGAAAAACCATTCAGGGGATCGTTTGCAACAGTTTGGCATCATTTTTGAGTGAATTCCAGAACGTCAGATTTTTGCTGAAATTGTGACCGCGCGGCTTAGGGATTTTTATTAAAAAAAGTTTTTCAGACCTTGCATGAAAATTCTTTTTCAATGATAAAAAGCCATCTCTTTCCACCGAAAAACCTTTCAGGGGATCGTTTGCAACAGTTTGGCCCCATTTTTGAGTGAATTCCAGAACGTCAGATTTTTGCTGAAATTGTGACCGCGCGGCTTAGGGATTTTTTTTTTAAAAAAAATTTGTTTAGACCTTGCGGGCTAATTCTGTTTCAATGATAAAAACCCATCTCTTTCCACTGAAAAACCTTTCAGGGGATCGTTTGCAATAGTTTGGCACCATTTTTGAGTGAATTGCAGAACGTCAGATTTTTGCCGAAATTGTGACCGCGCGGCTTAGGGATTTTTATTAAGAAAAGTTTTTCAGACCTTGCATGAACATTCTTTTTCAATGATAAAAACCCATCTCTTTCCACCGAAAAACCTTTCAGGGGATCGTTTGCAACAGTTTGGCACCGTTTTTGAGTGACTTCCAGAACGTCAGATTTTTGCTGAAATTGTGACCGCGCGGCTTAGGGATTTTTTCAAAAAAAAGTTGTTCAGACCTTGCGGACTAATTCTGTTTCAATGATAAAAACCCATCTGTTTCCACTGAAAAACCATTCAGGGGATCGTTTGCAACAGTTTGGCATCATTTTTGAGTGAATTCCAGAACGTCAGATTTTTGCTGAAATTGTGACCGCGCGGCTTAGGGATTTTTATTAAAAAAAGTTTTTCAGACCTTGCATGAAAATTCTTTTTCAATGATAAAAAGCCATCTCTTTCCACCGAAAAACCTTTCAGGGGATCGTTTGCAACAGTTTGGCCCCATTTTTGAGTGAATTCCAGAACGTCAGATTTTTGCTGAAATTGTGACCGCGCGGCTTAGGGATTTTTTTTAAAAAAAAATTTGTTTAGACCTTGCGGGCTAATTCTGTTTCAATGATAAAAACCCATCTCTTTCCACTGAAAAACCTTTCAGGGGATCGTTTGCAATAGTTTGGCACCATTTTTGAGTGAATTGCAGAACGTCAGATTTTTGCCGAAATTGTGACCGCGCGGCTTAGGGATTTTTTCAAAAAAAAGTTGTTCAGACCTTGCGGGCTGATTCTGTTTCAATGATAAAAACCCATCTCTTTCCACTGAAAAACCTTTCAGGGGATCGTTTGCAATAGTTTGGCACCATTTTTGAGTGAATTCCCGAACGTCAGATTTTTGCTGAAATTGTGACCTCGCGGCTTAGGGATTTTTTCAAAAAAAGATTTTCAGATCTTGCGTGAAAATCCTTTTTCAATGATAAAAACCCATCTCTTTCCATCGAAAATCCTTTCAGGGGATCGTTTGCAACAGTTTGGCACCGTTTTTGAGTGAATTCCAGAACGTCAGATTTTTGCTGAAATTGTGACCACGCGGCTTAGGGATTTTTATTAAAAAAAGTTTTTCAGACCTTGTGGGCTAATTCTGTTTCAATGATCAAAACCCATCTGTTTCCACTGAAAAACCATTCAGGGGATCGTTTGCAACAGTTTGGCACCATTTTTGAGTGAATTCCAGAACGTCAGATTTTTGCTGAAATTGTGACCGCGCGGCTTAGGGATTTTTTTTTTTTAAAAAAAAAATTGTTCAGACCGTGCGGGCTAATTCTGTTTCTATGATAAAAACCCATCTGTTTCCACTGAAAAACCATTCAGGGGATCGTTTGCAACAGTTTGGCACCATTTTTGAGTGAATTCCAGAACGTCAGATTTTTGCTGAAATTGTGACCGCGCGGCTTAGGGATTTTTTTTTAAAAAAAATTGTTTAGACCTTGTTGGCTAATTCTGTTTCTATGATAAAAACCCATCTCTTTCCACCGAAAAACCTTTCAGGGGATCGTTTGCAACAGTTGGGCACCATTTTTGAGTGAATTGCAGAACGTCAGATTTTTGCTGAAATTGTGACCGCGCGGCTTAGGGATTTTTATTAAAAAATGTTTTTCAGACCTTGCATGAAAATTCTTTTTCAATGATAAAAACCCATCTCTTTCCACCGAAAAACCTTTCAGGGGATCGTTTGCAACAGTTGGGCACCATTTTTGAGTGAATTGCAGAACGTCAGATTTTTGCCGAAATTCTGACCGCGCGGCTTAGGGATTTTTATTAAAAAAAGTTTTTCAGACCTTGCATGAACATTCTTTTTCAATGATAAAAACGCATCTCTTTCCACCGAAAAACCTTTCAGGGGATCGTTTGCAACAGTTTGGCACCGTTTTTGAGTGACTTCCAGAACGTCAGATTTTTGCTGAAATTGTGACCGCGCGGCTTAGGGATTTTTTCAAAAAAAAGTTGTTCAGACCTTGCGGACTAATTCTGTTTCAATGATAAAAACCCATCTGTTTCCACTGAAAAACCATTCAGGGGATCGTTTGCAACAGTTTGGCATCATTTTTGAGTGAATTCCAGAACGTCAGATTTTTGCTGAAATTGTGACCGCGCGGCTTAGGGATTTTTATTAAAAAAAGTTTTTCAGACCTTGCATGAAAATTCTTTTTCAATGATAAAAAGCCATCTCTTTCCACCGAAAAACCTTTCAGGGGATCGTTTGCAACAGTTTGGCCCCATTTTTGAGTGAATTCCAGAACGTCAGATTTTTGCTGAAATTGTGACCGCGCGGCTTAGGGATTTTTTTTCAAAAAAAGGTTGTTCAGACCGTGCGGGCTAATTCTGTTTCTATGATAAAAACCCATCTCTTTCCACTGAAAAACCTTTCAGGGGATCGTTTGCAATAGTTTGGCACCATTTTTGAGTGAATTGCAGAACGTCAGATTTTTGCCGAAATTGTGACCGCGCGGCTTAGGGATTTTTTCAAAAAAAAGTTGTTCAGACCTTGCGGGCTGATTCTGTTTCAATGATAAAAACCCATCTCTTTCCACTGAAAAACCTTTCAGGGGATCGTTTGCAATAGTTTGGCACCATTTTTGAGTGAATTCCCGAACGTCAGATTTTTGCTGAAATTGTGACCTCGCGGCTTAGGGATTTTTTCAAAAAAAGATTTTCAGATCTTGCGTGAAAATCCTTTTTCAATGATAAAAACCCATCTCTTTCCATCGAAAATCCTTTCAGGGGATCGTTTGCAACAGTTTGGCACCGTTTTTGAGTGAATTCCAGAACGTCAGATTTTTGCTGAAAATGTGACCACGCGGCTTAGGGATTTTTATTAAAAAAAGTTTTTCAGACCTTGTGGGCTAATTCTGTTTCAATGATCAAAACCCATCTGTTTCCACTGAAAAACCATTCAGGGGATCGTTTGCAACAGTTTGGCACCATTTTTGAGTGAATTCCAGAACGTCAGATTTTTGCTGAAATTGTGACCGCGCGGCTTAGGGATTTTTTTTTTTTAAAAAAAATTGTTTAGACCTTGCGGGCTAATTCTGTTTCTATGATAAAAACCCATCTCTTTCCACTGAAAATCCTTTCAGGGGATCGTTTTTAATAGTTTGGCACCATTTTTGAGTGAATTGCAGAACGTCAGATTTTTGCTGAAATTGTGACCGCGCGGCTTAGGGATTTTTTCAAAAAAAAGTTGTTCAGACCTTGCGGGCTGATTCTGTTTCAATGATAAAAACCCATCTCTTTCCACCGAAAAACCTTTCAGGGGATCGTTTGCAATAGTTTGGCACCATTTTTGAGTGAATTCCCGAACGTCAGATTTTTGCTGAAATTGTGAACGCGCGGCTTAGGGATTTTTTCAAAAAAAAGTTGTTCAGACCTTGCGTGAAAATTCTTTTTCAATGATAAAAACCCATCTCTTTCCACCGAAAAACCGTTCAGGGGATCGTTTGCAACAGTTTGGCACCGTTTTTGAGTGAATTCCAGAACGTCAGATTTTTGCTGAAATTGTGACCGCGCGGCTTAGGGATTTTTTTCAAAAAAAAGTTGTTCAGACCTTACATGAAAATTCTTTTTCAATGATAAAAACCCATCTCTTCCCACCGAAAAACCTTTCAGGGGATCGTTTGCAACAGTTGGGCACCATTTTTGAGTGAATTGCAGAACGTCAGATTTTTGCCGAAATTGTGACCG
The DNA here is from genome assembly GCF_965113315.1 of Podarcis vaucheri. Classification (NCBI taxonomy): domain Eukaryota; kingdom Metazoa; phylum Chordata; class Lepidosauria; order Squamata; family Lacertidae; genus Podarcis; species Podarcis vaucheri. The sequence goes on from NC_138764.1 coordinate 12,258,449, forward strand.
CGCGGCTTAGGGATTTTTATTAAAAAATGTTTTTCAGACCTTGCATGAAAATTCTTTTTCAATGATAAAAACCCATCTCTTTCCACCGAAAAACCTTTCAGGGGATCGTTTGCAACAGTTGGGCACCATTTTTGAGTGAATTGCAGAACGTCAGATTTTTGCCGAAATTGTGACCGCGGGGCTTAGGGATTTTTATTAAAAAAAGTTTTTCAGACCTTGCATGAAAATTCTTTTTCAATGATAAAAACCCATCTCTTTCCACCGAAAAACCTTTCAGGGGATCGTTTGCAACAGTTTGGCACCATTTTTGAGTGAATTCCAGAACGTCAGATTTTTGCTGAAATTGTGACCGCGCGGCTTAGGGATTTTTTTTTTTAAAAAAAAATTGTTTAGACCTTGCGGGCTAATTCTGTTTCTATGATAAAAACCCATCTCTTTCCACTGAAAATCCTTTCAGGGGATCGTTTTTAATAGTTTGGCACCATTTTTGAGTGAATTGCAGAACGTCAGATTTTTGCTGAAATTGTGACCGCGCGGCTTAGGGATTTTTTTAAAAAAAAGTTGTTCAGACCTTGCGGGCTGATTCTGTTTCAATGATAAAAACCCATCTCTTTCCACCGAAAAACCTTTCAGGGGATCGTTTGCAATAGTTTGGCACCATTTTTGAGTGAATTCCCGAACGTCAGTTTTTTGCTGAAATTGTGAACGCGCGGCTTAGGGATTTTTTCAAAAAAAAGTTGTTCAGACCTTGCGTGAAAATTCTTTTTCAATGATAAAAACCCATCTCTTTCCACCGAAAAACCGTTCAGGGGATCGTTTGCAACAGTTTGGCACCGTTTTTGAGTGAATTCCAGAACGTCAGATTTTTGCTGAAATTGTGACCGCGCGGCTTAGGGATTTTTTTCAAAAAAAAGTTGTTCAGACCTTACATGAAAATTCTTTTTCAATGATAAAAACCCATCTCTTTCCACTGAAAAACCTTTCAGGGGATCGTTTGCAACAGTTGGGCACCATTTTTGAGTGAATTGCAGAACGTCAGATTTTTGCCGAAATTGTGACCGCGCGGCTTAGGGATTTTTATTAAAAAAAGTTTTTCAGACCTTGCATGAAAATTCTTTTTCAATGATAAAAACCCATCTCTTTCCACCGAAAAACGTTTGCAACAGTTGGGCACCGTTTTTGAGTGAATTGCAGAACGTCAGATTTTTGCCGAAATTGTGACCGCGCGGCTTAGGGATTTTTATTAAAAAAAGTTTTTCAGACCTTGCATGAACATTCTTTTTCAATGATAAAAACCCATCTCTTTCCACCGAAAAACCTTTCAGGGGATCGTTTGCAACAGTTTGGCACCGTTTTTGAGTGACTTCCAGAACGTCAGATTTTTGCTGAAATTGTGACCGCGCGGCTTAGGGATTTTTTCAAAAAAAAGTTGTTCAGACCTTGCGGACTAATTCTGTTTCAATGATAAAAACCCATCTGTTTCCACTGAAAAACCATTCAGGGGATCGTTTGCAACAGTTTGGCATCATTTTTGAGTGAATTCCAGAACGTCAGATTTTTGATGAAATTGTGACCGCGCGGCTTAGGGATTTTTATTAAAAAAAGTTTTTGAGACCTTGCATGAAAATTCTTTTTCAATGATAAAAAGCCATCTCTTTCCACCGAAAAACCTTTCAGGGGATCGTTTGCAACAGTTTGGCCCCATTTTTGAGTGAATTCCAGAACGTCAGATTTTTGCTGAAATTGTGACCGCGCGGCTTAGGGATTTTTTTTTAAAAAAAATTTGTTTAGACCTTGCGGGCTAATTCTGTTTCAATGATAAAAACCCATCTCTTTCCACTGAAAAACCTTTCAGGGGATCGTTTGCAATAGTTTGGCACCATTTTTGAGTGAATTGCAGAACGTCAGATTTTTGCCGAAATTGTGACCGCGCGGCTTAGGGATTTTTTCAAAAAAAAGTTGTTCAGACCTTGCGGGCTGATTCTGTTTCAATGATAAAAACCCATCTCTTTCCACTGAAAAACCTTTCAGGGGATCGTTTGCAATAGTTTGGCACCATTTTTGAGTGAATTCCCGAACGTCAGATTTTTGCTGAAATTGTGACCTCGCGGCTTAGGGATTTTTTCAAAAAAAGATTTTCAGATCTTGCGTGAAAATCCTTTTTCAATGATAAAAACCCATCTCTTTCCATCGAAAATCCTTTCAGGGGATCGTTTGCAACAGTTTGGCACCGTTTTTGAGTGAATTCCAGAACGTCAGATTTTTGCTGAAATTGTGACCACGCGGCTTAGGGATTTTTATTAAAAAAAGTTTTTCAGACCTTGTGGGCTAATTCTGTTTCAATGATCAAAACCCATCTGTTTCCACTGAAAAACCATTCAGGGGATCGTTTGCAACAGTTTGGCACCATTTTTGAGTGAATTCCAGAACGTCAGATTTTTGCTGAAATTGTGACCGCGCGGCTTAGGGATTTTTTTTTTTTAAAAAAAAATTGTTCAGACCGTGCGGGCTAATTCTGTTTCTATGATAAAAACCCATCTGTTTCCACTGAAAAACCATTCAGGGGATCGTTTGCAACAGTTTGGCACCATTTTTGAGTGAATTCCAGAACGTCAGATTTTTGCTGAAATTGTGACCGCGCGGCTTAGGGATTTTTTTTTTAAAAAAAATTGTTTAGACCTTGTTGGCTAATTCTGTTTCTATGATAAAAACCCATCTCTTTCCACCGAAAAACCTTTCAGGGGATCGTTTGCAACAGTTGGGCACCATTTTTGAGTGAATTGCAGAACGTCAGATTTTTGCTGAAATTGTGACCGCGCGGCTTAGGGATTTTTATTAAAAAATGTTTTTCAGACCTTGCATGAAAATTCTTTTTCAATGATAAAAACCCATCTCTTTCCACCGAAAAACCTTTCAGGGGATCGTTTGCAACAGTTGGGCACCATTTTTGAGTGAATTGCAGAACGTCAGATTTTTGCCGAAATTGTGACCGCGCGGCTTAGGCATTTTTATTAAAAAAAGTTTTTCAGACCTTGCATGAACATTCTTTTTCAATGATAAAAACCCATCTCTTTCCACCGAAAAACCTTTCAGGGGATCGTTTGCAACAGTTTGGCACCGTTTTTGAGTGACTTCCAGAACGTCAGATTTTTGCTGAAATTGTGACCGCGCGGCTTAGGGATTTTTTCAAAAAAAAGTTGTTCAGACCTTGCGGACTAATTCTGTTTCAATGATAAAAACCCATCTGTTTCCACTGAAAAACCATTCAGGGGATCGTTTGCAACAGTTTGGCATCATTTTTGAGTGAATTCCAGAACGTCAGATTTTTGCTGAAATTGTGACCGCGCGGCTTAGGGATTTTTATTAAAAAAAGTTTTTCAGACCTTGCATGAAAATTCTTTTTCAATGATAAAAAGCCATCTCTTTCCACCGAAAAACCTATCAGGGGATCGTTTGCAACAGTTTGGCCCCATTTTTGAGTGAATTCCAGAACGTCAGATTTTTGCTCAAATTGTGACCGCGCGGCTTAGGGATTTTTTTTAAAAAAAAATTTGTTTAGACCTTGCGGGCTAATTCTGTTTCAATGATAAAAACCCATCTCTTTCCACTGAAAAACCTTTCAGGGGATCGTTTGCAATAGTTTGGCACCATTTTTGAGTGAATTCCCGAACGTCAGATTTTTGCTGAAATTGTGACCTCGCGGCTTAGGGATTTTTTCAAAAAAAGATTTTCAGATCTTGCGTGAAAATCCTTTTTCAATGATAAAAACCCATCTCTTTCCATCGAAAATCCTTTCAGGGGATCGTTTGCAACAGTTTGGCACCGTTTTTGAGTGAATTCCAGAACGTCAGATTTTTGCTGAAATTGTGACCACGCGGCTTAGGGATTTTTATTAAAAAAAGTTTTTCAGACCTTGTGGGCTAATTCTGTTTCAATGATCAAAACCCATCTGTTTCCACTGAAAAACCATTCAGGGGATCGTTTGCAACAGTTTGGCACCATTTTTGAGTGAATTCCAGAACGTCAGATTTTTGCTGAAATTGTGACCGCGCGGCTTAGGGATTTTTTTTTTTTTTAAAAAATTGTTTAGACCTTGCGGGCTAATTCTGTTTCTATGATAAAAACCCATCTCTTTCCACTGAAAATCCTTTCAGGGGATCGTTTTTAATAGTTTGGCACCATTTTTGAGTGAATTGCAGAACGTCAGATTTTTGCTGAAATTGTGACCGCGCGGCTTAGGGATTTTTTCAAAAAAAAGTTGTTCAGACCTTGCGGGCTGATTCTTTTTCAATGATAAAAACCCATCTCTTTCCACCGAAAAACCGTTCAGGGGATCGTTTGCAACAGTTTGGCACCGTTTTTGAGTGAATTCCAGAACGTCAGATTTTTGCTGAAATTGTGACCGCGCGGCTTAGGGATTTTTTTTCAAAAAAAAGTTGTTCAGACCTTACATGAAAATTCTTTTTCAATGATAAAAACCCATCTCTTCCCACCGAAAAACCTTTCAGGGGATCGTTTGCAACAGTTGGGCACCATTTTTGAGTGAATTGCAGAACGTCAGATTTTTGCTGAAATTGTGACCGCGCGGCTTAGGGATTTTTATTAAAAAATGTTTTTCAGACCTTGCATGAAAATTCTTTTTCAATGATAAAAACCCATCTCTTTCCACCGAAAAACCTTTCAGGGGATCGTTTGCAACAGTTGGGCACCATTTTTGAGTGAATTGCAGAACGTCAGATTTTTGCCGAAATTGTGACCGCGCGGCTTAGGGATTTTTATTAAAAAAAGTTTTTCAGACCTTGCATGAAAATTCTTTTTCAATGATAAAAACCCATCTCATTCCACCGAAAAACCTTTCAGGGGATCGTTTGCAACAGTTTGGCACCGTTTTTGAGTGAATTCCAGAACGTCAGATTTTTGCTGAAATTGTGACCGCGCAGCTTAGGGATTTTTTCAAAAAAAAGTTGTTCAGACCTTGCGGGCTAATTCTGTTTCAATGATAAAAACCCATCTGTTTCCACTGAAAAACCATTCAGGGGATCATTTGCAACAGTTTGGCACCATTTTTGAGTGAATTCCAGAACGTCAGATTTTTGCTGAAATTGTGACCGCGTGGCTTAGGGATTTTTTCAAAAAAAGATTTTCAGAGCTTGCGTGAAAATTCTTTTTCAATGACAAAAACCCATCTCTTTCCATCGAAAAACCTTTCAGGGGATCGTTTGCAACAGTTTGGCACCGTTTTTGAGTGAATTCCAGAACGTCAGATTTTTGCTGAAATTGTGACCACGCGGCTTAGGGATTTTTTCAAAAAAAAGTTGTTCAGACCTTGCGGGCTGAATCTGTTTCAATGATAAAAACCCATCTCTTTCCACTGAAAAACCTTTCAGGGGATCGTTTCCAATAGTTTGGCACCATTTTTCAGTAAATTCCAGAACATCAGATTTTTGCTGAAATTGTGACCGCGCGGCTTAGGGATTTTTTCAAAAAAAAGTTTTTCAGACCTTGCCTGAAAATTCTTTTTCAATGATAAAAACCCATCTCTTTCCACCGAAAAACTTTTCAGGGGATCGTTTGCTACCGTTTGGCACCGTTTTTGAGTGAATTGCAGAACGTCAGATTTTTGCTGAAATTGTGACCGTGCGGTTTAGGGATTTTTTTAAAAAAAAGTTTTTCAGACCTTGCGTGAGAATTCTTTTTCAATGATAAAAACCCATCTCTTTCCACCGAAAAACCTTTCAGGGGATCGTTTGCAACAGTTGGGCACCATTTTTGAGTGAATTGCAGAACGTCAGATTTTTGCCGAAATTGTGACCGCGCGGCTTAGGGATTTTTTCAAAAAAAAGTTTTTCAGACCTTGCATGAACATTCTTTTTCAATGATAAAAACCCATCTCTTTCCACTGAAAAACCTTTCAGGGGATCGTTTGCAATAGTTTGGCACCATTTTTGAGTGAATTCCCGAACGTCAGATTTTTGCTGAAATTGTGACCTCGCGGCTTAGGGATTTTTTCAAAAAAAGATTTTCAGATCTTGCGTGAAAATCCTTTTTCAATGATAAAAACCCATCTCTTTCCATCGAAAATCCTTTCAGGGGATCGTTTGCAACAGTTTGGCACCGTTTTTGAGTGAATTCCAGAACGTCAGATTTTTGCTGAAATTGTGACCACGCGGCTTAGGGATTTTTATTAAAAAAAGTTTTTCAGACCTTGTGGGCTAATTCTGTTTCAATGATCAAAACCCATCTGTTTCCACTGAAAAACCATTCAGGGGATCGTTTGCAACAGTTTGGCACCATTTTTGAGTGAATTCCAGAACGTCAGATTTTTGCTGAAATTGTGACCGCGCGGCTTAGGGATTTTTTTTTAAAAAAAAAAATTGTTCAGACCGTGCGGGCTAATTCTGTTTCTATGATAAAAACCCATCTGTTTCCACTGAAAAACCATTCAGGGGATCGTTTGCAACAGTTTGGCACCATTTTTGAGTGAATTCCAGAACGTCAGATTTTTGCTGAAATTGTGACCGCGCGGCTTAGGGATTTTTTTTTTTAAAAAAATTGTTTAGACCTTGTTGGCTAATTCTGTTTCTATGATAAAAACCCATCTCTTTCCACCGAAAAACCTTTCAGGGGATCGTTTGCAACAGTTGGGCACCATTTTTGAGTGAATTGCAGAACGTCAGATTTTTGCTGAAATTGTGACCGTGCGGCTTAGGGATTTTTATTAAAAAATGTTTTTCAGACCTTGCATGAAAATTCTTTTTCAATGATAAAAACCCATCTCTTTCCACCGAAAAACCTTTCAGGGGATCGTTTGCAACAGTTGGGCACCATTTTTGAGTGAATTGCAGAACGTCAGATTTTTGCCGAAATTGTGACCGCGCGGCTTAGGGATTTTTATTAAAAAAAGTTTTTCAGACCTTGCATGAACATTCTTTTTCAATGATAAAAACCCATCTCTTTCCACCGAAAAACCTTTCAGGGGATCGTTTGCAACAGTTTGGCACCGTTTTTGAGTGACTTCCAGAACGTCAGATTTTTGCTGAAATTGTGACCGCGCGGCTTAGGGATTTTTTCAAAAAAAAGTTGTTCAGACCTTGCGGACTAATTCTGTTTCAATGATAAAAACCCATCTGTTTCCATTGAAAAACCATTCAGGGGATCGTTTGCAACAGTTTGGCATCATTTTTGAGTGAATTCCAGAACGTCAGATTTTTGCTGAAATTGTGACCGCGCGGCTTAGGGATTTTTATTAAAAAAAGTTTTTCAGACCTTGCATGAAAATTCTTTTTCAATGATAAAAAGCCATCTCTTTCCACCGAAAAACCTTTCAGGGGATCGTTTGCAACAGTTTGGCCCCATTTTTGAGTGAATTCCAGAACGTCAGATTTTTGCTGAAATTGTGACCGCGCGGCTTAGGGATTTTTTTTAAAAAAAAATTTGTTTAGACCTTGCGGGCTAATTCTGTTTCAATGATAAAAACCCATCTCTTTCCACTGAAAAACCTTTCAGGGGATCGTTTGCAATAGTTTGGCACCATTTTTGAGTGAATTCCCGAACGTCAGATTTTTGCTGAAATTGTGACCTCGCGGCTTAGGGATTTTTTCAAAAAAAGATTTTCAGATCTTGCGTGAAAATCCTTTTTCAATGATAAAAACCCATCTCTTTCCATCGAAAATCCTTTCAGGGGATCGTTTGCAACAGTTTGGCACCGTTTTTGAGTGAATTCCAGAACGTCAGATTTTTGCTGAAATTGTGACCACACGGCTTATGGATTTTTATTAAAAAAAGTTTTTCAGACCTTGTGGGCTAATTCTGTTTCAATGATCAAAACCCATCTGTTTCCACTGAAAAACCATTCAGGGGATCGTTTGCAACAGTTTGGCACCATTTTTGAGTGAATTCCAGAACGTCAGATTTTTGCTGAAATTGTGACCGTGCGGCTTAGGGATTTTTTTTTTTAAAAAAAATTGTTTAGACCTTGCGGGCTAATTCTGTTTCTATGATAAAAACCCATCTCTTTCCACTGAAAATCCTTTCAGGGGATCGTTTTTAATAGTTTGGCACCATTTTTGAGTGAATTGCAGAACGTCAGATTTTTGCTGAAATTGTGACCGCGCGGCTTAGGGATTTTTTCAAAAAAAAGTTGTTCAGACCTTGCGGGCTGATTCTGTTTCAATGATAAAAACCCATCTCTTTCCACCGAAAAACCTTTCAGGGGATCGTTTGCAATAGTTTGGCACCATTTTTGAGTGAATTCCCGAACGTCAGATTTTTGCTGAAATTGTGAACGCGCGGCTTAGGGATTTTTTCAAAAAAAAGTTGTTCAGACCTTGCGTGAAAATTCTTTTTCAATGATAAAAACCCATCTCTTTCCACTGAAAAACCGTTCAGGGGATCGTTTGCAACAGTTTGGCACCGTTTTTGAGTGAATTCCAGAACGTCAGATTTTTGCTGAAATTGTGACCGCGCGGCTTAGGGATTTTTTTCAAAAAAAAGTTGTTCAGACCTTACATGAAAATTCTTTTTCAATGATAAAAACCCATCTCTTCCCACCGAAAAACCTTTCAGGGGATCGTTTGCAACAGTTGGGCACCATTTTTGAGTGAATTGCAGAACGTCAGATTTTTGCCGAAATTGTGACCGCGCGGCTTAGGGATTTTTATTAAAAAATGTTTTTCAGACCTTGCATGAAAATTCTGTTTCTATGATAAAAACCCATCTCTTTCCACTGAAAAACCTTTCAGGGGATCGTTTGCAACAGTTGGGCACCATTTTTGAGTGAATTGCAGAACGTCAGATTTTTGCCGAAATTGTGACCGCGCGGCTTAGGGATTTTTATTAAAAAAAGTTTTTCAGACCTTGCATGAAAATTCTTTTTCAATGATAAAAACCCATCTCTTTCCACCGAAAAACCTTTCAGGGGATCGTTTGCAACAGTTGGGCACCATTTTTGAGTGAATTGCAGAACGTCAGATTTTTGCCGAAATTGTGACCGCGCGGCTTAGGGATTTTTATTAAAAAAAGTTTTTCAGACCTTGCATGAACATTCTTTTTCAATGATAAAAACCCATCTCTTTCCACCGAAAAACCTTTCAGGGGATCGTTTGCAACAGTTTGGCACCGTTTTTGAGTGACTTCCAGAACGTCAGATTTTTGCTGAAATTGTGACCGCGCGGCTTAGGGATTTTTTCAAAAAAAAGTTGTTCAGACCTTGCGGACTAATTCTGTTTCAATGATAAAAACCCATCTGTTTCCACTGAAAAACCATTCAGGGGATCGTTTGCAACAGTTTGGCATCATTTTTGAGTGAATTCCAGAACGTCAGATTTTTGCTGAAATTGTGACCGCGCGGCTTAGGGATTTTTATTAAAAAAAGTTTTTGAGACCTTGCATGAAAATTCTTTTTCAATGATAAAAAGCCATCTCTTTCCACCGAAAAACCTTTCAGGGGATCGTTTGCAACAGTTTGGCCCCATTTTTGAGTGAATTCCAGAACGTCAGATTTTTGCTGAAATTGTGACCGCGCGGTTTAGGGATTTTTTTTTAAAAAAAATTTGTTTAGACCTTGCGGGCTAATTCTGTTTCAATGATAAAAACCCATCTGTTTCCACTGAAAAACCATTCAGGGGATCGTTTGCAATAGTTTGGCACCATTTTTGAGTGAATTGCAGAACGTCAGATTTTTGCCGAAATTGTGACCGCGCGGCTTAGGGATTTTTTCAAAAAAAAGTTGTTCAGACCTTGTGGGCTGATTCTGTTTCAATGATAAAAACCCATCTCTTTCCACTGAAAAACCTTTCAGGGGATCGTTTGCAATAGTTTGGCACCATTTTTGAGTGAATTCCCGAACGTCAGATTTTTGCTGAAATTGTGACCTCGCGGCTTAGGGATTTTTTCAAAAAAAGATTTTCAGATCTTGCGTGAAAATCCTTTTTCAATGATAAAAACCCATCTCTTTCCATCGAAAATCCTTTCAGGGGATCGTTTGCAACAGTTTGGCACCGTTTTTGAGTGAATTCCAGAACGTCAGATTTTTGCTGAAATTGTGACCACGCGGCTTAGGGATTTTTATTAAAAAAAGTTTTTCAGACCTTGTGGGCTAATTCTGTTTCAATGATCAAAACCCATCTGTTTCCACTGAAAAACCATTCAGGGGATCGTTTGCAACAGTTTGGCACCATTTTTGAGTGAATTCCAGAACGTCAGATTTTTGCTGAAATTGTGACCGCGCGGCTTAGGGATTTTTTTTTTTTAAAAAAAAATTGTTCAGACCGTGCGGGCTAATTCTGTTTCTATGATAAAAACCCATCTGTTTCCACTGAAAAACCATTCAGGGGATCGTTTGCAACAGTTTGGCACCATTTTTGAGTGAATTCCAGAACGTCAGATTTTTGCTGAAATTGTGACCGCGCGGCTTAGGGATTTTTTTTTTAAAAAAAATTGTTTAGACCTTGTTGGCTAATTCTGTTTCTATGATAAAAACCCATCTCTTTCCACCGAAAAACCTTTCAGGGGATCGTTTGCAACAGTTGGGCACCATTTTTGAGTGAATTGCAGAACGTCAGATTTTTGCTGAAATTGTGACCGCGCGGCTTAGGGATTTTTATTAAAAAATGTTTTTCAGACCTTGCATGAAAATTCTTTTTCAATGATAAAAACCCATCTCTTTCCACCGAAAAACCTTTCAGGGGATCGTTTGCAACAGTTGGGCACCATTTTTGAGTGAATTGCAGAACGTCAGATTTTTGCCGAAATTGTGACCGCGCGGCTTAGGGATTTTTATTAAAAAAAGTTTTTCAGACCTTGCATGAACATTCTTTTTCAATGATAAAAACCCATCTCTTTCCACCGAAAAACCTTTCAGGGGATCGTTTGCAACAGTTTGGCACCGTTTTTGAGTGACTTCCAGAACGTCAGATTTTTGCTGAAATTGTGACCGCGCGGCTTAGGGATTTTTTCAAAAAAAAGTTGTTCAGACCTTGCGGACTAATTCTGTTTCAATGATAAAAACCCATCTGTTTCCACTGAAAAACCATTCAGGGGATCGTTTGCAACAGTTTGGCATCATTTTTGAGTGAATTCCAGAACGTCAGATTTTTGCTGAAATTGTGACCACGCGGCTTAGGGATTTTTATTAAAAAAAATTGTTTAGACCTTGCGGGCTAATTCTGTTTCTATGATAAAAACCCATCTCTTTCCACTGAAAATCCTTTCAGGGGATCGTTTGCAACAGTTTGGCACCGTTTTTGAGTGAATTCCAGAACGTCAGATTTTTGCTGAAATTGTGACCACGCGGCTTAGGGATTTTTTCAAAAAAAAGTTGTTCAGACCTTGCGGGCTGATTCTTTTTCAATGATAAAAACCCATCTCTTTCCACCGAAAAACCGTTCAGGGGATCGTTTGCAACAGTTTGGCACCGTTTTTGAGTGAATTCCAGAACGTCAGATTTTTGCTGAAATTGTGACCGCGCGGCTTAGGGATTTTTTTCAAAAAAAAGTTGTTCAGACCTTACATGAAAATTCTTTTTCAATGATAAAAACCCATCTCTTCCCACCGAAAAACCTTTCAGGGGATCGTTTGCAACAGTTGGGCACCATTTTTGAGTGAATTGCAGAACGTCAGATTTTTGCCGAAATTGTGACCGCGCGGCTTAGGGATTTTTATTAAAAAATGTTTTTCAGACCTTGCATGAAAATTCTTTTTCAATGATAAAAACCCATCTCTTTCCACCGAAAAACCTTTCAGGGGATCGTTTGCAACAGTTGGGCACCATTTTTGAGTGAATTGCAGAACGTCAGATTTTTGCCGAAATTGTGACCGCGCGGCTTAGGGATTTTTATTAAAAAAAGTTTTTCAGACCTTGCATGAAAATTCTTTTTCAATGATAAAAACCCATCTCTTTCCACCGAAAAACCTTTCAGGGGATCGTTTGCAACAGTTTGGCACCGTTTTTGAGTGAATTCCAGAACGTCAGATTTTTGCTGAAATTGTGACCGCGCAGCTTAGGGATTTTTTCAAAAAAAAGTTGTTCAGACCTTGCGGGCTAATTCTGTTTCAATGATAAAAACCCATCTGTTTCCACTGAAAAACCATTCAGGGGATCGTTTGCAACAGTTTGGCACCATTTTTGAGTGAATTCCAGAACGTCAGATTTTTGCTGAAATTGTGACCGCGTGGCTTAGGGATTTTTTCAAAAAAAGATTTTCAGAGCTTGCGTGAAAATTCTTTTTCAATGACAAAAACCCATCTCTTTCCATCGAAAAACCTTTTAGGGGATCGTTTGCAACAGTTTGGCACCGTTTTTGAGTGAATTCCAGAACGTCAGATTTTTGCTGAAATTGTGACCACGCGGCTTAGGGATTTTTTCAAAAAAAAGTTGTTCAGACCTTGCGGGCTGAATCTGTTTCAATGATAAAAACCCATCTCTTTCCACTGAAAAACCTTTCAGGGGATCGTTTCCAATAGTTTGGCACCATTTTTCAGTAAATTCCAGAACATCAGATTTTTGCTGAAATTGTGACCGCGCGGCTTAGGGATTTTTTCAAAAAAAAGTTTTTCAGACCTTGCCTGAAAATTCTTTTTCAATGATAAAAACCCATCTCTTTCCACCGAAAAACTTTTCAGGGGATCGTTTGCTACCGTTTGGCACCGTTTTTGAGTGAATTGCAGAACGTCAGATTTTTGCTGAAATTGTGACCGTGCGGTTTAGGGATTTTTTTAAAAAAAAGTTTTTCAGACCTTGCGTGAGAATTCTTTTTCAATGATAAAAACCCATCTCTTTCCACCGAAAAACCTTTCAGGGGATCGTTTGCAACAGTTGGGCACCATTTTTGAGTGAATTGCAGAACGTCAGATTTTTGCCGAAATTGTGACCGCGCGGCTTAGGGATTTTTATTAAAAAAAGTTTTTCAGACCTTGCATGAAAATTCTTTTTCAATGATAAAAACCCATCTCTTTCCACCGAAAAACCTTTCAGGGGATCGTTTGCAACAGTTTGGCACCGTTTTTGAGTGAATTCCAGAACGTCAGATTTTTGCTGAAATTGTGACCGCGCAGCTTAGGGATTTTTTCAAAAAAAAGTTGTTCAGACCTTGTGGGCTAATTCTGTTTCAATGATAAAAACCCATCTGTTTCCACTGAAAAACCATTCAGGGGATCGTTTGCAACAGTTTGGCACCATTTTTGAGTGAATTCCAGAACGTCAGATTTTTGCTGAAATTGTGACCGCGTGGCTTAGGGATTTTTTCAAAAAAAGATTTTCAGAGCTTGCGTGAAAATTCTTTTTCAATGACAAAAACCCATCTCTTTCCATCGAAAAACCTTTCAGGGGATCATTTGCAACAGTTTGGCACCGTTTTTGAGTGAATTGCAGAACGTCAGATTTTTGCTGAAATTGTGACCGCGCGGCTTAGGGATTTTTTTTAAAAAAAAAGTTTTTCAGACCTTGCGTGAGAATTCTTTTTCAATGATAAAAATCCATCTCTTTCCACCAAAAAACCTTTCAGGGGATCGTTTGCAACCGTTTGGCACCGTTTTTGAGTGAATTGCAGAACGTCAGATTTTTGCTGAAATTGTGACCGCGCGGCTTAGGGATTTTTTCAAAAAAATGTTTTTCAGACCTTGCGTGAAAATTCTTTTTCAATGATAAAAACCCATCTCTTTCCACCGAAAAACCTTTCAGGGGATCGTTTGCAACAGTTTGGCACCATTTTTGAGTGAATTCCAGAACGTCAGATTTTTGCTGAAATTGTGACCGCGCGGCTTAGGGATTTTTTTTTAAAAAAAATTTGTTTAGACCTTGCGGGCTAATTCTGTTTCTATGATAAAAACCGATCTCTTTCCACTGAAAAACATTTCAGGGGATCGTTTGCAATAGTTTGGCACCATTTTTGAGTGAATTGCAGAACGTCAGATTTTTGCTGAAATTGTGACCGCGCGGCTTAGGGATTTTTTCAAAAAAATGTTTTTCAGACCTTGCGTGAAAATTCTTTTTCAATGATAAAAACCCATCTCTTTCCACCGAAAAACCTTTCAGGGGATCGTTTGCAACAGTTGGGCACCATTTTTGAGTGAATTGCAGAACGTCAGATTTTTGCCGAAATTGTGACCGCGCGGATTAGGGATTTTATCAAAAAAAAGTTGTTCAGATCTTGCGTGCTAATTCTGTTTCCATGATAAAAACCCATCTCTTTCCACTGAAAAACCTTTTAGGGGATCGTTTGCAACCGTTTGGCACCGTTTTTGAGTGAATTCCATAACGTCAGATTTTTGCTGAAATTGTGACCGCGTGGCTTAGGGATTTTTTCAAAAAAATGTTTTTCAGACCTTGCGTGAAAATTCTTTTTCAATGATAAAAACCCATCTCTTTCCACCGAAAAGCCTTTCAGGGGATCGTTTGCAACAGTTGGGCACCATTTTTGAGTGAATTGCAGAACGTCAGATTTTTGCCGAAATTGTGACCGCGCGGCTTAGGGATTTTTATTAAAAAAAGTTTTTCAGACCTTGCATGAAAATTCTTTTTCAATGATAAAAACCCATCTCTTTCCACCGAAAAACCTTTCAGGGGATCGTTTGCAACAGTTTGGCACCGTTTTTGAGTGAATTCCAGAACGTCAGATTTTTGCTGAAATTGTGACCGCGCGGCTTAGGGATTTTTTCAAAAAAAAAGTTGTTCAGACCTTGCGGGCTAATTCTGTTTCAATGATAAAAACCCATCTGTTTCCACTGAAAAACCATTCAGGGGATCGTTTGCAACAGTTTGGCACCATTTTTGAGTGAATTCCAGAACGTCAGATTTTTGCTGAAATTGTGACCGCGTGGCTTAGGGATTTTTTCAAAAAAAGATTTTCAGAGCTTGCGTGAAAATTCTTTTTCAATGACAAAAACCCATCTCTTTCCATCAAAAAACCTTTCAGGGGATCGTTTGCAACAGTTTGGCACCGTTTTTGAGTGAATTCCAGAACGTCAGATTTTTGCTGAAATTGTGACCACGCGGCTTAGGGATTTTTTCAAAAAAAAGTTGTTCAGACCTTGCGGGCTGAATCTGTTTCAATGATAAAAACCCATCTCTTTCCACTGAAAAACCTTTCAGGGGATCGTTTGCAATAGTTTGGCACCATTTTTCAGTAAATTCCAGAACATCAGATTTTTGCTGAAATTGTGACCGCGCGGCTTAGGGATTTTTTCAAAAAAAAGTTTTTCAGACCTTGCCTGAAAATTCTTTTTCAATGATAAAAACCCATCTCTTTCCACCGAAAAACCTTTCAGGGGATCGTTTGCTACCGTTTGGCACCGTTTTTGAGTGAATTGCAGAACGTCAGATTTTTGCTGAAATTGTGACCGTGCGGTTTAGGGATTTTTTAAAAAAAAAGTTTTTCAGACCTTGCGTGAGAATTCCTTTTCAATGATAAAAACCCATCTCTTTCCACCGAAAAACCTTTCAGGGGATCGTTTGCAACAGTTGGGCACCATTTTTGAGTGAATTGCAGAACGTCAGATTTTTGCCGAAATTGTGACCGCGCGGCTTAGGGATTTTTATTAAAAAAAGTTTTTCAGACCTTGCATGAAAATTCTTTTTCAATGATAAAAACCCATCTCTTTCCACCGAAAAACCTTTCAGGGGATCGTTTGCAACAGTTTGGCACCGTTTTTGAGTGAATTCCAGAACGTCAGATTTTTGCTGAAATTGTGACCGCGCAGCTTAGGGATTTTTTCAAAAAAAAGTTGTTCAGACCTTGCGGGCTAATTCTGTTTCAATGATAAAAACCCATCTGTTTCCACTGAAAAACCATTCAGGGGATCGTTTGCAACAGTTTGGCACCATTTTTGAGTGAATTCCAGAACGTCAGATTTTTGCTGAAATTGTGACGGCGTGGCTTAGGGATTTTTTCAAAAAAAGATTTTCAGAGCTTGCGTGAAAATTCTTTTTCAATGACAAAAACCCATCTCTTTCCATCGAAAAACCTTTCAGGGGATCGTTTGCAACAGTTTGGCACCGTTTTTGAGTGAATTCCAGAACGTCAGATTTTTGCTGAAATTGTGACCACGCGGCTTAGGGATTTTTTCAAAAAAAAGTTGTTCAGACCTTGCGGGCTGAATCTGTTTCAATGATAAAAACCCATCTCTTTCCACTGAAAAACCTTTCAGGGGATCGTTTGCAATAGTTTGGCACCATTTTTCAGTAAATTCCAGAACATCAGATTTTTGCTGAAATTGTGATCGCGCGGCTTAGGGATTTTTTCAAAAAAAAGTTTTTCAGACCTTGCCTGAAAATTCTTTTTCAATGATAAAAACCCATCTCTTTCCACCGAAAAACCTTTCAGGGGATCGTTTGCTACCGTTTGGCACCGTTTTTGAGTGAATTGCAGAACGTCAGATTTTTGCTGAAATTGTGACCGTGCGGTTTAGGGATTTTTTTAAAAAAAACTTTTTCAGACCTTGCGTGAGAATTCTTTTTCAATGATAAAAACCCATCTCTTTCCACCGAAAAACCTTTCAGGGGATCGTTTGCAACAGTTGGGCACCATTTTTGAGTGAATTGCAGAACGTCAGATTTTTGCCGAAATTGTGACCGCGCGGCTTAGGGATTTTTTCAAAAAAAAGTTGTTCAGACCTTGCGGGCTGATTCTGTTTCAATGATAAAAACCCATCTCTTTCCACCGAAAAACCTTTCAGGGGATCGTTTGCAATAGTTTGGCACCATTTTTGAGTCAATTCCCGAACGTCAGATTTTTGCTGAAATTGTGACCGTGCGGCTTAGGGATTTTTTCAAAAAAAGATTTTCAGATCTTGCGTGAAAATTCTTTTTCAATGATAAAAACCCATCTCTTTCCATCGAAAAACCTTTCAGGGGATCGTTTGCAACAGTTTGGCACCATTTTTGAGTCAATTCCCGAACGTCAGATTTTTGCTGAAATTGTGACCACGCGGCTTAGGGATTTTTTCAAAAAAAAGTTGTTCAGACCTTGCGGGCTGATTCTGTTTCAATGATAAAAACCCATCTCTTTCCACTGAAAAACCTTTCAGGGGATCGTTTGCAATAGTTTGGCACCATTTTTCAGTGAATTCCAGAACATCAGATTTTTGTTGAAATTGTGACCGCGCGGCTTAGGGATTTTTTCAAAAAAAAGTTCTTCAGACCTTGCCTGAAAATTCTTTTTCAATGATAAAAACCCATCTCTTTCCACTGAAAAACCTTTCAGGGGATCGTTTGCAACCGCTTGGCACCGTTTTTGAGTGAATTGCAGAACGTCAGATTTTTGCTGAAATTGTGACCGCGCGGCTTAGGGATTTTTTTTAAAAAAAAAGTTTTTCAGACCTTGCGTGAGAATTCTTTTTCAATGATAAAAATCCATCTCTTTCCACCAAAAAACCTTTCAGGGGATCGTTTGCAACCGTTTGGCACCGTTTTTGAGTGAATTGCAGAACGTCAGATTTTTGCTGAAATTGTGACCGCGCGGCTTAGGGATTTTTTCAAAAAAATGTTTTTCAGACCTTGCCTGAAAATTCTTTTTCAATGATAAAAACCCATCTCTTTCCACCGAAAAACCTTTCAGGGGATCGTTTGCAACAGTTTGGCACCATTTTTGAGTGAATTCCAGAACGTCAGATTTTTGCTGAAATTGTGACCGCGCGGCTTAGGGATTTTTTCAAAAAAAAGTTGTTCAGACCTTGCGGGCTGAATCTGTTTCAATGATAAAAACCCATCTCTTTCCACTGAAAAACATTTCAGGGGATCGTTTGCAATAGTTTGGCACCATTTTTGAGTGAATTGCAGAACGTCAGATTTTTGCTGAAATTGTGACCGCGCGGCTTAGGGATTTTTTCAAAAAAATGTTTTTCAGACCTTGCGTGAAAATTCTTTTTCAATGATAAAAACCCATCTCTTTCCACCGAAAAACCTTTCAGGGGATCGTTTGCAACAGTTGGGCACCATTTTTGAGTGAATTGCAGAACGTCAGATTTTTGCTGAAATTGTGACCACGCGGCTTAGGGATTTTTTCAAAAAAAAGTTGTTCAGACCTTGCGGGCTGAATCTGTTTCAATGATAAAAACCCATCTCTTTCCACTGAAAAACCTTTCAGGGGATCGTTTGCAATAGTTTGGCACCATTTTTCAGTAAATTCCAGAACATCAGATTTTTGCTGAAATTGTGACCGCGCGGCTTAGGGATTTTTTCAAAAAAAAGTTGTTCAGACCTTGCGGGCTATTTCTGTTTCAATGATAAAAACCCATCTCTTTCCACCGAAAAACCTTTCAGGGGATCGTTTGCAATAGTTTGGCACCATTTCTGAGTGAATTCCCGAACGTCAGATTTTTGCTGAAATTGTGACCGCGCGGCTTAGGGATTTTTTCAAAAAAAGATTTTCAGATCTTGCGTGAAAATTCTTTTTCAATGATAAAAACCCATCTCTTTCCATCGAAAAACCTTTCAGGGGATCGTTTGCAACAGTTTGGCACCGTTTTTGAGTCAATTGCAGAACGTCAGATTTTTGCTGAAATTGTGACCGTGCGGTTTAGGGATTTTTTTTAAAAAAAGTTTTTCAGACCTTGCGTGAGAATTCTTTTTCAATGATAAAAACCCATCTCTTTCCACCGAAAAACCTTTCAGGGGATCGTTTGCAACAGTTGGGCACCATTTTTGAGTGAATTGCAGAACGTCAGATTTTTGCCGAAATTGTGACCGCGCGGCTTAGGGATTTTTTCAAAAAAAGATTTTCAGATCTTGCGTGAAAATTCTTTTTCAATGATAAAAACCCATCTCTTTCTATCTTAAAACCTTTCAGGGGATCGTTTGCAACAGTTTGGCACCGTTTTTGAGTGAATTCCAGAACGTCAGATTTTTGCTGAAATTGTGACCACGCGGCTTAGGGATTTTTTCAAAAAAAAGTTGTTCAGACCTTGCGGGCTGATTCTGTTTAAATGATAAAAACCCATCTCTTTCCACTGAAAAACCTTTCAGGGGATCGTTTGCAATAGTTTGGCACCATTTTTCAGTGAATTCCAGAACATCAGATTTTTGTTGAAATTGTGACCGCGCGGCTTAGGGATTTTTTCAAAAAAAAGTTGTTCAGACCTTGCCTGAAAATTCTTTTTCAATGATAAAAACCCATCTCTTTCCACTGAAAAACCTTTCAGGGGATCGTTTGCAACCGTTTGGCACCGTTTTTGAGTGAATTGCAGAACGTCAGATTTTTGCTGAAATTGTGACCGCGCGGCTTAGGGATTTTTTTTTTAAAAAAAGTTTTTCAGACCTTGCGTGAGAATTCTTTTTCAATGATAAAAATCCATCTCTTTCCACCAAAAAACATTTCAGGGGATCGTTTGCAATAGTTTGGCACCATTTTTGAGTGAATTGCAGAAGGTCAGATTTTTGCTGAAATTGTGACCGCGTGGCTTAGGGATTTTTTCAAAAAAAGTTTTTCAGATCTTGCGTGAAAATTCTTTTTCAATGATAAAAACCCATCTCTTTCCACCGAAAAACCTTTCAGGGGATCGTTTGCAACAGTTTGGCACCGTTTTTGAGTGAATTCCAGAACGTCAGATTTTTGCTGAAATTGTGACCGCGCGGCTTAGGGATTTTTTAAAAAAAAACTTGTTCAGACCTTGCGGGCTGATTCTGTTTCAATGATAAAAACCCATCTCTTTCCACTGAAAAACCTTTCAGGGGATCGTTTACAATAGTTTGCCACCATTGTTGAGTGAATTCCCGAACATCAGATTTTTGCTGAAATTGTGACCGCGCGGCTTAGGGATTTTTTCAAAAAAAAAGTTTTTCAGACCTTGCCTGAAAATTTGTTTTTCAATGATAAAAACCAATCTCTTTCCACCGAAAAACCTTTCAGGGGATAAAATGCAACAGTTTGGCACCGTTTTTGAGTGAATTGCAGAACGTCAGATTTTTGCCGAAATTGTGACCGCGCGGCTTAGGGATTTTTAGTCAAAAAAGTTGTTCAGACCTTGCGGGCTAATTCTGTTTCAATGATAAAAACCCATCGGTTTCCACTTAAAAACCTTTTAGGGGATCATTTGCAACAGTTTGGCACCATTTTTCAGTGAATTCCAGAACATCAGATTTTTGCTGAAATTGTGACCGCGCGGCTTAGGGATTTTTTCAAAAAAATGTTTTTCAGACCTTGCGTGAAAATTCTTTTTCAATGATAAAAACCCATCTCTTTCCACCGAGAAACCTTTCAGGGGATCGTTTGCAACAGTTGGGCACCATTTTTGAGTGAATTGCAGAACGTCAGATTTTTGCCGAAATTGTGACCGCGCGGCTTAGGGATTTTTTCAAAAAAAAGTTGTTCAGACCTTGCGGGCTGATTCTGTTTCAATGATAAAAACCCATCTCTTTCCACCGAAAAACCTTTCAGGGGATCGTTTGCAATAGTTTGGCACCATTTTTGAGTCAATTCCCGAACGTCAGATTTTTGCTGAAATTGTGACCGTGCGGCTTAGGGATTTTTTCAAAAAAAGATTTTCAGATCTTGCGTGAAAATTCTTTTTCAATGATAAAAACCCATCTCTTTCCATCGAAAAACCTTTCAGGGGATCGTTTGCAACAGTTTGGCACCGTTTTTGAGTGAATTCCAGAACGTCAGATTTTTGCTGAAATTGTGACCACGCGGCTTAGGGATTTTTTCAAAAAAAAGTTGTTCAGACCTTGCGGGCTGATTCTGTTTCAATGATAAAAACCCATCTCTTTCCACTGAAAAACCTTTCAGGGGATCGTTTGCAATAGTTTGGCACCATTTTTCAGTGAATTCCAGAACATCAGATTTTTGTTGAAATTGTGACCGCGCGGCTTAGGGATTTTTTCAAAAAAAAGTTGTTCAGACCTTGCCTGAAAATTCTTTTTCAATGATAAAAACCCATCTCTTTCCACTGAAAAACCTTTCAGGGGATCGTTTGCAACCGTTTGGCACCGTTTTTGAGTGAATTGCAGAACGTCAGATTTTTGCTGAAATTGTGACCGCGCGGCTTAGGGATTTTTTTTTAAAAAAAAGTTTTTCAGACCTTGCGTGAGAATTCTTTTTCAATGATAAAAATCCATCTCTTTCCACCAAAAAACATTTCAGGGGATCGTTTGCAATAGTTTGGCACCATTTTTGAGTGAATTGCAGAACGTCAGATTTTTGCTGAAATTGTGACCGCGCGGCTTAGGGATTTTTTCAAAAAAATGTTTTTCAGACCTTGCGTGAAAATTCTTTTTCAATGATAAAAACCCATCTCTTTCCACCGAAAAACCTTTCAGGGGATCGTTTGCAACAGTTGGGCACCATTTTTGAGTGAATTGCAGAACGTCAGATTTTTGCCGAAATTGTGACCGCGCGGATTAGGGATTTTATCAAAAAAAAGTTGTTCAGATCTTGCGTGCTAATTCTGTTTCCATGATAAAAACCCATCTCTTTCCACTGAAAAACCTTTTAGGGGATCGTTTGCAACCGTTTGGCACCGTTTTTGAGTGAATTCCATAACGTCAGATTTTTGCTGAAATTGTGACCGCGTGGCTTAGGGATTTTTTCAAAAAAATGTTTTTCAGACCTTGCGTGAAAATTCTTTTTCAATGATAAAAACCCATCTCTTTCCACCGAAAAACCTTTCAGGGGATCGTTTGCAACAGTTGGGCACCATTTTTGTGTGAATTCCAGAACGTCAGATTTTTGCTGAAATTTTGACCGCGCGGCTTAGGGATTTTTTCAAAAAAAGTTTTTCAGATCTTGCGTGAAAATTCTTTTTCAATGATAAAAACCCATCTCTTTCCACCGAAAAACCTTTCAGGGGATCGTTTGCAACAGTTTGGCACCGTTTTTGAGTGAATTCCAGAACGTCAGATTTTTGCTGAAATTGTGACCGCGCGGCTTAGGGATTTTTTTTAAAAAAAGTTTTTCAGACCTTGCGTGAGAATTCTTTTTCAATGATAAAAACCCATCTCTTTCCACCGAAAAACCTTTCAGGGGATCGTTTGCAACAGTTGGGCACCATTTTTGAGTGAATTGCAGAACGTCAGATTTTTGCCGAAATTGTGACCGCGCGGCTTAGGGATTTTTTCAAAAAAAAGTTGTTCAGACCTTGCGGGCTGATTCTGTTTCAATGATAAAAACCCATCTCTTTCCACCGAAAAACCTTTCAGGGGATCGTTTGCAATAGTTTGGCACCATTTTTGAGTCAATTCCCGAACGTCAGATTTTTGCTGAAATTGTGACCGTGCGGCTTAGGGATTTTTTCAAAAAAAGATTTTCAGATCTTGCGTGAAAATTCTTTTTCAATGATAAAAACCCATCTCTTTCTATCTTAAAACCTTTCAGGGGATCGTTTGCAACAGTTTGGCACCGTTTTTGAGTGAATTCCAGAACGTCAGATTTTTGCTGAAATTGTGACCACGCGGCTTAGGGATTTTTTCAAAAAAAAGTTGTTCAGACCTTGCGGGCTGATTCTGTTTCAATGATAAAAACCCATCTCTTTCCACTGAAAAACCTTTCAGGGGATCGTTTACAATAGTTTGGCACCATTTTTCAGTGAATTCCAGAACATCAGATTTTTGTTGAAATTGTGACCGCGCGGCTTAGGGATTTTTTCAAAAAAAAGTTGTTCAGACCTTGCCTGAAAATTCTTTTTCAATGATAAAAACCCATCTCTTTCCACTGAAAAACCTTTCAGGGGATCGTTTGCAACCGTTTGGCACCGTTTTTGAGTGAATTGCAGAACGTCAGATTTTTGCTGAAATTGTGACCGCGCGGCTTAGGGATTTTTTTTTAAAAAAAAGTTTTTCAGACCTTGCGTGAGAATTCTTTTTCAATGATAAAAATCCATCTCTTTCCACCAAAAAACATTTCAGGGGATCGTTTGCAATAGTTTGGCACCATTTTTGAGTGAATTGCAGAAGGTCAGATTTTTGCTGAAATTGTGACCGCGCGGCTTAGGGATTTTTTCAAAAAAATGTTTTTCAGACCTTGCGTGAAAATTCTTTTTCAATGATAAAAACCCATCTCTTTCCACCGAAAAACCTTTCAGGGGATCGTTTGCAACAGTTGGGCACCATTTTTCAGTGAATTGCAGAACGTCAGATTTTTGCCGAAATTGTAACCGCGCGGATTAGGGATTTTATCAAAAAAAAGTTGTTCAGATCTTGCGTGCTAATTCTGTTTCCATGATAAAAACCCATCTCTTTCCACTGAAAAACCTTTTAGGGGATCGTTTGCAACCGTTTGGCACCGTTTTTGAGTGAATTCCATAACGTCAGATTTTTGCTGAAATTGTGACCGCGTGGCTTAGGGATTTTTTCAAAAAAAGTTTTTCAGATCTTGCGTGAAAATTCTTTTTCAATGATAAAAACCCATCTCTTTCCACCGAAAAACCTTTCAGGGGATCGTTTGCAACAGTTTGGCACCGTTTTTGAGTGAATTCCAGAACGTCAGATTTTTGCTGAAATTGTGACCGCGTGGCTTAGGGATTTTTTTTAAAAAAACTTGTTCAGACCTTGCGGGCTGATTCTGTTTCAATGATAAAAACCCATCTCTTTCCACTGAAAAACCTTTCAGGGGATCGTTTACAATAGTTTGCCACCATTGTTGAGTGAATTCCCGAACATCAGATTTTTGCTGAAATTGTGACCGCGCGGCTTAGGGATTTTTTCAAAAAAAAAGTTTTTCAGACCTTGCCTGAAAATTTGTTTTTCAATGATAAAAACCAATCTCTTTCCACCGAAAAACCTTTCAGGGGATAAAATGCAACAGTTTGGCACCGTTTTTGAGTGAATTGCAGAACGTCAGATTTTTGCCGAAATTGTGACCGCGCGGCTTAGGGATTTTTAGTCAAAAAAGTTGTTCAGACCTTGCGGGCTAATTCTGTTTCAATGATAAAAACCCATCGGTTTCCACTTAAAAACCTTTTAGGGGATCATTTGCAACAGTTTGGCACCATTTTTCAGTGAATTCCAGAACATCAGATTTTTGCTGAAACTGTGACCGCGCGGCTTAGGGATTTTTTCAAAAAAATGTTTTTCAGACCTTGCGTGAAAATTCTTTTTCAATGATAAAAACCCATCTCTTTCCACCGAGAAACCTTTCAGGGGATCGTTTGCAACAGTTGGGCACCATTTTTGAGTGAATTGCAGAACGTCAGATTTTTGCCGAAATTGTGACCGCGCGGCTTAGGGATTTTTTCAAAAAAAAGTTGTTCAGACCTTGCGGGCTGATTCTGTTTCAATGATAAAAACCCATCTCTTTCCACCGAAAAACCTTTCAGGGGATCGTTTGCAATAGTTTGGCACCATTTTTGAGTCAATTCCCGAACGTCAGATTTTTGCTGAAATTGTGACCGTGCGGCTTAGGGATTTTTTCAAAAAAAGATTTTCAGATCTTGCGTGAAAATTCTTTTTCAATGATAAAAACCCATCTCTTTCCATCGAAAAACCTTTCAGGGGATCGTTTGCAACAGTTTGGCACCGTTTTTGAGTGAATTCCAGAACGTCAGATTTTTGCTGAAATTGTGACCACGCGGCTTAGGGATTTTTTCAAAAAAAAGTTGTTCAGACCTTGCGGGCTGATTCTGTTTCAATGATAAAAACCCATCTCTTTCCACTGAAAAACCTTTCAGGGGATCGTTTGCAATAGTTTGGCACCATTTTTCAGTGAATTCCAGAACATCAGATTTTTGTTGAAATTGTGACCGCGCGGCTTAGGGATTTTTTCAAAAAAAAGTTGTTCAGACCTTGCCTGAAAATTCTTTTTCAATGATAAAAACCCATCTCTTTCCACTGAAAAACCTTTCAGGGGATCGTTTGCAACCGTTTGGCACCGTTTTTGAGTGAATTGCAGAACGTCAGATTTTTGCTGAAATTGTGACCGCGCGGCTTAGGGATTTTTTTTTAAAAAAAAGTTTTTCAGACCTTGCGTGAGAATTCTTTTTCAATGATAAAAATCCATCTCTTTCCACCAAAAAACATTTCAGGGGATCGTTTGCAATAGTTTGGCACCATTTTTGAGTGAATTGCAGAACGTCAGATTTTTGCTGAAATTGTGACCGCGCGGCTTAGGGATTTTTTCAAAAAAATGTTTTTCAGACCTTGCGTGAAAATTCTTTTTCAATGATAAAAACCCATCTCTTTCCACCGAAAAACCTTTCAGGGGATCGTTTGCAACAGTTGGGCACCATTTTTGAGTGAATTGCAGAACGTCAGATTTTTGCCGAAATTGTGACCGCGCGGATTAGGGATTTTATCAAAAAAAAGTTGTTCAGATCTTGCGTGCTAATTCTGTTTCCATGATAAAAACCCATCTCTTTCCACTGAAAAACCTTTTAGGGGATCGTTTGCAACCGTTTGGCACCGTTTTTGAGTGAATTCCATAACGTCAGATTTTTGCTGAAATTGTGACCGCGTGGCTTAGGGATTTTTTCAAAAAAATGTTTTTCAGACCTTGCGTGAAAATTCTTTTTCAATGATAAAAACCCATCTCTTTCCACCGAAAAAACTTTCAGGGGATCGTTTGCAACAGTTGGGCACCATTTTTGTGTGAATTCCAGAACGTCAGATTTTTGCTGAAATTTTGACCGCGCGGCTTAGGGATTTTTTCAAAAAAAGTTTTTCAGATCTTGCGTGAAAATTCTTTTTCAATGATAAAAACCCATCTCTTTCCACCGAAAAACCTTTCAGGGGATCGTTTGCAACAGTTTGGCACCGTTTTTGAGTGAATTCCAGAACGTCAGATTTTTGCTGAAATTGTGACCGCGCGGCTTAGGGATTTTTTTAAAAAAAACTTGTTCAGACCTTGCGGGCTGATTCTGTTTCAATGATAAAAACCCATCTCTTTCCACTGAAAAACCTTTCAGGGGATCGTTTCCAATAGTTTGCCACCATTGTTGAGTGAATTCCCGAACATCAGATTTTTGCTGAAATTGTGACCGCGCGGCTTAGGGATTTTTTCAAAAAAAAAGTTTTTCAGACCTTGCCTGAAAATTTGTTTTTCAATGATAAAAACCAATCTCTTTCCACCGAAAAACCTTTCAGGGGATAAAATGCAACAGTTTGGCACCGTTTTTGAGTGAATTCCAGAACGTCAGATTTTTGCTGAAATTGTGACCGCGCGGCTTAGGGATTTTTTTTAAAAAAAGTTGTTCAGACCTTGCGGGCTGATTCTGTTTCAATGATAAAAACCCATCTATTTCCACTGAAAAACCTTTCAGGGGATCGTTTACAATAGTTTGCCACCATTGTTGAGTGAATTCCCGAACATCAGATTTTTGCTGAAATTGTGACCGCGCGGCTTAGGGATTTTTTCAAAAAAATGTTTTTCAGACCTTGCGTGAAAATTCTTTTTCAATGATAAAAACCCATCTCTTTCCACCGAGAAACCTTTCAGGGGATCGTTTGCAACAGTTGGGCACCATTTTTGAGTGAATTGCAGAACGTCAGATTTTTGCCGAAATTGTGACCGCGCGGCTTAGGGATTTTTATTAAAAAAAGTTTTTCAGACCTTGCATGAAAATTCTTTTTCAATGATAAAAACCCATCTATTTCCACCGAAAAACCTTTCAGGGGATCGTTTGCAACAGTTTGGCACCATTTTTGAGTGAATTCCAGAACGTCAGATTTTTGCTGAAATTGTGACCGCGCGGCTTAGGGATTTTTTTTTAAAAAAAAATTTGTTTAGACCTTGCGGGCTAATTCTGTTTCTATGATAAAAACCCATCTCTTTCCACTGAAAATCCTTTCAGGGGATCGTTTTTAATAGTTTGGCACCATTTTTGAGTGAATCGCAGAACGTCAGATTTTTGCTGAAATTGTGACCGCGCGGCTTAGGGATTTTTTCAAAAAAAAGTTGTTCAGACCTTGCGGGCTGATTCTGTTTCAATGATAAAAACCCATCTCTTTCCACTGAAAAACCTTTCAGGGGATCGTTTGCAATAGTTTGGCACCATTTTTGAGTGAATTCCCGAACGTCAGATTTTTGCTGAAATTGTGACCGCGCGGCTTAGGGATTTTTTCAAAAAAAGATTTTCAGATCTTGCGTGAAAATTCTTTTTCAATGATAAAAACCCATCTCTTTCCATCGAAAAACCTTTCAGGGGATCGTTTGCAATAGTTTGGCACCATTTTTGAGTGAATTCCAGAACGTCAGATTTTTGCTGAAATTGTGACCGCGCGGCTTAGGGATTTTTTTTAAAAAAAAATTTGTTCAGACCTTGCGGGCTGATTCTGTTTCAATGATAAAAACCCATCTCTTTCCACTGAAAAACCTTTCAGGGGATCGTTTACAATAGTTTGCCACCATTGTTGAGTGAATTCCCGAACATCAGATTTTTGCTGAAATTGTGACCGCGCGGCTTAGGGATTTTTTCAAAAAAAAGTTTTTCAGACCTTGCCTGAAAATTTGTTTTTCAATGATAAAAACCCATCTCTTTCCACCGAAAAACCTTTCAGGGGATAAAATGCAACAGTTTGGCACCGTTTTTGAGTGAATTGCAGAACGTCAGATTTTTGCCGAAATTGTGACCGCGCGGCTTAGGGATTTTTAGTCAAAAAAGTTGTTCAGACCTTGCGGGCTAATTCTGTTTCAATGATAAAAACTCATCTGTTTCCACTGAAAAACCATTTAGGGGATCATTTGCAACAGTTTTGGCACCATTTTTCAGTGAATTCCAGAACATCAGATTTTTGCTGAAATTGTGACCGCGCGGCTTAGGGATTTTTTCAAAAAAATGTTTTTCAGACCTTGCGTGAAAATTCTTTTTCAATGATAAAAACCCATCTCTTTCCACCGAGAAACCTTTCAGGGGATCGTTTGCAACAGTTGGGCACCATTTTTGAGTGAATTGCAGAACGTCAGATTTTTGCCGAAATTGTGACCGCGCGGCTTAGGGATTTTTATTAAAAAATGTTTTTCAGACCTTGCATGAAAATTCTTTTTCAATGATAAAAACCCATCTATTTCCACCGAAAAACCTTTCAGGGGATCGTTTGCAACAGTTTGGCACCATTTTTGAGTGAATTCCAGAACGTCAGATTTTTGCTGAAATTGTGACCGCGCGGCTTAGGGATTTTTTTTTTTAAAAAAAAATTTGTTTCAGGGGATCGTTTGCAACCGTTTGGCACCGTTTTTGAGTGAATTGCAGAACGTCAGATTTTTGCTGAAATTGTGACCACGCGGCTTAGGGATTTTTTCAAAAAAAAGTTGTTCAGACCTCGCGGGCTGATTCTGTTTCAATGATAAAAACCCATCTCTTTCCACTGAAAAACCTATCAGGGGATCGTTTGCAATAGTTTGGCACCATTTTTCAGTGAATTCCAGAACATCAGAATTTTGCCGAAATTGTGGCCGCGCGGCTTAGGGATTTTTTCAAATAAAAAGTTTTTCAGACCTTGCCTGAAAATTCTGTTTCTATGATAAAAACCCATCTCTTTCCACCGAAAAACCTTTCAGGGGATCGTTTGCAACAGTTTGGCACCATGTTTGAGTGAATTGCAGAAGGTCAGATTTTTGCTGAAATTGTGACCGCGGGGCTTAGGGATTTTTTTTAAAAAAAATTTGTTCAGACCTTGCGGGCTAATTCTGTTTCTATGATAAAAACCCATCTCTTTCCACCGAAAAACCTTTCAGGGGATCAAATGCAACAGTTTGGCACCATGTTTGAGTGAATTGCAGAAGGTCAGATTTTTGCTGAAATTGTGACCGCGGGGCTTAGGGATTTTTTCAAAAAAAGTTTTTCAGACCTTGCGTGAAAATTCTTTTTCAATGATAAAAACCCATCTCTTTCCACCGAAAAACCTTTCAGGGGATTGTTTGCAACAGTTTGGCACCATTTTTGAGTGAATTCCAGAACGTCAGATTTTTGCTGAAATTGTGACCGCGCGGCTTAGGGATTTTTTTTTTAAAAAAAATTTGTTTCAGGGGATTGTTTGCAACAGTTTGGCACCATTTTTGAGTGAATTCCAGAACGTCAGATTTTTGCTGAAATTGTGACCGCGCGGCTTAGGGATTTTTTTTTTAAAAAAAATTTGTTTCAGGGGATCGTTTGCAACCGTTTGGCACCGTTTTTGAGTGAATTGCAGAACGTCAGATTTTTGCTGAAATTGTGACCACGCGGCTTAGGGATTTTTTCAAAAAAAAGTTGTTCAGACCTCGCGGGCTGATTCTGTTTCAATGATAAAAACCCATCTCTTTCCACTGAAAAACCTATCAGGGGATCGTTTGCAATAGTTTGGCACCATTTTTGAGTGAATTCCCGAACGTCAGATTTTTGCTGAAATTGTGACCGCGCGGCTTAGGGATTTTTTCAAAAAAAAGTTGTTCAGACCTTGTGGGCTAATTCTGTTTCAATGATAAAAACCCATCTCTTTCCATTGAAAAACCTTTCAGGGGATTAAGTGCAACAGTTTGGCACCGTTTTTGAGTGAATTGCAGAACGTCAGATTTTTGCCGAAATTGTGACCGCGCGGCTTAGGGATTTTTATTAAAAAAAAGTTTTTCAGACCTTGCGTGAAAATTCTTTTTCAATGATAAAAACCCATCTCTTTCCACCGAAAAACCTTTCAGGGGATCGTTTGCAACGGTTTGGCACCGTTTTTGAGTGAATTCCAGAACGTCAGATTTTTGCTGAAATTGTGACCGCGCGGCTTAGGGATTTTTTTTTTAAAAAAAGTTTTTCAGACCTTGCGTGAGAATTCTTTTTCAATGATAAAAACCCATCTCTTTCCACCAAAAAACCTTTCAGGGGATCGTTTGCAACCGTTTGGCACCGTTTTTGAGTGAATTGCAGAACGTCAGATTTTTGCTGAAATTGTGACCGCGCGGCTTAGGGATTTTTTCCAAAAAATGTTTTTCAGACCTTGCGTGAAAATTCCTTTTCAATGATAAAAACCCATCTCTTTCCACCGAAAAACCTTTCAGGGGTTCGTTTGCAACAGTTTGGCACCATGTTTGAGTGAATTCCAGAACGTCAGATTTTTGCTGAAATTGTGACCGCGCGGCTTAGGGATTTTTTTTAAAAAAAAATTTGTTTAGACCTTGCGGGCTAATTCTGTTTCTATGATAAAAACCCATCTCTTTCCACTGAAAAACTTTTCAGGGGATCGTTTGCAATAGTTTGGCACCATTTTTGAGTGAATTCCCGAACGTCAGATTTTTGCTGAAATTGTGACCGCGCGGCTTAGGGATTTTTTCAAAAAAAGATTTTCAGATCTTGCGTGAAAATTCTTTTTCAATGATAAAAACCCATCTCTTTCCATTGAAAAACCTTTCAGGGGATCGTTTGCAACAGTTTGGCACCGTTTTTGAGTGAATTGCAGAACGTCAGATTTTTGCCGAAATTGTGACCGCGCGGCTTAGGGATTTTTATTAAAAAAAGTTTTTCAGACCTTGCGTGAAAATTCTTTTTCAATGATAAAAACCCATCTCTTTCCACCGAAAAACCTTTCAGGGGATCGTTTGCAACAGTTGGGCACCGTTTTTGAGTGAATTGCAGAACGTCAGATTTTTGCCGAAATTGTGACCGCGCGGCTTAGGGATTTTTTCAAAAAAAAATTTGTTCAGACCTTGCGGGCTAATTCTGTTTCTATGATAAAAACCCATCTCTTTCCACTGAAAATCATTTCAGGGGATCGTTTTTAATAGTTTGGCACCATTTTTGAGTGAATTGCAGAACGTCAGATTTTTGCCGAAATTGTGACCGCGCGGCTTAGGGATTTTTTCAAAAAAAAGTTGTTCAGACCTTGCGTGAAAATTCTTTTTCAATGATAAAAACCCATATCTTTCCACCGAAAAACCTTTCAGGGGATCAAATGCAACAGTTTGGCACCATGTTTGAGTGAATTGCAGAAGGTCAGATTTTTGCTGAAATTGTGACCGCGGGGCTTAGGGATTTTTTCAAAAAAAAATTTGTTCAGACCTTGCGGGCTAATTCTGTTTCTATGATAAAAACCCATCTCTTTCCACCGAAAAACCTTTCAGGGGATCAAATGCAACAGTTTGGCACCATGTTTGAGTGAATTGCAGAAGGTCAGATTTTTGCTGAAATTGTGACCGCGGGGCTTAGGGATTTTTTCAAAAAAAGTTTTTCAGACCTTGCGTGAAAATTCTTTTTCAATGACAAAAACCCATCTCTTTCCACCGAAAAACCTTTCAGGGGATTGTTTGCAACAGTTTGGCACCGTTTTTGAGTGAATTCCAGAACGTCAGATTTTTGCTGAAATTGTGACCGCGCGGCTTAGGGATTTTTTCAAAAAAAGTTTTTCAGACCTTGCGTGAAAATTCTTTTTCAATGATAAAAACCCATCTCTTTCCACCGAAAAACCTTTCAGGGGATTGTTTGCAACAGTTTGGCACCATTTTTGAGTGAATTCCAGAATGTCAGATTTTTGCTGAAATTGTGACCGCGCGGCTTAGGGATTTTTTTTTTAAAAAAAATTTGTTTCAGGGGATCGTTTGCAACCGTTTGGCACCGTTTTTGAGTGAATTGCAGAACGTCAGATTTTTGCTGAAATTGTGACCACGCGGCTTAGGGATTTTTTCAAAAAAAAGTTGTTCAGACCTCGCGGGCTGATTCTGTTTCAATGATAAAAACCCATCTCTTTCCACTGAAAAACCTATCAGGGGATCGTTTGCAATAGTTTGGCACCATTTTTGAGTGAATTCCCGAACGTCAGATTTTTGCTGAAATTGTGACCGCGCGGCTTAGGGATTTTTTCAAAAAAAAGTTGTTCAGACCTTGTGGGCTAATTCTGTTTCAATGATAAAAACCCATCTCTTTCCATTGAAAAACCTTTCAGGGGATTAAGTGCAACAGTTTGGCACCGTTTTTGAGTGAATTGCAGAACGTCAGATTTTTGCCGAAATTGTGACCGCGCGGCTTAGGGATTTTTATTAAAAAAAAGTTTTTCAGACCTTGCGTGAAAATTCTTTTTCAATGATAAAAACCCATCTCTTTCCACCGAAAAACCTTTCAGGGGATCGTTTGCAACGGTTTGGCACCGTTTTTGAGTGAATTCCAGAACGTCAGATTTTTGCTGAAATTGTGACCGCGCGGCTTAGGGATTTTTTTTTTAAAAAAAGTTTTTCAGACCTTGCGTGAGAATTCTTTTTCAATGATAAAAACCCATCTCTTTCCACCAAAAAACCTTTCAGGGGATCGTTTGCAACCGTTTGGCACCGTTTTTGAGTGAATTGCAGAACGTCAGATTTTTGCTGAAATTGTGACCGCGCGGCTTAGGGATTTTTTCCAAAAAATGTTTTTCAGACCTTGCGTGAAAATTCCTTTTCAATGATAAAAACCCATCTCTTTCCACCGAAAAACCTTTCAGGGGTTCGTTTGCAACAGTTTGGCACCATGTTTGAGTGAATTCCAGAACGTCAGATTTTTGCTGAAATTGTGACCGCGCGGCTTAGGGATTTTTTTTTAAAAAAAATTTGTTTAGACCTTGCGGGCTAATTCTGTTTCTATGATAAAAACCCATCTCTTTCCACTGAAAAACTTTTCAGGGGATCGTTTGCAATAGTTTGGCACCATTTTTGAGTGAATTCCCGAACGTCAGATTTTTGCTGAAATTGTGACCGCGCGGCTTAGGGATTTTTTCAAAAAAAGATTTTCAGATCTTGCGTGAAAATTCTTTTTCAATGATAAAAACCCATCTCTTTCCATTGAAAAACCTTTCAGGGGATCGTTTGCAACAGTTTGGCACCGTTTTTGAGTGAATTGCAGAACGTCAGATTTTTGCCGAAATTGTGACCGCGCGGCTTAGGGATTTTTATTAAAAAAAGTTTTTCAGACCTTGCGTGAAAATTCTTTTTCAATGATAAAAACCCATCTCTTTCCACCGAAAAACCTTTCAGGGGATCGTTTGCAACAGTTGGGCACCGTTTTTGAGTGAATTGCAGAACGTCAGATTTTTGCCGAAATTGTGACCGCGCGGCTTAGGGATTTTTTCAAAAAAAAATTTGTTCAGACCTTGCGGGCTAATTCTGTTTCTATGATAAAAACCCATCTCTTTCCACTGAAAATCATTTCAGGGGATCGTTTTTAATAGTTTGGCACCATTTTTGAGTGAATTGCAGAACGTCAGATTTTTGCTGAAATTGTGACCGCGCGGCTTAGGGATTTTTTCAAAAAAAAGTTGTTCAGACCTTGCGTGAAAATTCTTTTTCAATGATAAAAACCCATATCTTTCCACCGAAAAACCTTTCAGGGGATCAAATGCAACAGTTTGGCACCATGTTTGAGTGAATTGCAGAAGGTCAGATTTTTGCTGAAATTGTGACCGCGGGGCTTAGGGATTTTTTCAAAAAAAAATTTGTTCAGACCTTGCGGGCTAATTCTGTTTCTATGATAAAAACCCATCTCTTTCCACCGAAAAACCTTTCAGGGGATCAAATGCAACAGTTTGGCACCGTTTTTGAGTGAATTCCAGAACGTCAGATTTTTGCTGAAATTGTGACCGCGCGGCTTAGGGATTTTTTCAAAAAAAGTTTTTCAGACCTTGCGTGAAAATTCTTTTTCAATGATAAAAACCCATCTCTTTCCACCGAAAAACCTTTCAGGGGATCGTTTGCAACAGTTTGGCACCGTTTTTGAGTGAATTCCAGAACGTCAGATTTTTGCTGAAATTGTGACTGCGCGGCTTAGGGATTTTTTCAAAAAAAAGTTGTTCAGACCTTGTGGGCTAATTCTGTTTCAATGATAAAAACCCATCTGTTTCCATCGAAAAACCTTTCAGGGGATAAAATGCAACAGTTTGGCACCGTTTTTGAGTGAATTGCAGGACGTCAGATTTTTGCCGAAATTGTGACCGCGCGGCTTAGGGATTTTTTTCAAAAAAAGTTTTTCAGACCTTGCGTGAAAATTCTTTTTCAATGATCAAAACCCATCTCTTTCCACCGAAAAACCTTTCAGGGGATCGTTTGCAACATTTTGGCACCATTTTTGAGTGAATTCCAGAACGTCAGATTTTTGCTGAAATTGTGACCGCGCGCCTTAGGGATTTTTTCAAAAAAAAGTTGTTCAGACCTTGCGGGCTAATTCTGTTTCAATGATAAAAACCCATCTCTATCCACCGAAAAACCTTTCAGGGGATAAAATGCAACAGTTTGGCACCGTTTTTGAGTGAATTGCAGAACGTCAGATTTTTGCCGAAATTGTGACCGCGCGGCTTAGGGATTTTTATTTAAAAAGGTTTTTCAGACCTTGCATCAAAATTCTTTTTCAATGATAAAAACCCATCTCTTTCCACTGAAAAACCTTTCAGGGGATCGTTTGCAACAGTTTGGCACCGTTTTTGAGTGAATTCCAGAACGTCAGATTTTTGCTGAAATTGTGACTGCGCGGCTTAGGGATTTTTTCAAAAAAATGTTGTTCAGACCTTGTGGGCTAATTCTGTTTCAATGATAAAAACCCATCTGTTTCCATCGAAAAACCTTTCAGGGGATAAAATGCAACAGTTTGGCACCGTTTTTGAGTGAATTGCAGGACGTCAGATTTTTGCCGAAATTGTGACCGCGCGGCTTAGGGATTTTTTTCAAAAAAAGTTTTTCAGACCTTGCGTGAAAATTCTTTTTCAATGATCAAAACCCATCTCTTTCCACCGAAAAACCTTTCAGGGGATCGTTTGCAACATTTTGGCACCATTTTTGAGTGAATTCCAGAACGTCAGATTTTTGCTGAAATTGTGACCGCGCGCCTTAGGGATTTTTTCAAAAAAAAGTTGTTCAGACCTTGCGGGCTAATTCTGTTTCAATGATAAAAACCCATCTCTATCCACCGAAAAACCTTTCAGGGGATAAAATGCAACAGTTTGGCACCGTTTTTGAGTGAATTGCAGAACGTCAGATTTTTGCCGAAATTGTGACCGCGCGGCTTAGGGATTTTTATTTAAAAAGGTTTTTCAGACCTTGCATCAAAATTCTTTTTCAATGATAAAAACCCATCTCTTTCCACTGAAAAACCTTTCAGGGGATCGTTTGCAACCGTTTGGCACCGTTTTTGAGTGAATTCCAGAACGTCAGATTTTTGCTGAAATTGTGACTGCGCGGCTTAGGGATTTTTTCAAAAAAATGTTGTTCAGACCTTGTGGGCTAATTCTGTTTCAATGATAAAAACCCATCTGTTTCCATCGAAAAACCTTTCAGGGGATAAAATGCAACAGTTTGGCACCGTTTTTGAGTGAATTGCAGGACGTCAGATTTTTGCCGAAATTGTGACCGTGCGGCTTAGGGATTTTTTTCAAAAAAAGTTTTTCAGACCTTGCGTGAAAATTCTTTTTCAATGATCAAAACCCATCTCTTTCCACCGAAAAACCTTTCAGGGGATCGTTTGCAACATTTTGGCACCATTTTTGAGTGAATTCCAGAACGTCAGATTTTTGCTGAAATTGTGACCGCGCGCCTTAGGGATTTTTTCAAAAAAAAGTTGTTCAGACCTTGCGGGCTAATTCTGTTTCTATGATAAAAACCCATCTCTTTCCACCGAAAAACCTTTCAGGGGATCAAATGCAACAGTTTGGCACCATGTTTGAGTGAATTGCAGAAGGTCAGATTTTTGCTGAAATTGTGACCGCGGGGCTTAGGGATTTTTTCAAAAAAAGTTTTTCAGACCTTGCGTGAAAATTCTTTTTCAATGATAAAAACCCATATCTTTCCACCGAAAAACCTTTCAGGGGATTGTTTGCAACAGTTTGGCACCATTTTTGAGTGAATTCCAGAACGTCAGATTTTTGCTGAAATTGTGACCGCGCGGCTTAGGGATTTTTTTTTTAAAAAAAATTTGTTTCAGGGGATCGTTTGCAACCGTTTGGCACCGTTTTTGAGTGAATTGCAGAACGTCAGATTTTTGCTGAAATTGTGACCACGCGGCTTAGGGATTTTTTCAAAAAAAAGTTGTTCAGACCTCGCGGGCTGATTCTGTTTCAATGATAAAAACCCATCTCTTTCCACCGAAAAACCTTTCAGGGGATTGTTTGCAACAGTTTGGCACCGTTTTTGAGTGAATTCCAGAACGTCAGATTTTTGCTGAAATTGTGACCGCGCGGCTTAGGGATTTTTTCAAAAAAAGTTTTTCAGACCTTGCGTGAAAATTCTTTTTCAATGATAAAAACCCATCTCTTTCCACCGAAAAACCTTTCAGGGGATCGTTTGCAACAGTTTGGCACCGTTTTTGAGTGAATTCCAGAACGTCAGATTTTTGCTGAAATTGTGACTGCGCGGCTTAGGGATTTTTTCAAAAAAAAGTTGTTCAGACCTTGTGGGCTAATTCTGTTTCAATGATAAAAACCCATCTGTTTCCATCGAAAAACCTTTCAGGGGATAAAATGCAACAGTTTGGCACCGTTTTTGAGTGAATTGCAGGACGTCAGATTTTTGCCGAAATTGTGACCGCGCGGCTTAGGGATTTTTTTCAAAAAAAGTTTTTCAGACCTTGCGTGAAAATTCTTTTTCAATGATCAAAACCCATCTCTTTCCACCGAAAAACCTTTCAGGGGATCGTTTGCAACATTTTGGCACCATTTTTGAGTGAATTCCAGAACGTCAGATTTTTGCTGAAATTGTGACCGCGCGCCTTAGGGATTTTTTCAAAAAAAAGTTGTTCAGACCTTGCGGGCTAATTCTGTTTCAATGATAAAAACCCATCTCTATCCACCGAAAAACCTTTCAGGGGATAAAATGCAACAGTTTGGCACCGTTTTTGAGTGAATTGCAGAACGTCAGATTTTTGCCGAAATTGTGACCGCGCGGCTTAGGGATTTTTATTTAAAAAGGTTTTTCAGACCTTGCATCAAAATTCTTTTTCAATGATAAAAACCCATCTCTTTCCACTGAAAAACCTTTCAGGGGATCGTTTGCAACAGTTTGGCACCGTTTTTGAGTGAATTCCAGAACGTCAGATTTTTGCTGAAATTGTGACTGCGCGGCTTAGGGATTTTTTCAAAAAAATGTTGTTCAGACCTTGTGGGCTAATTCTGTTTCAATGATAAAAACCCATCTGTTTCCATCGAAAAACCTTTCAGGGGATAAAATGCAACAGTTTGGCACCGTTTTTGAGTGAATTGCAGGACGTCAGATTTTTGCCGAAATTGTGACCGCGCGGCTTAGGGATTTTTTTCAAAAAAAGTTTTTCAGACCTTGCGTGAAAATTCTTTTTCAATGATCAAAACCCATCTCTTTCCACCGAAAAACCTTTCAGGGGATCGTTTGCAACATTTTGGCACCATTTTTGAGTGAATTCCAGAACGTCAGATTTTTGCTGAAATTGTGACCGCGCGCCTTAGGGATTTTTTCAAAAAAAAGTTGTTCAGACCTTGCGGGCTAATTCTGTTTCAATGATAAAAACCCATCTCTATCCACCGAAAAACCTTTCAGGGGATAAAATGCAACAGTTTGGCACCGTTTTTGAGTGAATTGCAGGACGTCAGATTTTTGCCGAAATTGTGACCGCGCGGCTTAGGGATTTTTTTCAAAAAAAGTTTTTCAGACCTTGCGTGAAAATTCTTTTTCAATGATCAAAACCCATCTCTTTCCACCGAAAAACCTTTCAGGGGATCGTTTGCAACATTTTGGCACCATTTTTGAGTGAATTCCAGAACGTCAGATTTTTGCTGAAATTGTGACCGCGCGCCTTAGGGATTTTTTCAAAAAAAAGTTGTTCAGACCTTGCGGGCTAATTCTGTTTCTATGATAAAAACCCATCTCTTTCCACCGAAAAACCTTTCAGGGGATCAAATGCAACAGTTTGGCACCATGTTTGAGTGAATTGCAGAAGGTCAGATTTTTGCTGAAATTGTGACCGCGGGGCTTAGGGATTTTTTCAAAAAAAGTTTTTCAGACCTTGCGTGAAAATTCTTTTTTCAATGATAAAAACCCATATCTTTCCACCGAAAAACCTTTCAGGGGATTGTTTGCAACAGTTTGGCACCATTTTTGAGTGAATTCCAGAACGTCAGATTTTTGCTGAAATTGTGACCGCGCGGCTTAGGGATTTTTTTTAAAAAAAAAATTTGTTTCAGGGGATCGTTTGCAACCGTTTGGCACCGTTTTTGAGTGAATTGCAGAACGTCAGATTTTTGCTGAAATTGTGACCACGCGGCTTAGGGATTTTTTCAAAAAAAAGTTGTTCAGACCTCGCGGGCTGATTCTGTTTCAATGATAAAAACCCATCTCTTTCCACTGAAAAACCTATCAGGGGATCGTTTGCAATAGTTTGGCACCATTTTTGAGTGAATTCCCGAACGTCAGATTTTTGCTGAAATTGTGACCGCGCGGCTTAGGGATTTTTTCAAAAAAAAGTTGTTCAGACCTTGTGGGCTAATTCTGTTTCAATGATAAAAACCCATCTCTTTCCATTGAAAAACCTTTCAGGGGATTAAGTGCAACAGTTTGGCACCGTTTTTGAGTGAATTGCAGAACGTCAGATTTTTGCCGAAATTGTGACCGCGCGGCTTAGGGATTTTTATTAAAAAAAAGTTTTTCAGACCTTGCGTGAAAATTCTTTTTCAATGATAAAAACCCATCTCTTTCCACCGAAAAACCTTTCAGGGGATCGTTTGCAACGGTTTGGCACCGTTTTTGAGTGAATTCCAGAACGTCAGATTTTTGCTGAAATTGTGACCGCGCGGCTTAGGGATTTTTTTTTTAAAAAAAGTTTTTCAGACCTTGCGTGAGAATTCTTTTTCAATGATAAAAACCCATCTCTTTCCACCAAAAAACCTTTCAGGGGATCGTTTGCAACCGTTTGGCACCGTTTTTGAGTGAATTGCAGAACGTCAGATTTTTGCTGAAATTGTGACCGCGCAGCTTAGGGATTTTTTCCAAAAAATGTTTTTCAGACCTTGCGTGAAAATTCCTTTTCAATGATAAAAACCCATCTCTTTCCACCGAAAAACCTTTCAGGGGTTCGTTTGCAACAGTTTGGCACCATGTTTGAGTGAATTCCAGAACGTCAGATTTTTGCTGAAATTGTGACCGCGCGGCTTAGGGATTTTTTTTTTTAAAAAATTTGTTTAGACCTTGCGGGCTAATTCTGTTTCTATGATAAAAACCCATCTCTTTCCACTGAAAAACTTTTCAGGGGATCGTTTGCAATAGTTTGGCACCATTTTTGAGTGAATTCCCGAACGTCAGATTTTTGCTGAAATTGTGACCGCGCGGCTTAGGGATTTTTTCAAAAAAAGATTTTCAGATCTTGCGTGAAAATTCTTTTTCAATGATAAAAACCCATCTCTTTCCATTGAAAAACCTTTCAGGGGATCGTTTGCAACAGTTTGGCACCGTTTTTGAGTGAATTGCAGAACGTCAGATTTTTGCCGAAATTGTGACCGCGCGGCTTAGGGATTTTTATTAAAAAAAGTTTTTCAGACCTTGCGTGAAAATTCTTTTTCAATGATAAAAACCCATCTCTTTCCACCGAAAAACCTTTCAGGGGATCGTTTGCAACAGTTGGGCACCGTTTTTGAGTGAATTGCAGAACGTCAGATTTTTGCCGAAATTGTGACCGCGCGGCTTAGGGATTTTTTCAAAAAAAAATTTGTTCAGACCTTGCGGGCTAATTCTGTTTCTATGATAAAAACCCATCTCTTTCCACTGAAAATCATTTCAGGGGATCGTTTTTAATAGTTTGGCACCATTTTTGAGTGAATTGCAGAACGTCAGATTTTTGCCGAAATTGTGACCGCGCGGCTTAGGGATTTTTTCAAAAAAAAGTTGTTCAGACCTTGCGGGCTGATTCTGTTTCAATGATAAAAACCCATCTCTTTCCACTGAAAAACCTTTCAGGGGATCGTTTGCAATAGTTTGGCACCATTTTTGAGTGAATTCCCGAACGTCAGATTTTTGCTGAAATTGTGACCGCGCGGCTTAGGGATTTTTTCAAAAAAAGATTTTCAGATCTTGCGTGAAAATTCTTTTTCAATGATAAAAACCCATATCTTTCCACCGAAAAACCTTTCAGGGGATCAAATGCAACAGTTTGGCACCATGTTTGAGTGAATTGCAGAAGGTCAGATTTTTGCTGAAATTGTGACCGCGGGGCTTAGGGATTTTTTCAAAAAAAAATTTGTTCAGACCTTGCGGGCTAATTCTGTTTCTATGATAAAAACCCATCTCTTTCCACCGAAAAACCTTTCAGGGGATCAAATGCAACAGTTTGGCACCATGTTTGAGTGAATTGCAGAAGGTCAGATTTTTGCTGAAATTGTGACCGCGGGGCTTAGGGATTTTTTCAAAAAAAGTTTTTCAGACCTTGCGTGAAAATTCTTTTTCAATGACAAAAACCCATCTCTTTCCACCGAAAAACCTTTCAGGGGATTGTTTGCAACAGTTTGGCACCGTTTTTGAGTGAATTGCAGAACGTCAGATTTTTGCTGAAATTGTGACCACGCGGCTTAGGGATTTTTTTCAAAAAAAGTTTTTCAGACCTTGCGTGAAAATTCTTTTTCAATGATCAAAACCCATCTCTTTCCACCGAAAAACCTTTCAGGGGATCGTTTGCAACATTTTGGCACCATTTTTGAGTGAATTCCAGAACGTCAGATTTTTGCTGAAATTGTGACCGCGCGCCTTAGGGATTTTTTCAAAAAAAAGTTGTTCAGACCTTGCGGGCTAATTCTGTTTCAATGATAAAAACCCATCTCTATCCACCGAAAAACCTTTCAGGGGATAAAATGCAACAGTTTGGCACCGTTTTTGAGTGAATTGCAGAACGTCAGATTTTTGCCGAAATTGTGACCGCGCGGCTTAGGGATTTTTATTTAAAAAGGTTTTTCAGACCTTGCATCAAAATTCTTTTTCAATGATAAAAACCCATCTCTTTCCACTGAAAAACCTTTCAGGGGATCGTTTGCAACCGTTTGGCACCGTTTTTGAGTGAATTCCAGAACGTCAGATTTTTGCTGAAATTGTGACTGCGCGGCTTAGGGATTTTTTCAAAAAAATGTTGTTCAGACCTTGTGGGCTAATTCTGTTTCAATGATAAAAACCCATCTGTTTCCATCGAAAAACCTTTCAGGGGATAAAATGCAACAGTTTGGCACCGTTTTTGAGTGAATTGCAGGACGTCAGATTTTTGCCGAAATTGTGACCGCGCGGCTTAGGGATTTTTTTCAAAAAAAGTTTTTTCAGACCTTGCGTGAAAATTCTTTTTCAATGATCAAAACCCATCTCTTTCCACCGAAAAACCTTTCAGGGGATCGTTTGCAACATTTTGGCACCATTTTTGAGTGAATTCCAGAACGTCAGATTTTTGCTGAAATTGTGACCGCGCGCCTTAGGGATTTTTTCAAAAAAAAGTTGTTCAGACCTTGCGGGCTAATTCTGTTTCAATGATAAAAACCCATCTCTATCCACCGAAAAACCTTTCAGGGGATAAAATGCAACAGTTTGGCACCGTTTTTGAGTGAATTGCAGAACGTCAGATTTTTGCCGAAATTGTGACCGCGCGGCTTAGGGATTTTTATTTAAAAAGGTTTTTCAGACCTTGCATCAAAATTCTTTTTCAATGATAAAAACCCATCTCTTTCCACTGAAAAACCTTTCAGGGGATCGTTTGCAACAGTTTGGCACCGTTTTTGAGTGAATTCCAGAACGTCAGATTTTTGCTGAAATTGTGACTGCGCGGCTTAGGGATTTTTTCAAAAAAATGTTGTTCAGACCTTGTGGGCTAATTCTGTTTCAATGATAAAAACCCATCTGTTTCCATCGAAAAACCTTTCAGGGGATAAAATGCAACAGTTTGGCACCGTTTTTGAGTGAATTGCAGGACGTCAGATTTTTGCCGAAATTGTGACCGCGCGGCTTAGGGATTTTTTTCAAAAAAAGTTTTTCAGACCTTGCGTGAAAATTCTTTTTCAATGATCAAAACCCATCTCTTTCCACCGAAAAACCTTTCAGGGGATCGTTTGCAACATTTTGGCACCATTTTTGAGTGAATTCCAGAACGTCAGATTTTTGCTGAAATTGTGACCGCGCGCCTTAGGGATTTTTTCAAAAAAAAGTTGTTCAGACCTTGCGGGCTAATTCTGTTTCAATGATAAAAACCCATCTCTATCCACCGAAAAACCTTTCAGGGGATAAAATGCAACAGTTTGGCACCGTTTTTGAGTGAATTGCAGAACGTCAGATTTTTGCCGAAATTGTGACCGCGCGGCTTAGGGATTTTTATTTAAAAAGGTTTTTCAGACCTTGCATCAAAATTCTTTTTCAATGATAAAAACCCATCTCTTTCCACTGAAAAACCTTTCAGGGGATCGTTTGCAACCGTTTGGCACCGTTTTTGAGTGAATTCCAGAACGTCAGATTTTTGCTGAAATTGTGACTGCGCGGCTTAGGGATTTTTTCAAAAAAATGTTGTTCAGACCTTGTGGGCTAATTCTGTTTCAATGATAAAAACCCATCTGTTTCCATCGAAAAACCTTTCAGGGGATAAAATGCAACAGTTTGGCACCGTTTTTGAGTGAATTGCAGGACGTCAGATTTTTGCCGAAATTGTGACCGCGCGGCTTAGGGATTTTTTTCAAAAAAAGTTTTTCAGACCTTGCGTGAAAATTCTTTTTCAATGATCAAAACCCATCTCTTTCCACCGAAAAACCTTTCAGGGGATCGTTTGCAACATTTTGGCACCATTTTTGAGTGAATTCCAGAACGTCAGATTTTTGCTGAAATTGTGACCGCGCGCCTTAGGGATTTTTTCAAAAAAAAGTTGTTCAGACCTTGCGGGCTAATTCTGTTTCAATGATAAAAACCCATCTCTATCCACCGAAAAACCTTTCAGGGGATAAAATGTAACAGTTTGGCACCGTTTTTGAGTGAATTGCAGAACGTCAGATTTTTGCCGAAATTGTGACCGCGCGGCTTAGGGATTTTTATTTAAAAAGGTTTTTCAGACCTTGCATCAAAATTCTTTTTCAATGATAAAAACCCATCTCTTTCCACTGAAAAACCTTTCAGGGGATCGTTTGCAACCGTTTGGCACCGTTTTTGAGTGAATTCCAGAACGTCAGATTTTTGCTGAAATTGTGACTGCGCGGCTTAGGGATTTTTTCAAAAAAATGTTGTTCAGACCTTGTGGGCTAATTCTGTTTCAATGATAAAAACCCATCTGTTTCCATCGAAAAACCTTTCAGGGGATAAAATGCAACAGTTTGGCACCGTTTTTGAGTGAATTGCAGGACGTCAGATTTTTGCCGAAATTGTGACCGCGCGGCTTAGGGATTTTTTTCAAAAAAAGTTTTTCAGACCTTGCGTGAAAATTCTTTTTCAATGATCAAAACCCATCTCTTTCCACCGAAAAACCTTTCAGGGGATCGTTTGCAACATTTTGGCACCATTTTTGAGTGAATTCCAGAACGTCAGATTTTTGCTGAAATTGTGACCGCGCGCCTTAGGGATTTTTTCAAAAAAAAGTTGTTCAGACCTTGCGGGCTAATTCTGTTTCTATGATAAAAACCCATCTCTTTCCACCGAAAAACCTTTCAGGGGATCAAATGCAACAGTTTGGCACCATGTTTGAGTGAATTGCAGAAGGTCAGATTTTTGCTGAAATTGTGACCGCGGGGCTTAGGGATTTTTTCAAAAAAAGTTTTTCAGACCTTGCGTGAAAATTCTTTTTCAATGATAAAAACCCATCTCTTTCCACCGAAAAACCTTTCAGGGGATTGTTTGCAACAGTTTGGCACCATTTTTGAGTGAATTCCAGAACGTCAGATTTTTGCTGAAATTGTGACCGCGCGGCTTAGGGATTTTTTTTTTTTAAAAAAAATTGTTTCAGGGGATCGTTTGCAACCGTTTGGCACCGTTTTTGAGTGAATTGCAGAACGTCAGATTTTTGCTGAAATTGTGACCACGCGGCTTAGGGATTTTTTCAAAAAAAAGTTGTTCAGACCTCGCGGGCTGATTCTGTTTCAATGATAAAAACCCATCTCTTTCCACTGAAAAACCTATCAGGGGATCGTTTGCAATAGTTTGGCACCATTTTTGAGTGAATTCCCGAACGTCAGATTTTTGCTGAAATTGTGACCGCGCGGCTTAGGGATTTTTTCAAAAAAAAGTTGTTCAGACCTTGTGGGCTAATTCTGTTTCAATGATAAAAACCCATCTCTTTCCATTGAAAAACCTTTCAGGGGATTAAGTGCAACAGTTTGGCACCGTTTTTGAGT
Organism: Podarcis vaucheri; assembly: GCF_965113315.1. Lineage (NCBI taxonomy): Eukaryota > Metazoa > Chordata > Lepidosauria > Squamata > Lacertidae > Podarcis > Podarcis vaucheri. The sequence continues at coordinate 12,302,571 of NC_138764.1, forward strand.
GAATTGCAGAACGTCAGATTTTTGCCGAAATTGTGACCGCGCGGCTTAGGGATTTTTATTAAAAAAAAGTTTTTCAGACCTTGCGTGAAAATTCTTTTTCAATGATAAAAACCCATCTCTTTCCACCGAAAAACCTTTCAGGGGATCGTTTGCAACGGTTTGGCACCGTTTTTGAGTGAATTCCAGAACGTCAGATTTTTGCTGAAATTGTGACCGCGCGGCTTAGGGATTTTTTTTTTAAAAAAAGTTTTTCAGACCTTGCGTGAGAATTCTTTTTCAATGATAAAAACCCATCTCTTTCCACCAAAAAACCTTTCAGGGGATCGTTTGCAACCGTTTGGCACCGTTTTTGAGTGAATTGCAGAACGTCAGATTTTTGCTGAAATTGTGACCGCGCGGCTTAGGGATTTTTTCCAAAAAATGTTTTTCAGACCTTGCGTGAAAATTCCTTTTCAATGATAAAAACCCATCTCTTTCCACCGAAAAACCTTTCAGGGGTTCGTTTGCAACAGTTTGGCACCATGTTTGAGTGAATTCCAGAACGTCAGATTTTTGCTGAAATTGTGACCGCGCGGCTTAGGGATTTTTTTTAAAAAAAAATTTGTTTAGACCTTGCGGGCTAATTCTGTTTCTATGATAAAAACCCATCTCTTTCCACTGAAAAACTTTTCAGGGGATCGTTTGCAATAGTTTGGCACCATTTTTGAGTGAATTCCCGAACGTCAGATTTTTGCTGAAATTGTGACCGCGCGGCTTAGGGATTTTTTCAAAAAAAGATTTTCAGATCTTGCGTGAAAATTCTTTTTCAATGATAAAAACCCATCTCTTTCCATTGAAAAACCTTTCAGGGGATCGTTTGCAACAGTTTGGCACCGTTTTTGAGTGAATTGCAGAACGTCAGATTTTTGCCGAAATTGTGACCGCGCGGCTTAGGGATTTTTATTAAAAAAAGTTTTTCAGACCTTGCGTGAAAATTCTTTTTCAATGATAAAAACCCATCTCTTTCCACCGAAAAACCTTTCAGGGGATCGTTTGCAACAGTTGGGCACCGTTTTTGAGTGAATTGCAGAACGTCAGATTTTTGCCGAAATTGTGACCGCGCGGCTTAGGGATTTTTTCAAAAAAAAATTTGTTCAGACCTTGCGGGCTAATTCTGTTTCTATGATAAAAACCCATCTCTTTCCACTGAAAATCATTTCAGGGGATCGTTTTTAATAGTTTGGCACCATTTTTGAGTGAATTGCAGAACGTCAGATTTTTGCCGAAATTGTGACCGCGCGGCTTAGGGATTTTTTCAAAAAAAAGTTGTTCAGACCTTGCGGGCTGATTCTGTTTCAATGATAAAAACCCATCTCTTTCCACTGAAAAACCTTTCAGGGGATCGTTTGCAATAGTTTGGCACCATTTTTGAGTGAATTCCCGAACGTCAGATTTTTGCTGAAATTGTGACCGCGCGGCTTAGGGATTTTTTCAAAAAAAGATTTTCAGATCTTGCGTGAAAATTCTTTTTCAATGATAAAAACCCATATCTTTCCACCGAAAAACCTTTCAGGGGATCAAATGCAACAGTTTGGCACCATGTTTGAGTGAATTGCAGAAGGTCAGATTTTTGCTGAAATTGTGACCGCGGGGCTTAGGGATTTTTTCAAAAAAAAATTTGTTCAGACCTTGCGGGCTAATTCTGTTTCTATGATAAAAACCCATCTCTTTCCACCGAAAAACCTTTCAGGGGATCAAATGCAACAGTTTGGCACCATGTTTGAGTGAATTGCAGAAGGTCAGATTTTTGCTGAAATTGTGACCGCGGGGCTTAGGGATTTTTTCAAAAAAAGTATTTCAGACCTTGCGTGAAAATTCTTTTTCAATGACAAAAACCCATCTCTTTCCACCGAAAAACCTTTCAGGGGATTGTTTGCAACAGTTTGGCACCGTTTTTGAGTGAATTCCAGAACGTCAGATTTTTGCTGAAATTGTGACCACGCGGCTTAGGGATTTTTTCAAAAAAAGTTTTTCAGACATTGCGTGAAAATTCTTTTTCAATGATAAAAACCCATCTCTTTCCACCGAAAAACCTTTCAGGGGATCGTTTGCAACAGTTTGGCACCGTTTTTGAGTGAATTCCAGAACGTCAGATTTTTGCTGAAATTGTGACTGCGCGGCTTAGGGATTTTTTCAAAAAAATGTTGTTCAGACCTTGTGGGCTAATTCTGTTTCAATGATAAAAACCCATCTGTTTCCATCGAAAAACCTTTCAGGGGATAAAATGCAACAGTTTGGCACCGTTTTTGAGTGAATTGCAGGACGTCAGATTTTTGCCGAAATTGTGACCGCGCGGCTTAGGGATTTTTTTCAAAAAAAGTTTTTCAGACCTTGCGTGAAAATTCTTTTTCAATGATCAAAACCCATCTCTTTCCACCGAAAAACCTTTCAGGGGATCGTTTGCAACATTTTGGCACCATTTTTGAGTGAATTCCAGAACGTCAGATTTTTGCTGAAATTGTGACCGCGCGCCTTAGGGATTTTTTCAAAAAAAAGTTGTTCAGACCTTGCGGGCTAATTCTGTTTCAATGATAAAAACCCATCTCTATCCACCGAAAAACCTTTCAGGGGATAAAATGCAACAGTTTGGCACCGTTTTTGAGTGAATTGCAGAACGTCAGATTTTTGCCGAAATTGTGACCGCGCGGCTTAGGGATTTTTATTTAAAAAGGTTTTTCAGACCTTGCATCAAAATTCTTTTTCAATGATAAAAACCCATCTCTTTCCACTGAAAAACCTTTCAGGGGATCGTTTGCAACAGTTTGGCACCGTTTTTGAGTGAATTCCAGAACGTCAGATTTTTGCTGAAATTGTGACTGCGCGGCTTAGGGATTTTTTCAAAAAAATGTTGTTCAGACCTTGTGGGCTAATTCTGTTTCAATGATAAAAACCCATCTGTTTCCATCGAAAAACCTTTCAGGGGATAAAATGCAACAGTTTGGCACCGTTTTTGAGTGAATTGCAGGACGTCAGATTTTTGCCGAAATTGTGACCGCGCGGCTTAGGGATTTTTTTCAAAAAAAGTTTTTCAGACCTTGCGTGAAAATTCTTTTTCAATGATCAAAACCCATCTCTTTCCACCGAAAAACCTTTCAGGGGATCGTTTGCAACATTTTGGCACCATTTTTGAGTGAATTCCAGAACGTCAGATTTTTGCTGAAATTGTGACCGCGCGCCTTAGGGATTTTTTCAAAAAAAAGTTGTTCAGACCTTTCGGGCTAATTCTGTTTCAATGATAAAAACCCATCTCTATCCACCGAAAAACCTTTCAGGGGATAAAATGCAACAGTTTGGCACCGTTTTTGAGTGAATTGCAGAACGTCAGATTTTTGCCGAAATTGTGACCGCGCGGCTTAGGGATTTTTATTTAAAAAGGTTTTTCAGACCTTGCATCAAAATTCTTTTTCAATGATAAAAACCCATCTCTTTCCACTGAAAAACCTTTCAGGGGATCGTTTGCAACCGTTTGGCACCGTTTTTGAGTGAATTCCAGAACGTCAGATTTTTGCTGAAATTGTGACTGCGCGGCTTAGGGATTTTTTCAAAAAAATGTTGTTCAGACCTTGTGGGCTAATTCTGTTTCAATGATAAAAACCCATCTGTTTCCATCGAAAAACCTTTCAGGGGATAAAATGCAACAGTTTGGCAACGTTTTTGAGTGAATTGCAGGACGTCAGATTTTTGCCGAAATTGTGACCGCGCGGCTTAGGGATTTTTTTCAAAAAAAGTTTTTCAGACCTTGCGTGAAAATTCTTTTTCAATGATCAAAACCCATCTCTTTCCACCGAAAAACCTTTCAGGGGATCGTTTGCAACATTTTGGCACCATTTTTGAGTGAATTCCAGAACGTCAGATTTTTGCTGAAATTGTGACCGCGCGCCTTAGGGATTTTTTCAAAAAAAAGTTGTTCAGACCTTGCGGGCTAATTCTGTTTCAATGATAAAAACCCATCTCTATCCACCGAAAAACCTTTCAGGGGATAAAATGCAACAGTTTGGCACCGTTTTTGAGTGAATTGCAGAACGTCAGATTTTTGCCGAAATTGTGACCGCGCGGCTTAGGGATTTTTATTTAAAAAGGTTTTTCAGACCTTGCATCAAAATTCTTTTTCAATGATAAAAACCCATCTCTTTCCACTGAAAAACCTTTCAGGGGATCGTTTGCAACAGTTTGGCACCGTTTTTGAGTGAATTCCAGAACGTCAGATTTTTGCTGAAATTGTGACTGCGCGGCTTAGGGATTTTTTCAAAAAAATGTTGTTCAGACCTTGTGGGCTAATTCTGTTTCAATGATAAAAACCCATCTGTTTCCATCGAAAAACCTTTCAGGGGATAAAATGCAACAGTTTGGCACCGTTTTTGAGTGAATTGCAGGACGTCAGATTTTTGCCGAAATTGTGACCGCGCGGCTTAGGGATTTTTTTCAAAAAAAGTTTTTCAGACCTTGCGTGAAAATTCTTTTTCAATGATCAAAACCCATCTCTTTCCACCGAAAAACCTTTCAGGGGATCGTTTGCAACATTTTGGCACCATTTTTGAGTGAATTCCAGAACGTCAGATTTTTGCTGAAATTGTGACCGCGCGCCTTAGGGATTTTTTCAAAAAAAAGTTGTTCAGACCTTGCGGGCTAATTCTGTTTCAATGATAAAAACCCATCTCTATCCACCGAAAAACCTTTCAGGGGATAAAATGCAACAGTTTGGCACCGTTTTTGAGTGAATTGCAGAACGTCAGATTTTTGCCGAAATTGTGACCGCGCGGCTTAGGGATTTTTATTTAAAAAGGTTTTTCAGACCTTGCATCAAAATTCTTTTTCAATGATAAAAACCCATCTCTTTCCACTGAAAAACCTTTCAGGGGATCGTTTGCAACCGTTTGGCACCGTTTTTGAGTGAATTGCAGAAGGTCAGATTTTTGCTGAAATTGTGACCGCGGGGCTTAGGGATTTTTTCAAAAAAAAATTTGTTCAGACCTTGCGGGCCAATTCTGTTTCTATGATAAAAACCTATCTCTTTCCACCGAAAAACCTTTCAGGGGATCGTTTGCAACAGTTTGGCACCGTTTTTGAGTGAATTCCAGAACGTCAGATTTTTGCTGAAATTGTGACCACGCGGCTTAGGGATTTTTTCAAAAAAAAGTTGTTCAGACCTTGCGGGCTGATTCTGTTTCAATGATAAAAACCCATCTCTTTCCACTGAAAAACCTATCAGGGGATCGTTTGCAATAGTTTGGCACCATTTTTCAGTGAATTCCAGAACATCAGAATTTTGCTGAAATTGTGACCGCGCGGCTTAGGGATTTTTTCAAAAAAAAGTTTTTCAGACCTTGCCTGAAAATTCTGTTTCTATGATAAAAACCCATCTCTTTCCACTGAAAAACCTTTCAGGGGATCAAATGCAACAGTTTGGCACCATGTTTGAGTGAATTGCAGAAGGTCAGATTTTTGCTGAAATTGTGACCGCGGGGCTTAGGGATTTTTTCAAAAAAAATTTGTTCAGACCTTGCGGGCTAATTCTGTTTCTATGATAAAAACCCATCTTTTTCCACCGAAAAACCTTTCAGGGGATCAAATGCAACAGTTTGGCACCGTTTTTGAGTGAATTCCAGAACGTCAGATTTTTGCTGAAATTGTGACCGCGCGGCTTAGGGATTTTTTCAAAAAAGGTTTTCAGACCTTGCGTGAAAATTCTTTTTCAATGATAAAAACCCATCTCTTTCCACCGAAAAACCTTTCAGGGGATCGTTTGCAACAGTTTGGCACCGTTTTTGAGTGAATTCCAGAACGTCAGATTTTTGCTGAAATTGTGACTGCGCGGCTTAGGGATTTTTTCAAAAAAAAGTTGTTCAGACCTTGTGGGCTAATTCTGTTTCAATGATAAAAACCCATCTGTTTCCATCGAAAAACCTTTCAGGGGATAAAATGCAACAGTTTGGCACCGTTTTTGAGTGAATTGCAGGACGTCAGATTTTTGCCGAAATTGTGACCGCGCGGCTTAGGGATTTTTTTCAAAAAAAGTTTTTCAGACCTTGCGTGAAAATTCTTTTTCAATTATCAAAACCCATCTCTTTCCACCGAAAAACCTTTCAGGGGATCGTTTGCAACATTTTTGGCACCATTTTTGAGTGAATTCCAGAACGTCAGATTTTTGCTGAAATTGTGACCGCGCGCCTTAGGGATTTTTTCAAAAAAAAGTTGTTCAGACCTTGCGGGCTAATTCTGTTTCAATGATAAAAACCCATCTCTATCCACCGAAAAACCTTTCAGGGGATGAAATGCAACAGTTTGGCACCGTTTTTGAGTGAATTGCAGAACGTCAGATTTTTGCCGAAATTGTGACCGCGCGGCTTAGGGATTTTTATTTAAAAAAGTTTTTCAGACCTTGCATGAAAATTCTTTTTCAATGATAAAAACCCATCTCTTTCCACTGAAAAACCTTTCAGGGGATCGTTTGCAACCGTTTGGCACCGTTTTTGAGTGAATTGCAGAACGTCAGATTTTTGCTGAAATTGTGACCACGCGGCTTAGGGATTTTTTCAAAAAAAAGTTGTTCAGACCTCGCGGGCTGATTCTGTTTCAATGATAAAAACCCATCTCTTTCCACTGAAAAACCTATCAGGGGATCGTTTGCAATAGTTTGGCACCATTTTTCAGTGAATTCCAGAACATCAGAATTTTGCTGAAATTGTGACCGCGCGGCTTAGGGATTTTTTCAAAAAAAAAGTTTTTCAGACCTTGCCTGAAAATTCTGTTTCTATGATAAAAACCCAACTCTTTCCACCGAAAAACCTTTCAGGGGATCGTTTGCAACAGTTTGGCACCATGTTTGAGTGAATTGCAGAAGGTCAGATTTTTGCTGAAATTGTGACCGCGGGGCTTAGGGATTTTTTCAAAAAAAAATTTGTTCAGACCTTGCGGGCTAATTCTGTTTCTATGATAAAAACCCATCTCTTTCCAACGAAAAACCTTTCAGGGGATCAAATGCAACAGTTTGGCACCATGTTTGAGTGAATTGCAGAAGGTCAGATTTTTGCTGAAATTGTGACCGCGGGGCTTAGGGATTTTTTCAAAAAAAGTTTTTCAGACCTTGCGTGAAAATTCTTTTTCAATGATAAAAACCCATCTCTTTCCACCGAAAAACCTTTCAGGGGATTGTTTGCAACAGTTTGGCACCGTTTTTGAGTGAATTCCAGAACGTCAGATTTTTGCTGAAATTCTGACCGCGCGGCTTAGGGATTTTTTCAAAAAAAGTTTTTCAGACCTTGCGTAAAAATTCTTTTTCAATGATAAAAACCCATCTCTTTCCACCGAAAAACCTTTCAGGGGATCGTTTGCAACAGTTTGGCACCGTTTTTGAGTGAATTCCAGAACGTCAGATTTTTGCTTAGGGATTTTTTCAAAAAAAAGTTGTTCAGACCTTGTGGGCTAATTCTGTTTCAATGATAAAAACCCATCTCTTTCCATCGAAAAACCTTTCAGGGGATAAAATGCAACAGTTTGGCACCGTTTTATAGTGAATTGCAGGACGTCAGATTTTTGCCGAAATTGTGACCGCGCGGCTTAGGGATTTTTTCAAAAAAAAGTTGTTCAGACCTTGCGGGCTGATTCTGTTTCACTGATAAAAACCCATCTCTTTCCACTGAAAAACCTATCAGGGGATCGTTTGCAATAGTTTGGCACCATTTTTCAGTGAATTCCAGAACATCAGAATTTTGCTGAAATTGTGACCGCGCGGCTTAGGGATTTTTTCAAAAAAAAGTTTTTCAGACCTTGCCTGAAAATTCTGTTTCTATGATAAAAACCCATCTCTTTCCACCGAAAAACCTTTCAGGGGATCAAATGCAACAGTTTGGCACCATGTTTGAGTGAATTGCAGAAGGTCAGATTTTTGCTGAAATTGTGACCGCGGGGCTTAGGGATTTTTTCAAAAAAAAATTTGTTCAGACCTTGCGGGCTAATTCTGTTTCTATGATAAAAACCCATCTCTTTCCACCGAAAAACCTTTCAGGGGATCAAATGCAACAGTTTGGCACCATGTTTGAGTGAATTGCAGAAGGTCAGATTTTTGCTGAAATTGTGACCGCGGGGCTTATGGATTTTTTCAAAAAAAGTTTTTCAGACCTTGCGTGAAAATTCTTTTTCAATGATAAAAACCCATCTCTTTCCACCGAAAAACCTTTCAGGGGATTGTTTGCAACAGTTTGGCACCGTTTTTGAGTGAATTCCAGAACGTCAGATTTTTGCTGAAATTGTGACCGCGCGGCTTAGGGATTTTTTCAAAAAAAGTTTTTCAGACCTTGCGTGAAAATTCTTTTTCAATGATAAAAACCCATCTCTTTCCACCGAAAAACCTTTCAGGGGATTGTTTGCAACAGTTTGGCACCGTTTTTGAGTGAATTCCAGAACGTCAGATTTTTGCCGAAATTGTGACCGCGCGGCTTAGGGATTTTTATTTTAAAAAGTTTTTCAGACCTTGCATGAAAATTCTTTTTCAATGATAAAAACCCATCTCTTTCCACTGAAAAACCTTTCAGGGGATCGTTTGCAACCGTTTGGCACCGTTTTTGAGTGAATTGCAGAACGTCAGATTTTTGCTGAAATTGTGACCACGCGGCTTAGGGATTTTTTCAAAAAAAAGTTGTTCAGACCTCGCGGGCTGATTCTGTTTCAATGATAAAAACCCATCTCTATCCACCGAAAAACCTTTCAGGGGATAAAATGCAACAGTTTGGCACCGTTTTTGAGTGAATTGCAGAACGTCAGATTTTTGCCGAAATTGTGACCGCGCGGCTTAGGGATTTTTATTTAAAAAGGTTTTTCAGACCTTGCATCAAAATTCTTTTTCAATGATAAAAACCCATCTCTTTCCACTGAAAAACCTATCAGGGGATCGTTTGCAATAGTTTGGCACCATTTTTCAGTGAATTCCAGAACATCAGAATTTTGCTGAAATTGTGACCGCGCGGCTTAGGGATTTTTTCAAAAAAAAGTTTTTCAGACCTTGCCTGAAAATTCTGTTTCTATGATAAAAACCCATCTCTTTCCACCGAAAAACCTTTCAGGGGATCAAATGCAACAGTTTGGCACCATGTTTGAGTGAATTGCAGAAGGTCAGATTTTTGCTGAAATTGTGACCGCGGGGCTTAGGGATTTTTTCAAAAAAAAATTTGTTCAGACCTTGCGGGCTAATTCTGTTTCTATGATAAAAACCCATCTCTTTCCACCGAAAAACCTTTCAGGGGATCAAATGCAACAGTTTGGCACCATGTTTGAGTGAATTGCAGAAGGTCAGATTTTTGCTGAAATTGTGACCGCGGGGCTTATGGATTTTTTCAAAAAAAGTTTTTCAGACCTTGCGTGAAAATTCTTTTTCAATGATAAAAACCCATCTCTTTCCACCGAAAAACCTTTCAGGGGATTGTTTGCAACAGTTTGGCACCGTTTTTGAGTGAATTCCAGAACGTCAGATTTTTGCTGAAATTGTGACCGCGCGGCTTAGGGATTTTTTCAAAAAAAGTTTTTCAGACCTTGCGTAAAAATTCTTTTTCAATGATAAAAACCCATCTCTTTCCACCGAAAAACCTTTCAGGGGATCGTTTGCAACAGTTTGGCACCGTTTTTGAGTGAATTCCAGAACGTCAGATTTTTGCTTAGGGATTTTTTCAAAAAAAAGTTGTTCAGACCTTGTGGGCTAATTCTGTTTCAATGATAAAAACCCATCTCTTTCCATCGAAAAACCTTTCAGGGGATAAAATGCAACAGTTTGGCACCGTTTTATAGTGAATTGCAGGACGTCAGATTTTTGCCGAAATTGTGACCGCGCGGCTTAGGGATTTTTTCAAAAAAAAGTTGTTCAGACCTTGCGGGCTGATTCTGTTTCACTGATAAAAACCCATCTCTTTCCACTGAAAAACCTATCAGGGGATCGTTTGCAATAGTTTGGCACCATTTTTCAGTGAATTCCAGAACATCAGAATTTTGCTGAAATTGTGACCGCGCGGCTTAGGGATTTTTTCAAAAAAAAGTTTTTCAGACCTTGCCTGAAAATTCTGTTTCTATGATAAAAACCCATCTCTTTCCACCGAAAAACCTTTCAGGGGATCAAATGCAACAGTTTGGCACCATGTTTGAGTGAATTGCAGAAGGTCAGATTTTTGCTGAAATTGTGACCGCGGGGCTTAGGGATTTTTTCAAAAAAAAATTTGTTCAGACCTTGCGGGCTAATTCTGTTTCTATGATAAAAACCCATCTCTTTCCACCGAAAAACCTTTCAGGGGATCAAATGCAACAGTTTGGCACCATGTTTGAGTGAATTGCAGAAGGTCAGATTTTTGCTGAAATTGTGACCGCGGGGCTTATGGATTTTTTCAAAAAAAAGTTTTTCAGACCTTGCGTGAAAATTCTTTTTCAATGATAAAAACCCATCTCTTTCCACCGAAAAACCTTTCAGGGGATTGTTTGCAACAGTTTGGCACCGTTTTTGAGTGAATTCCAGAACGTCAGATTTTTGCCGAAATTGTGACCGCGCGGCTTAGGGATTTTTATTTTAAAAAGTTTTTCAGACCTTGCATGAAAATTCTTTTTCAATGATAAAAACCCATCTCTTTCCACTGAAAAACCTTTCAGGGGATCGTTTGCAACCGTTTGGCACCGTTTTTGAGTGAATTGCAGAACGTCAGATTTTTGCTGAAATTGTGACCACGCGGCTTAGGGATTTTTTCAAAAAAAAGTTGTTCAGACCTCGCGGGCTGATTCTGTTTCAATGATAAAAACCCATCTCTATCCACCGAAAAACCTTTCAGGGGATAAAATGCAACAGTTTGGCACCGTTTTTGAGTGAATTGCAGAACGTCAGATTTTTGCCGAAATTGTGACCGCGCGGCTTAGGGATTTTTATTTAAAAAGGTTTTTCAGACCTTGCATCAAAATTCTTTTTCAATGATAAAAACCCATCTCTTTCCACTGAAAAACCTTTCAGGGGATCGTTTGCAACAGTTTGGCACCGTTTTTGAGTGAATTCCAGAACGTCAGATTTTTGCTGAAATTGTGACTGCGCGGCTTAGGGATTTTTTCAAAAAAATGTTGTTCAGACCTTGTGGGCTAATTCTGTTTCAATGATAAAAACCCATCTGTTTCCATCGAAAAACCTTTCAGGGGATAAAATGCAACAGTTTGGCACCGTTTTTGAGTGAATTGCAGGACGTCAGATTTTTGCCGAAATTGTGACCGCGCGGCTTAGGGATTTTTTTCAAAAAAAGTTTTTCAGACCTTGCGTGAAAATTCTTTTTCAATGATCAAAACCCATCTCTTTCCACCAAAAAACCTTTCAGGGGATCGTTTGCAACATTTTGGCACCATTTTTGAGTGAATTCCAGAACGTCAGATTTTTGCTGAAATTGTGACCGCGCGCCTTAGGGATTTTTTCAAAAAAAAGTTGTTCAGACCTTGCGGGCTAATTCTGTTTCAATGATAAAAACCCATCTCTATCCACCGAAAAACCTTTCAGGGGATAAAATGCAACAGTTTGGCACCGTTTTTGAGTGAATTGCAGAACGTCAGATTTTTGCCGAAATTGTGACCGCGCGGCTTAGGGATTTTTATTTAAAAAGGTTTTTCAGACCTTGCATCAAAATTCTTTTTCAATGATAAAAACCCATCTCTTTCCACTGAAAAACCTTTCAGGGGATCGTTTGCAACCGTTTGGCACGGTTTTTGAGTGAATTGCAGAAGGTCAGATTTTTGCTGAAATTGTGACCGCGGGGCTTAGGGATTTTTTCAAAAAAAAATTTGTTCAGACCTTGCGGGCCAATTCTGTTTCTATGATAAAAACCTATCTCTTTCCACCGAAAAACCTTTCAGGGGATCGTTTGCAACAGTTTGGCACCGTTTTTGAGTGAATTGCAGGACGTCAGATTTTTGCCGAAATTGTGACCGCGCGGCTTAGGGATTTTTTTCAAAAAAAGTTTTTCAGACCTTGCGTGAAAATTCTTTTTCAATTATCAAAACCCATCTCTTTCCACCGAAAAACCTTTCAGGGGATCGTTTGCAACATTTTTGGCACCATTTTTGAGTGAATTCCAGAACATCAGAATTTTGCTGAAATTGTGACCGCGCGGCTTAGGGATTTTTTCAAAAAAAAGTTGTTCAGACCTTGCGGGCTAATTCTGTTTCAATGATAAAAACCCATCTCTATCCACCGAAAAACCTTTCAGGGGATGAAATGCAACAGTTTGGCACCGTTTTTGAGTGAATTGCAGAACGTCAGATTTTTGCCGAAATTGTGACCGCGCGGCTTAGGGATTTTTATTTAAAAAAGTTTTTCAGACCTTGCATGAAAATTCTTTTTCAATGATAAAAACCCATCTCTTTCCACTGAAAAACCTTTCAGGGGATCGTTTGCAACCGTTTGGCACCGTTTTTGAGTGAATTGCAGGACGTCAGATTTTTGCTGAAATTGTGACCACGCGGCTTAGGGATTTTTTCAAAAAAAAGTTGTTCAGACCTCGCGGGCTGATTCTGTTTCAATGATAAAAACCCATCTCTTTCCACTGAAAAACCTATCAGGGGATCGTTTGCAATAGCTTGGCACCATTTTTCAGTGAATTCCAGAACATCAGAATTTTGCTGAAATTGTGACCGCGCGGCTTAGGGATTTTTTCAAAAAAAAAGTTTTTCAGACCTTGCCTGAAAATTCTGTTTCTATGATAAAAACCCAACTCTTTCCACCGAAAAACCTTTCAGGGGATCGTTTGCAACAGTTTGGCACCATGTTTGAGTGAATTGCAGAAGGTCAGATTTTTGCTGAAATTGTGACCGCGGGGCTTAGGGATTTTTTCAAAAAAAAATTTGTTCAGACCTTGCGGGCTAATTCTGTTTCTATGATAAAAACCCATCTCTTTCCACCGAAAAACCTTTCAGGGGATCAAATGCAACAGTTTGGCACCATGTTTGAGTGAATTGCAGAAGGTCAGATTTTTGCTGAAATTGTGACCGCGGGGCTTAGGGATTTTTTCAAAAAAAGTTTTTCAGACCTTGCGTGAAAATTCTTTTTCAATGATAAAAACCCATCTCTTTCCACCGAAAAACCTTTCAGGGGATTGTTTGCAACAGTTTGGCACCGTTTTTGAGTGAATTCCAGAACGTCAGATTTTTGCTGAAATTGTGACCGCGCGGCTTAGGGATTTTTTCAAAAAAAAGTTGTTCAGACCTTGCGGGCTAATTCTGTTTCCATGATAAAAACCCATCTCTTTCCACCGAAAAACCTTTCAGGGGATCGTTTGCAACAGTTTGGCACCGTTTTTGAGTGAATTCCAGAACGTCAGATTTTTGCTTAGGGATTTTTTAAAAAAAAAGTTGTTCAGACCTTGCGGGCTGATTCTGTTTCACTGATAAAAACCCATCTCTTTCCACTGAAAAACCTATCAGGGGATCGTTTGCAATAGTTTGGCACCATTTTTCAGTGAATTCCAGAACATCAGAATTTTGCTGAAATTGTGACCGCGCGGCTTAGGGATTTTTTCAAAAAAAAGTTTTTCAGACCTTGCCTGAAAATTCTGTTTCTATGATAAAAACCCATCTCTTTCCACCGAAAAACCTTTCAGGGGATCAAATGCAACAGTTTGGCACCATGTTTGAGTGAATTGCAGAAGGTCAGATTTTTGCTGAAATTGTGACCGCGGGGCTTAGGGATTTTTTCAAAAAAAACTTTGTTCAGACCTTGCGGGCTAATTCTGTTTCTATGATAAAAACCCATCTCTTTCCACCGAAAAACCTTTCAGGGGATCAAATGCAACAGTTTGGCACCATGTTTGAGTGAATTGCAGAAGGTCAGATTTTTGCTGAAATTGTGACCGCGGGGCTTAGGGATTTTTTCAAAAAAAGTTTTTCAGACCTTGCGTGAAAATTCTTTTTCAATGATAAAAACCCATCTCTTTCCACCGAAAAACCTTTCAGGGGATTGTTTGCAACAGTTTGGCACCGTTTTTGAGTGAATTCCAGAACGTCAGATTTTTGCTGAAATTGTGACCGCGCGGCTTAGGGATTTTTTCAAAAAAAGTTTTTCAGACCTTGCGTAAAAATTCTTTTTCAATGATAAAAACCCATCTCTTTCCACCGAAAAACCTTTCAGGGGATCGTTTGCAACAGTTTGGCACCGTTTTTGAGTGAATTCCAGAACGTCAGATTTTTGCTGAAATTGTGACCGCGCGGCTTAGGGATTTTTTCAAAAAAAAGTTGTTCAGACCTTGTGGGCTAATTCTGTTTCAATGATAAAAACCCATCTCTTTCCATCGAAAAACCTTTCAGGGGATAAAATGCAACAGTTTGGCACCGTTTTTGAGTGAATTGCAGGACGTCAGATTTTTGCCGAAATTGTGACCGAGCGGCTTAGGGATTTTTTCAAAAAAAAGTTGTTCAGACCTTGCGGGCTGATTCTGTTTCTATGATAAAAACCCATCTCTTTCCACTGAAAAACCTTTCAGGGGATCGTTTGCAATAGTTTGGCACCATTTTTGAGTGAATTCCCGAACGTCAGATTTTTGCTGAAATTGTGACCGCGCGGCTTAGGGATTTTTTCAAAAAAAGATTTTCAGATCTTGCGTGAAAATTCTTTTTCAATGATAAAAACCCATCTCTTTCCATTGAAAAACCTTTCAGGGGATCGTTTGCGCAGTTTGGCACCGTTTTTGAGTGAATTCCAGAACGTCAGGTTTTTGCTGAAATTGTGACCACGCGGCTTAGGGATTTTTTCAAAAAAAAGTTGTTCAGACCTTGCGGGCTGATTCTGTTTCAATGATAAAAACCCATCTCTTTCCACTGAAAAACCTATCAGGGGATCGTTTGCAATAGTTTGGCACCATTTTTCAGTGAATTCCAGAACATCAGAATTTTGCTGAAATTGTGACCGCGCGGCTTAGGGATTTTTTCAAAAAAAAGTTTTTCAGACCTTGCCTGAAAATTCTATTTCTATGATAAAAACCCATCTCTTTCCACCGAAAAACCTTTCAGGGGATCAAATGCAACAGTTTGGCACCATGTTTGAGTGAATTGCAGAAGGTCAGATTTTTGCTGAAATTGTGACTGCGGGGCTTAGGGATTTTTTCAAAAAAAGTTTTTCAGACCTTGCGTGAAAATTCTTTTTCAATGATAAAAACCCATCTCTTTCCACTGAAAAACCTTTCAGGGGATCGTTTGCAACCGTTTGGCACCGTTTTTGAGTGAATTGCAGAACGTCAGATTTTTGCTGAAATTGTGACCACGCGGCTTAGGGATTTTTTCAAAAAAAAGTTGTTCAGACCTTGCGGGCTTATTCTTTTTCAATGATAAAAACCCATCTCTTTCCACCGAAAAACCTTTCAGGGGATTGTTTGCAACAGTTTGGCACCGTTTTTGAGTGAATTCCAGAACGTCAGATTTTTGCTGAAATTGTGACCGCGCGGCTTAGGGATTTTTTCAAAAAAAGTTTTTCAGACCTTGCGTAAAAATTCTTTTTCAATGATAAAAACCCATCTCTTTCCACCGAAAAACCTTTCAGGGGATCGTTTGCAACAGTTTGGCACCGTTTTTGAGTGAATTCCAGAACGTCAGATTTTTGCTGAAATTGTGACCGCGCGGCTTAGGGATTTTTTCAAAAAAAAGTTGTTCAGACCTTGTGGGCTAATTCTGTTTCAATGATAAAAACCCATCTCTTTCCATCGAAAAACCTTTCAGGGGATAAAATGCAACAGTTTGGCACCGTTTTTGAGTGAATTGCAGGACGTCAGATTTTTGCCGAAATTGTGACCGAGCGGCTTAGGGATTTTTTCAAAAAAAAGTTGTTCAGACCTTGCGGGCTGATTCTGTTTCTATGATAAAAACCCATCTCTTTCCACTGAAAAACCTTTCAGGGGATCGTTTGCAATAGTTTGGCACCATTTTTGAGTGAATTCCCGAACGTCAGATTTTTGCTGAAATTGTGACCGCGCGGCTTAGGGATTTTTTCAAAAAAAGATTTTCAGATCTTGCGTGAAAATTCTTTTTCAATGATAAAAACCCATCTCTTTCCATTGAAAAACCTTTCAGGGGATCGTTTGCGCAGTTTGGCACCGTTTTTGAGTGAATTCCAGAACGTCAGATTTTTGCTGAAATTGTGACCACGCGGCTTAGGGATTTTTTCAAAAAAAAGTTTTTCAGACCTTGCGGGCTGATTCTGTTTCAATGATAAAAACCCATCTCTTTCCACTGAAAAACCTATCAGGGGATCGTTTGCAATAGTTTGGCACCATTTTTCAGTGAATTCCAGAACATCAGAATTTTGCTGAAATTGTGACCGCGCGGCTTAGGGATTTTTTCAAAAAAAAGTTTTTCAGACCTTGCCTGAAAATTCTATTTCTATGATAAAAACCCATCTCTTTCCACCGAAAAACCTTTCAGGGGATCAAATGCAACAGTTTGGCACCATGTTTGAGTGAATTGCAGAAGGTCAGATTTTTGCTGAAATTGTGACTGCGGGGCTTAGGGATTTTTTCAAAAAAAGTTTTTCAGACCTTGCGTGAAAATTCTTTTTCAATGATAAAAACCCATCTCTTTCCACTGAAAAACCTTTCAGGGGATCGTTTGCAACCGTTTGGCACCGTTTTTGAGTGAATTGCAGAACGTCAGATTTTTGCTGAAATTGTGACCACGCGGCTTAGGGATTTTTTCAAAAAAAAGTTGTTCAGACCTTGCGGGCTTATTCTTTTTCAATGATAAAAACCCATCTCTTTCCACCGAAAAACCTTTCAGGGGATCGTTTGCAACAGTTTGGCACCGTTTTTGAGTGAATTCCAGAACGTCAGATTTTTGCTGAAATTGTGACCGCGCGGCTTAGGGATTTTTTCAAAAAAAAGTTGTTCAGACCTTGCGGGCTAATTCTGTTTCAATGATAAAAACCCATCTCTTTCCACTGAAAAACCTTTCAGGGGATCGTTTGCAATAGTTTGGCACCATTTTGGAGTGAATTCCCAAACGTCAGATTTTTGCTGAAATTGTGACCGCGCGGATTAGGGATTTTTTCAAAAAAAAAGTTGTTCAGACCTTGCGGGCTAATTCTGTTTCAATGATAAAAACCAATCTCTTTCCACCGAAAAACCTTTCTGGGGATCGTTTGCAATAGTTTGGCACCATTTTTGAGTGAATTCCCGAACGTCAGATTTTTGCTGAAATTGTGACCGCGCGGCTTAGGGATTTTTTCAAAAAAAAGTTGTTCAGACCTTGCGGGCTAATTCTGTTTCCATGATAAAAACCCATCTCTTTCCACCGAAAAACCTTTCAGGGGATAAAATGCAACAGTTTGGCACCGTTTTTGAGTGAATTGCAGAACGTCAGATTTTTGCCGAAATTGTGACCGCGCGGCTTAGGGATTTTTATTAAAAAAAGTTTTTCAGACCTTGCATGAAAATCCTTTTTCAATGATAAAAACCCATCTCTTTCCACCGAAAAACCTTTCAGGGGATCGTTTGGAACAGTTTGGCACCGTTTTTGAGTGAATTCCAGAACGTCAGATTTTTGCTGAAATTGTGACCGCGCGGCTTAGGGATTTTTTCAAAAAAAAGTTGTTCAGACCTTGTGGGCTAATTCTGTTTCAATGATAAAAACCCATCTGTTTCCACCGAAAAACCTTTCAGGGGATCGTTTGCAACAGTTTGGCACCATTTTTGAGTGAATTCCAGAACGTCAGATTTTTGCTGAAATTGTGACCGCGCGGCTTAGGGATTTTTATTAAAAAAAGTTTTTTCAGACCTTGCATGAAAATTCTTTTTCAATGATAAAAACCCATCTCTTTCCACCGAAAAACCTTTCAGGGGATCGTTTGCAACAGTTTGGCACCATTTTTGAGTGAATTCCAGAACGTCAGATTTTTGCTGAAATTGTGACCGCGCGGCTTAGGGATTTTTTTTTTTAAAAAAATTGTTTAGACCTTGCGGGCTAATTCTGTTTCTATGATAAAACCCCATCTCTTTCCACTGAAAAACCTTTCAGGGGATCGTTTGCAACAGTTCGGCACCATTTTTGAGTGAATTGCAGAACGTCAGATTTTTGCCGAAATTGTGACCGCGCGGCTTAGGGATTTTTTCAAAAAAAGATTTTCAGATCTTGCGTGAAAATTCTTTTTCAATGATAAAAACCCATCTCTTGCCATCGAAAAACCTTTCAGGAGATCGTTTGCA
This sequence comes from Podarcis vaucheri, assembly GCF_965113315.1. Taxonomy (NCBI): domain Eukaryota; kingdom Metazoa; phylum Chordata; class Lepidosauria; order Squamata; family Lacertidae; genus Podarcis; species Podarcis vaucheri. The sequence goes on from NC_138764.1 coordinate 12,320,792, forward strand.
ACAGTTTGGCACCGTTTTTGAGTGAATTGCAGAAGGTCAGATTTTTGCTGAAATTGTGACCGCGGGGCTTAGGGATTTTTTCAAAAAAAAATTTGTTCAGACCTTGCGGGCTAATTCTGTTTCTATGATAAAAACCCATCTCTTTCCACCGAAAAACCTTTCAGGGGATCAAAAGCAACAGTTTGGCACCATTTTTGAGTGAATTGCAGAAGGTCAGATTTTTGCTGAAATTGTGACCGCGCGGCTTAGGGATTTTTTCAAAAAAAGTTTTTCAGACCTTGCATAAAAATTCTTTTTCAATGATAAAAACCCATGTCTTTCCACCGAAAAACCTTTCAGGGGATCGTTTGCAACAGTTTGGCACCGTTTTTGAGTGAATTCCAAAAACGTCAGATTTTTGCTGAAATTGTGACCGCGCGGCTTAGGGATTTTTTCAAAAAAAAGTTGTTCAGACCTTGTGGGCTAATTCTGTTTCAATGATAAAAACCCATCTCTTTCCATCGAAAAACCTTTCAGGGGATAAAATGCAACAGTTTGGCACCGTTTTTGAGTGAATTGCAGGACGTCAGATTTTTGCCGAAATTGTGACCGCGCGGCTTAGGGATTTTTTCAAAAAAAAGTTGTTCAGACCTTGCGGGCTGATTCTGTTTCAATGATAAAAACCCATCTCTTTCCACTGAAAAACCTTTCAGGGGATCGTTTGCAATAGTTTGGCACCATTTTTGAGTGAATTCCCGAACGTCAGATTTTTGCTGAAATTGTGACCGCGCGGCTTAGGGATTTTTTCAAAAAAAGTTTTTCAGACCTTGCGTGAAAATTCTTTTTCAATGATAAAAACCCATCTCTTTCCACTGAAAAACCTTTCAGGGGATCGTTTGCAACCGTTTGGCACCGTTTTTGAGTGAATTGCAGAACGTCAGATTTTTGCTGAAATTGTGACCACGCGGCTTAGGGATTTTTTCAAAAAAAAGTTGTTCAGACCTTGCGGGCTGATTCTTTTTCAATGATAAAAACCCATCTCTTTCCACCGAAAAACCTTTCAGGGGATCGTTTGCAACAGTTTGGCACCGTTTTTGAGTGAATTCCAGAACGTCAGATTTTTGCTGAAATTGTGACCGCGCGGCTTAGGGATTTTTTCAAAAAAAAGTTGTTCAGACCTTGCGGGCTAATTCTGTTTCAATGATAAAAACCCATCTCTTTCCACTGAAAAACCTTTCAGGGGATCGTTTGCAATAGTTTGGCACCATTTTGGAGTGAATTCCCAAACGTCAGATTTTTGCTGAAATTGTGACCGCGCGGATTAGGGATTTTTTCAAAAAAAAAGTTGTTCAGACCTTGCGGGCTAATTCTGTTTCAATGATAAAAACCAATCTCTTTCCACCGAAAAACCTTTCTGGGGATCGTTTGCAATAGTTTGGCACCATTTTTGAGTGAATTCCCGAACGTCAGATTTTTGCTGAAATTGTGACCGCGCGGCTTAGGGATTTTTTCAAAAAAAAGTTGTTCAGACCTTGCGGGCTAATTCTGTTTCCATGATAAAAACCCATCTCTTTCCACCGAAAAACCTTTCAGGGGATAAAGTGCAACAGTTTGGCACCATGTTTGAGTGAATTGCAGAAGGTCAGATTTTTGCTGAAATTGTGACCGCGGGGCTTATGGATTTTTTCAAAAAAAAGTTTTTCAGACCTTGCGTGAAAATTCTTTTTCAATGATAAAAACCCATCTCTTTCCACCGAAAAACCTTTCAGGGGATTGTTTGCAACAGTTTGGCACCGTTTTTGAGTGAATTCCAGAACGTCAGATTTTTGCCGAAATTGTGACCGCGCGGCTTAGGGATTTTTATTTTAAAAAGTTTTTCAGACCTTGCATGAAAATTCTTTTTCAATGATAAAAACCCATCTCTTTCCACTGAAAAACCTTTCAGGGGATAGTTTGCAACCGTTTGGCACCGTTTTTGAGTGAATTGCAGAACGTCAGATTTTTGCTGAAATTGTGACCACGCGGCTTAGGGATTTTTTCAAAAAAAAGTTGTTCAGACCTCGCGGGCTGATTCTGTTTCAATGATAAAAACCCATCTCTTTCCACTGAAAAACCTATCAGGGGATCGTTTGCAATAGTTTGGCACCATTTTTCAGTGAATTCCAGAACATCAGAATTTTGCTGAAATTGTGACCGCGCGGCTTAGGGATTTTTTCAAAAAAAAAAAGTTTTTCAGACCTTGCCTGAAAATTCTGTTTCTATGATAAAAACCCAACTCTTTCCACCGAAAAACCTTTCAGGGGATCGTTTGCAACAGTTTGGCACCATGTTTGAGTGAATTGCAGAAGGTCAGATTTTTGCTGAAATTGTGACCGCGGGGCTTAGGGATTTTTTCAAAAAAAAATTTGTTCAGACCTTGCGGGCTAATTCTGTTTCTATGATAAAAACCCATCTCTTTCCACCGAAAAACCTTTCAGGGGATCAAATGCAACAGTTTGGCACCATGTTTGAGTGAATTGCAGAAGGTCAGATTTTTGCTGAAATTGTGACCGCGGGGCTTAGGGATTTTTTCAAAAAAAGTTTTTCAGACCTTGCGTGAAAATTCTTTTTCAATGATAAAAACCCATCTCTTTCCACCGAAAAACCTTTCAGGGGATTGTTTGCAACAGTTTGGCACCGTTTTTGAGTGAATTCCAGAACGTCAGATTTTTGCTGAAATTGTGACCGCGCGGCTTAGGGATTTTTTCAAAAAAAGTTTTTCAGACCTTGCGTAAAAATTCTTTTTCAATGATAAAAACCCATCTCTTTCCACCGAAAAACCTTTCAGGGGATCGTTTGCAACAGTTTGGCACCGTTTTTGAGTGAATTCCAGAACGTCAGATTTTTGCTGAAATTGTGACCGCGCGGCTTAGGGATTTTTTCAAAAAAAAGTTGTTCAGACCTTGTGGGCTAATTCTGTTTCAATGATAAAAACCCATCTCTTTCCATCGAAAAACCTTTCAGGGGATAAAATGCAACAGTTTGGCACCGTTTTTGAATGAATTGCAGGACGTCAGATTTTTGCCGAAATTGTGACCGCGCGGCTTAGGGATTTTTTCAAAAAAAAGTTGTTCAGACCTTGCGGGCTGATTCTGTTTCAATGATAAAAACCCATCTCTTTCCACTGAAAAACCTTTCAGGGGATCGTTTGCAATAGTTTGGCACCATTTTTGAGTGAATTCCCGAACGTCAGATTTTTGCTGAAATTGTGACCGAGCGGCTTAGGGATTTTTTCAAAAAAAGATTTTCAGATCTTGCGTGAAAATTCTTTTTCAATGATAAAAACCCATCTCTTTCCATTGAAAAACCTTTCAGGGGATCGTTTGCGCAGTTTGGCACCGTTTTTGAGTGAATTCCAGAACGTCAGATTTTTGCTGAAATTGTGACCACGCGGCTTAGGGATTTTTTCAAAAAAAAGTTGTTCAGACTTTGCGGGCTGATTCTGTTTCACTGATAAAAACCCATCTCTTTCCACTGAAAAACCTATCAGGGGATCGTTTGCAATAGTTTGGCACCATTTTTCAGTGAATTCCAGAACATCAGAATTTTGCTGAAATTGTGACCGCGCGGCTTAGGGATTTTTTCAAAAAAAAGTTTTTCAGACCTTGCCTGAAAATTCTGTTTCTATGATAAAAACCCATCTCTTTCCACCGAAAAACCTTTCAGGGGATCAAATGCAACAGTTTGGCACCATGTTTGAGTGAATTGCAGAAGGTCAGATTTTTGCTGAAATTGTGACCGCGGGGCTTAGGGATTTTTTGAAAAAAAAATTTGTTCAGACCTTGCGGGCTAATTCTGTTTCTCTGATAAAAACCCATCTCTTTCCACCGAAAAACCTTTCAGGGGATCAAATGCAACAGTTTGGCACCATGTTTGAGTGAATTGCAGAAGGTCAGATTTTTGCTGAAATTGTGACCGCGGGGCTTATGGATTTTTTCAAAAAAAAGTTTTTCAGACCTTGCGTGAAAATTCTTTTTCAATGATAAAAACCCATCTCTTTCCACCGAAAAACCTTTCAGGGGATTGTTTGCAACAGTTTGGCACCGTTTTTGAGTGAATTCCAGAACGTCAGATTTTTGCCGAAATTGTGACCGCGCGGCTTAGGGATTTTTATTTTAAAAAGTTTTTCAGACCTTGCATGAAAATTCTTTTTCAATGATAAAAACCCATCTCTTTCCACTGAAAAACCTTTCAGGGGATCGTTTGCAACCGTTTGGCACCGTTTTTGAGTGAATTGCAGAACGTCAGATTTTTGCTGAAATTGTGACCACGCGGCTTAGGGATTTTTTCAAAAAAATGTTGTTCAGACCTTGCGGGCTGATTCTGTTTCAATGATAAAAACCCATCTCTTTCCACTGAAAAACCTTTCAGGGGATCGTTTGCAATAGTTTGGCACCATTTTTGAGTGAATTCCCGAACGTCAGATTTTTGCTGAAATTGTGACCGAGCGGCTTAGGGATTTTTTCAAAAAAAGATTTTCAGATCTTGCGTGAAAATTCTTTTTCAATGATAAAAACCCATCTCTTTCCATTGAAAAACCTTTCAGGGGATCGTTTGCGCAGTTTGGCACCGTTTTTGAGTGAATTCCAGAACGTCAGATTTTTGCTGAAATTGTGACCACGCGGCTTAGGGATTTTTTCAAAAAAAAGTTGTTCAGACTTTGCGGGCTGATTCTGTTTCACTGATAAAAACCCATCTCTTTCCACTGAAAAACCTATCAGGGGATCGTTTGCAATAGTTTGGCACCATTTTTCAGTGAATTCCAGAACATCAGAATTTTGCTGAAATTGTGACCGCGCGGCTTAGGGATTTTTTCAAAAAAAAGTTTTTCAGACCTTGCCTGAAAATTCTGTTTCTATGATAAAAACCCATCTCTTTCCACCGAAAAACCTTTCAGGGGATCAAATGCAACAGTTTGGCACCATGTTTGAGTGAATTGCAGAAGGTCAGATTTTTGCTGAAATTGTGACCGCGGGGCTTAGGGATTTTTTGAAAAAAAAATTTGTTCAGACCTTGCGGGCTAATTCTGTTTCTCTGATAAAAACCCATCTCTTTCCACCGAAAAACCTTTCAGGGGATCAAATGCAACAGTTTGGCACCATGTTTGAGTGAATTGCAGAAGGTCAGATTTTTGCTGAAATTGTGACCGCGGGGCTTATGGATTTTTTCAAAAAAAAGTTTTTCAGACCTTGCGTGAAAATTCTTTTTCAATGATAAAAACCCATCTCTTTCCACCGAAAAACCTTTCAGGGGATTGTTTGCAACAGTTTGGCACCGTTTTTGAGTGAATTCCAGAACGTCAGATTTTTGCCGAAATTGTGACCGCGCGGCTTAGGGATTTTTATTTTAAAAAGTTTTTCAGACCTTGCATGAAAATTCTTTTTCAATGATAAAAACCCATCTCTTTCCACTGAAAAACCTTTCAGGGGATCGTTTGCAACCGTTTGGCACCGTTTTTGAGTGAATTGCAGAACGTCAGATTTTTGCTGAAATTGTGACCACGCGGCTTAGGGATTTTTTCAAAAAAAAGTTGTTCAGACCTTGCGGGCTGATTCTGTTTCAATGATAAAAACCCATCTCTTTCCACTGAAAAACCTATCAGGGGATCGTTTGCAATAGTTTGGCACCATTTTTGAGTGAATTCCAGAACATCAGAATTTTGCTGAAATTGTGACCGCGCGGCTTAGGGATTTTTTCAAAAAAAAGTTTTTCAGACCTTGCCTGAAAATTCTTTTTCAATGATAAAAACCCATCTCTTTCCACTGAAAAACCTTTCAGGGGATCGTTTGCAACCGTTTGGCACCGTTTTTGAGTGAATTGCAGAACGTCAGATTTTTGCTGAAATTGTGACCACGCGGCTTAGGGATTTTTTCAAAAAAAAGTTGTTCAGACCTTGCGGGCTGATTCTTTTTCAATGATAAAAACCCATCTCTTTCCACCGAAAAACCTTTCAGGGGATCGTTTGCAACAGTTTGGCATCGTTTTTGAGTGAATTCCAGAACGTCAGATTTTTGCTGAAATTGTGACCGCGCGGCTTAGGGATTTTTTCAAAAAAAAGTTGTTCAGACCTTGCGGGCTAATTCTGTTTCAATGATAAAAACCCATCTCTTTCCACTGAAAAACCTTTCAGGGGATCGTTTGCAATAGTTTGGCACCATTTTGGAGTGAATTCCCAAACGTCAGATTTTTGCTGAAATTGTGACCGCGCGGATTAGGGATTTTTTCAAAAAAAAAGTTGTTCAGACCTTGCGGGCTAATTCTGTTTCAATGATAAAAACCAATCTCTTTCCACCGAAAAACCTTTCTGGGGATCGTTTGCAATAGTTTGGCACCATTTTTGAGTGAATTCCCGAACGTCAGATTTTTGCTGAAATTGTGACCGCGCGGCTTAGGGATTTTTTCAAAAAAAATTTGTTCAGACCTTGCGGGCTAATATCTGTTTCTATTATAAAAGCCCATCTCTTTCCACCGAAAAACCTTTCAGGGGATCGTTTGCAACAGTTTGGCACTGTTTTTGAGTGAATTCCAGAACGTCAGATTTTTGCTGAAATTGTGACCGCGCGCCTTAGGGATTTTTTCAAAAAAAAGTTGTTCAGACCTTGCGGGCTAATTCTGTTTCAATGATAAATACCCATCTCTATCCACTGAAAAACCTTTCAGGGGATAAAATGCAACAGTTTGGCACCGTTTTTGAGTGAATTGCAGAACGTCAGATTTTTGCCGAAATTGTGACCGCGCGGCTTAGGGATTTTTTCAAAAAAAAGTTGTTCAGACCTTGCGGGCTAATTCTGTTTCAATGATAAATACCCATCTCTTTCCACCGAAAAACCTTTCAGGGGATAAAGTGCAACAGTTTGGCACCGTTTTTGAGTGAATTGCAGAAGGTCAGATTTTTGCTGAAATTGTGACCGCGGGGCTTAGGGATTTTTTCAAAAAAAAATTTGTTCAGACCTTGCGGGCTAATTCTGTTTCTATGATAAAAACCCATCTCTTTCCACCGAAAAACCTTTCAGGGGATCAAAAGCAACAGTTTGGCACCATGTTTGAGTGAATTGCAGAAGGTCAGATTTTTGCTGAAATTGTGACCGCGGGGCTTAGGGATTTTTTCAAAAAAAGTTTTTCAGACCTTGCGTGAAAATTCTTTTTCAATGATAAAAACCCATCTCTTTCCACCGAAAAACCTTGCAGGGGATTGTTTGCAACAGTTTGGCACCGTTTTTGAGTGAATTCCAGAACGTCAGATTTTTGCTGAAATTGTGACCGTGCGGCTTAGGGATTTTTTTTTAAAAAAGTTTTTCAGACCTTGCGGGCTGATTCTGTTTCAATGATAAAAACCCATCTCTTTCCACCAAAAAACCTTTCAGGGGATCGTTTGCAACCGTTTGGCACGTTTTTGAGTGAATTGCAGAACGTCAGATTTTTGCTGAAATTGTGACCACGCGGCTTAGGGATTTTTTCCAAAAAATGTTTTTCAGACCTTGCGTGAAAATTCTTTTTCAATGATAAAAACCCATCTCTTTCCACCGAAAAACCTTTCAGGGGATCGTTTGCAACAGTTGGGCACCATTTTTGAGTGAATTCCAGAACGTCAGATTTTTGCTGAAATTGTGACCGCGCGGCTTAGGGATTTTTTCAAAAAAAAGTTGTTCAGACCTTGCGGGCTGATTCTTTTTCAATGATAAAAACCCATCTCTTTCCACCGAAAAACCTTTCAGGGGATCGTTTGCAACAGTTTGGCACCGTTTTTGAGTGAATTCCAGAACGTCAGATTTTTGCTGAAATTGTGACCGCGCGGCTTAGGGATTTTTTCAAAAAAAAGTTGTTCAGACCTTGCGGGCTAATTCTGTTTCAATGATAAAAACCCATCTCTTTCCACTGAAAAACCTTTCAGGGGATCGTTTGCAATAGTTTGGCACCATTTTGGAGTGAATTCCCAAACGTCAGATTTTTGCTGAAATTGTGACCGCGCGGATTAGGGATTTTTTCAAAAAAAAAGTTGTTCAGACCTTGCGGGCTAATTCTGTTTCAATGATAAAAACCCATCTCTTTCCACCGAAAAACCTTTCAGGGGATCGTTTGCAACAGTTTGGCACCATTTTTGAGTGAATTCCAGAACGTCAGATTTTTGCTGAAATTGTGACCGCGCGGCTTAGGGATTTTTTTTTTTAAAAAAATTGTTTAGACCTTGCGGGCTAATTCTGTTTCTATGATAAAAACCCATCTCTTTCCACTGAAAAACCTTTCAGGGGATCGTTTGCAACAGTTTGGCACCGTTTTTGAGTGAATTGCAGAAGGTCAGATTTTTGCTGAAATTGTGACCGCGGGGCTTAGGGATTTTTTCAAAAAAAAATTTGTTCAGACCTTGCGGGCTAATTCTGTTTCTATGACAAAAACACATCTCTTTCCACCGAAAAACCTTTCAGGGGATCAAAAGCAACAGTTTGGCACCATGTTTGAGTGAATTGCAGAAGGTCAGATTTTTGCTGAAATTGTGACCGCGGGGCTTAGGGATTTTTTCAAAAAAAGTTTTTCAGACCTTGCGTGAAAATTCTTTTTCAATGATAAAAACCCATCTCTTTCCACCGAAAAACCTTGCAGGGGATTGTTTGCAACAGTTTGGCACCGTTTTTGAGTGAATTCCAGAACGTCAGATTTTTGCTGAAATTGTGACCACGCGGCTTAGGGATTTTTTTCAAAAAAAGTTTTTCAGACCTTGCGTGAAAATTCTTTTTCAATGATCAAAACCCATCTCTTTCCACCGAAAAACCTTTCAGGGGATCGTTTGCAACATTTTGGCACCATTTTTGAGTGAATTCCAGAACGTCAGATTTTTGCTGAAATTGTGACCGCGCGCCTTAGGGATTTTTTCAAAAAAAAGTTGTTCAGACCTTGCGGGCTAATTCTGTTTCAATGATAAAAACCCATTTCTATCCACCGAAAAACCTTTCAGGGGATGAAATGCAACAGTTTGGAACCGTTTTTGAGTGAATTGCAGAACATCAGATTTTTGCCGAAATTGTGACCGCGCGGCTTAGGGATTTTTATTTAAAAAAGTTTTTCAGACCTTGCATGAAAATTCTTTTTCAATGATAAAAACCCATCTCTTTCCCCTGAAAAACCTTTCAGGGGATCGTTTGCAACCGTTTGGCACCGTTTTTGAGTGAATTGCAGAACGTCAGATTTTTGCTGAAATTGTGACCACGCGGCTTAGGGATTTTTTCAAAAAAAAGTTGTTCAGACCTCGCGGGCTGATTCTGTTTCAATGATAAAAACCCATCTCTTTCCACTGAAAAACCTATCAGGGGATCGTTTGCAATAGTTTGGCACCATTTTTCAGTGAATTCCAGAACATCAGAATTTTGCTGAAATTGTGACCGCGCGGCTTAGGGATTTTTTTTAAAAAAAAGTTTTTCAGACCTTGCCTGAAAATTCTGTTTCTATGATAAAAACCCATCTCTTTCCACCGAAAAACCTTTCAGGGGATCGTTTGCAACAGTTTGGCACCATGTTTGAGTGAATTGCAGAAGGTCAGATTTTTGCTGAAATTGTGACCGCGGGGCTTAGGGATTTTTTCAAAAAAAAATTTGTTCAGACCTTGCGGGCTAATTCTGTTTCTATGATAAAAACCCATCTCTTTCCACCGAAAAACCTTTCAGGGGATCAAATGCAACAGTTTGGCACCATGTTTGAGTGAATTGCAGAAGGTCAGATTTTTGCTGAAATTGTGACCGCGGGGCTTAGGGATTTTTTCAAAAAAAGTTTTTCAGACCTTGCGGGCTAATTCTGTTTCAATGATAAAAACCCATCTCTTTCCACTGAAAAACCTTTCAGGGGATCGTTTGCAATAGTTTGGCACCATTTTGGAGTGAATTCCCAAACGTCAGATTTTTGCTGAAATTGTGACCGCGCGGATTAGGGATTTTTTCAAAAAAAAAGTTGTTCAGACCTTGCGGGCTAATTCTGTTTCAATGATAAAAACCAATCTCTTTCCACCGAAAAACCTTTCTGGGGATCGTTTGCAATAGTTTGGCACCGTTTTTGAGTGAATTCCCGAACGTCAGATTTTTGCTGAAATTGTGACCGCGCGGCTTAGGGATTTTTTCAAAAAAAAGTTGTTCAGACCTTGTGGGCTAATTCTGTTTCAATGATAAAAACCCATCTCTTTCCATCAAAAAACCTTTCAGGGGATAAAATGCAACAGTTTGGCACCGTTTTTGAGTGAATTGCAGGACGTCAGATTTTTGCCGAAATTGTGACCGCGCGGCTTAGGGATTTTTTCAAAAAAAAGTTTTTCAGACCTTGCGGGCTGATTCTGTTTCAATGATAAAAACCCATCTCTTTCCACTGAAAAACCTTTCAGGGGATCGTTTGCAATAGTTTGGCACCATTTTTGAGTGAATTCCCGAACGTCAGATTTTTGCTGAAATTGTGACCGCGCGGCTTAGGGATTTTTTCAAAAAAAGATTTTCAGATCTTGCGTGAAAATTCTTTTTCAATGATAAAAACCCATCTCTTTCCATTGAAAAACCTTTCAGGGGATCGTTTGCGCAGTTTGGCACCGTTTTTGAGTGAATTCCAGAACGTCAGATTTTTGCTGAAATTGTGACCACGCGGCTTAGGGATTTTTTCAAAAAAAAGTTGTTCAGACCTTGCGGGCTGATTCTGTTTCAATGATAAAAACCCATCTCTTTCCACTGAAAAACCTATCAGGGGATCGTTTGCAATAGTTTGGCACCATTTTTCAGTGAATTCCAGAACATCAGAATTTTGCTGAAATTGTGACCGCGCGGCTTAGGGATTTTTTCAAAAAAAAGTTTTTCAGACCTTGCCTGAAAATTCTATTTCTATGATAAAAACCCATCTCTTTCCACCGAAAAACCTTTCAGGGGATCAAATGCAACAGTTTGGCACCATGTTTGAGTGAATTGCAGAAGGTCAGATTTTTGCTGAAATTGTGACCGCGGGGCTTAGGGATTTTTTCAAAAAAAGTTTTTCAGACCTTGCGTGAAAATTCTTTTTCAATGATAAAAACCCATCTCTTTCCACTGAAAAACCTTTCAGGGGATCGTTTGCAACCGTTTGGCACCGTTTTTGAGTGAATTGCAGAACGTCAGATTTTTGCTGAAATTGTGACCACGCGGCTTAGGGATTTTTTCAAAAAAAAGTTGTTCAGACCTTGCGGGCTGATTCTTTTTCAATGATAAAAACCTATCTCTTTCCACCGAAAAACCTTTCAGGGGATCGTTTGCAACAGTTTGGCACCGTTTTTGAGTGAATTCCAGAACGTCAGATTTTTGCTGAAATTGTGACCGCGCGGCTTAGGGATTTTTTCAAAAAAAAGTTGTTCAGACCTTGCGGGCTAATTCTGTTTCAATGATAAAAACCCATCTCTTTCCACTGAAAAACCTTTCAGGGGATCGTTTGCAATAGTTTGGCACCATTTTGGAGTGAATTTCCCAAACGTCAGATTTTTGCTGAAATTGTGACCGCGCGGATTAGGGATTTTTTCAAAAAAAAAGTTGTTCAGACCTTGCGGGCTAATTCTGTTTCAATGATAAAAACCCATCTCTTTCCATCGAAAAACCTTTCAGGGGATCGTTTGCAACAGTTTGGCACCGTTTTTGAGTGAATTGCAGAAGGTCAGATTTTTGCTGAAATTGTGACCGCGGGGCTTAGGGATTTTTTCAAAAAAAAATTTGTTCAGACCTTGCGGGCTAATTCTGTTTCTATGATAAAAACCCATCTCTTTCCACCGAAAAACCTTTCAGGGGATCAAAAGCAACAGTTTGGCACCATTTTTGAGTGAATTGCAGAAGGTCAGATTTTTGCTGAAATTGTGACCGCGGGGCTTAGGGATTTTTTCAAAAAAAGTTTTTCAGACCTTGTGGGCTAATTCTGTTTCAATGATAAAAACCCATCTCTTTCCATCGAAAAACCTTTCAGGGGATAAAATGCAACAGTTTGGCACCGTTTTTGAGTGAATTGCAGGACGTCAGATTTTTGCCGAAATTGTGACCGCGCGGCTTAGGGATTTTTTCAAAAAAAAGTTGTTCAGACCTTGCGGGCTGATTCTGTTTCAATGATAAAAACCCATCTCTTTCCACTGAAAAACCTTTCAGGGGATCGTTTGCAATAGTTTGGCACCATTTTTGAGTGAATTCCTGAACGTCAGATTTTTGCTGAAATTGTGACCGCGCGGCTTAGGGATTTTTTCAAAAAAGATTTTCAGATCTTGCGTGAAAATTCTTTTTCAATGATAAAAACCCATCTCTTTCCATTGAAAAACCTTTCAGGGGATCGTTTGCGCAGTTTGGCACCGTTTTTGAGTGAATTCCAGAACGTCAGATTTTTGCTGAAATTGTGACCACGCGGCTTAGGGATTTTTTCAAAAAAAAGTTTTTCAGACCTTGCGGGCTGATTCTGTTTCAATGATAAAAACCCATCTCTTTCCACCAAAAAACCTTTCAGGGGATCGTTTGCAACCGTTTGGCACGTTTTTGAGTGAATTGCAGAACGTCAGATTTTTGCTGAAATTGTGACCACGCGGCTTAGGGATTTTTTCAAAAAAAGTTTTTCAGACCTTGCGTGAAAATTCTTTTTCAATGATAAAAACCCATCTCTTTCCACCGAAAAACCTTTCAGGGGATCGTTTGCAACAGTTTGGCACCGTTTTTGAGTGAATTCCAGAACGTCAGATTTTTGCTGAAATTGTGACCGCGCGGCTTAGGGATTTTTTTAAAAAAAAGTTGTTCAGACCTTGCGGGCTAATTCTGTTTCAATGATAAAAACCCATCTCTTTCCACTGAAAAATCTTTCAGGGGATCAAATGCAACAGTTTGGCACCATGTTTGAGTGAATTGCAGAAGGTCAGATTTTTGCTGAAATTGTGACCGCGGGGCTTAGGGATTTTTTCAAAAAAGGTTTTCGGACCTTGCGTGAAAATTCTTTTTCAATGATAAAAACCCATCTCTTTCCACCGAAAAACCTTTCAGGGGATTGTTTGCAACAGTTTGGCACCGTTTTTGAGTGAATTCCAGAACGTCAGATTTTTGCTGAAATTGTGACCGCGCGGCTTAGGGATTTTTTCAAAAAAAGTTTTTCAGACCTTGCGTGAAAATTCTTTTTCAATGATAAAAACCCATCTCTTTCCACCGAAAAACCTTTCAGGGGATCGTTTGCAACAGTTTGGCACCGTTTTTGAGTGAATTCCAGAACGTCAGATTTTTGCTGAAATTGTGACTGCGCGGCTTAGGGATTTTTTCAAAAAAAAGTTGTTCAGACCTTGTGGGCTAATTCTGTTTCAATGATAAAAACCCATCTGTTTCCATCGAAAAACCTTTCAGGGGATAAAATGCAACAGTTTGGCACCGTTTTTGAGTGAATTGCAGGACGTCAGATTTTTGCCGAAATTGTGACCGCGCGGCTTAGGGATTTTTTTCAAAAAAAGTTTTTCAGACCTTGCGTGAAAATTCTTTTTCAATGATAAAAACCCATCTCTTTCCACCGAAAAACCTTTCAGGGGATCGTTTGCAACATTTTGGCACCATTTTTGAGTGAATTCCAGAACGTCAGATTTTTGCTGAAATTGTGACCGCGCGCCTTAGGGATTTTTTCAAAAAAAAGTTGTTCAGACCTTGCGGGCTAATTCTGTTTCAATGATAAAAACCCATCTCTATCCACCGAAAAACCTTTCAGGGGATGAAATGCAACAGTTTGGCACCGTTTTTGAGTGAATTGCAGAACATCAGATTTTTGCCGAAATTGTGACCGCGCGGCTTAGGGATTTTTATTTAAAAAAGTTTTTCAGACCTTGCATGAAAATTCTTTTTCAATGATAAAAACCCATCTCTTTCCACCGAAAAACCTTTCAGGGGATCGTTTGCAACAGTTTGGCACCATGTTTGAGTGAATTGCAGAAGGTCAGATTTTTGCTGAAATTGTGACCGCGGGGCTTAGGGATTTTTTCAAAAAAAGTTTTTCAGACCTTGCGTGAAAATTCTTTTTCAATGATAAAAACCCATCTCTTTCCACCGAAAAACCTTTCAGGGGATTGTTTGCAACAGTTTGGCACCGTTTTTGAGTGAATTCCAGAACGTCAGATTTTTGCTGAAATTGTGACCGCGCGGCTTAGGGATTTTTTCAAAAAAAGTTTTTCAGACCTTGCGTAAAAATTCTTTTTCAATGATAAAAACCCATCTCTTTCCACCGAAAAACCTTTCAGGGGATCGTTTGCAACAGTTTGGCACCGTTTTTGAGTGAATTCCAGAACGTCAGATTTTTGCTGAAATTGTGACCGCGCGGCTTAGGGATTTTTTCAAAAAAAAGTTGTTCAGACCTTGTGGGCTAATTCTGTTTCAATGATAAAAACCCATCTCTTTCCATCGAAAAACCTTTCAGGGGATAAAATGCAACAGTTTGGCACCGTTTTTGAGTGAATTGCAGGACGTCAGATTTTTGCCGAAATTGTGACCGCGCGGCTTAGGGATTTTTTCAAAAAAAAGTTGTTCAGACCTTGCGGGCTGATTCTGTTTCAATGATAAAAACCCATCTCTTTCCACTGAAAAACCTTTCAGGGGATCGTTTGCAATAGTTTGGCACCATTTTTGAGTGAATTCCCGAACGTCAGATTTTTGCTGAAATTGTGACCGCGCGGCTTAGGGATTTTTTCAAAAAAAGATTTTCAGATCTTGCGTGAAAATTCTTTTTCAATGATAAAAACCCATCTCTTTCCATTGAAAAACCTTTCAGGGGATCGTTTGCGCAGTTTGGCACCGTTTTTGAGTGAATTCCAGAACGTCAGATTTTTGCTGAAATTGTGACCACGCAGCTTAGGGATTTTTTCAAAAAAAAGTTGTTCAGACCTTGCGGGCTGATTCTGTTTCAATGATAAAAACCCATCTCTTTCCACTGAAAAACCTATCAGGGGATCGTTTGCAATAGTTTGGCACCATTTTTCAGTGAATTCCAGAACATCAGAATTTTGCTGAAATTGTGACCGCGCGGCTTAGGGATTTTTTCAAAAAAAAGTTTTTCAGACCTTGCCTGAAAATTCTATTTCTATGATAAAAACCCATCTCTTTCCACCGAAAAACCTTTCAGGGGATCAAATGCAACAGTTTGGCACCATGTTTGAGTGAATTGCAGAAGGTCAGATTTTTGCTGAAATTGTGACCGCGGGGTTTAGGGATTTTTTCAAAAAAAGTTTTTCAGACCTTGCGTGAAAATTCTTTTTCAATGATAAAAACCCATCTCTTTCCACTGAAAAACCTTTCAGGGGATCGTTTGCAACCGTTTGGCACCGTTTTTGAGTGAATTGCAGAACGTCAGATTTTTGCTGAAATTGTGACCACGCGGCTTAGGGATTTTTTCAAAAAAAAGTTGTTCAGACCTTGCGGGCCGATTCTTTTTCAATGATAAAAACCCATCTCTTTCCACCGAAAAACCTTTCAGGGGATCGTTTGCAACAGTTTGGCACCGTTTTTGAGTGAATTGCAGAAGATCAGATTTTTGCTGAAATTGTGACCGCGGGGCTTAGGGATTTTTTCAAAAAAAAATTTGTTCAGACCTTGCGGGCTAATTCTGTTTCTATGATAAAAACCCATCTCTTTCCACCGAAAAACCTTTCAGGGGATCAAAAGCAACAGTTTGGCACCATGTTTGAGTGAATTGCAGAAGGTCAGATTTTTGCTGAAATTGTGACCGCGGGGCTTAGGGATTTTTTCAAAAAAAAAGTTGTTCAGACCTTGCGGGCTAATTCTGTTTCAATGATAAAAACCAATCTCTTTCCACCGAAAAACCTTTCTGGGGATCGTTTGCAATAGTTTGGCACCATTTTTGAGTGAATTCCCGAACGTCAGATTTTTGCTGAAATTGTGACCGCGCGGCTTAGGGATTTTTTCAAAAAAGGTTTTCAGACCTTGCGTGAAAATTCTTTTTCAATGATAAAAACCCATCTCTTTCCACCGAAAAACCTTTCAGGGGATTGTTTGCAACAGTTTGGCACCGTTTTTGAGTGAATTCCAGAACGTCAGATTTTTGCTGAAATTGTGACCGCGCGGCTTAGGGATTTTTTCAAAAAAAAGTTTTTCAGACCTTGCCTGAAAATTCTATTTCTATGATAAAAACCCATCTCTTTCCACCGAAAAACCTTTCAGGGGATCAAATGCAACAGTTTGGCACCATGTTTGAGTGAATTGCAGAAGGTCAGATTTTTGCTGAAATTGTGACCGCGGGGCTTAGGGATTTTTTCAAAAAAAGTTTTTCAGACCTTGCGTGAAAATTCTTTTTCAATGATAAAAACCCATCTCTTTCCACTGAAAAACCTTTCAGGGGATCGTTTGCAACCGTTTGGCACCGTTTTTGAGTGAATTCCAGAACGTCAGATTTTTGCTGAAATTGTGACCGCGGGGCTTAGGGATTTTTTCAAAAAAAAGTTGTTCAGACCTTGCGGGCTGATTCTTTTTCAATGATAAAAACCCATCTCTTTCCACCGAAAAACCTTTCAGGGGATCGTTTGCAACAGTTTGGCACCGTTTTTGAGTGAATTCCAGAACGTCAGATTTTTGCTGAAATTGTGACTGCGCGGCTTAGGGATTTTTTCAAAAAAAAGTTGTTCAGACCTTGCGGGCTAATTCTGTTTCAATGATAAAAACCCATCTCTTTCCACTGAAAAACCTTTCAGGGGATCGTTTGCAATAGTTTGGCACCATTTTGGAGTGAATTCCCAAACGTCAGATTTTTGCTGAAATTGTGACCGCGCGGATTAGGGATTTTTTCAAAAAAAAAGTTGTTCAGACCTTGCGGGCTAATTCTGTTTCAATGATAAAAACCAATCTCTTTCCACCGAAAAACCTTTCTGGGGATCGTTTGCAATAGTTTGGCACCATTTTTGAGTGAATTCCCGAACGTCAGATTTTTGCTGAAATTGTGACCGCGCGGCTTAGGGATTTTTTCAAAAAAAAGTTGTTCAGACCTTGCGGGCTAATTCTGTTTCCATGATAAAAACCCATCTCTTTCCACCGAAAAACCTTTCAGGGGATAAAGTGCAACAGTTTGGCACCGTTTTTGAGTGAATTGCAGAACGTCAGATTTTTGCCGAAATTGTGACCGCGCGGCTTAGGGATTTTTATTAAAAAAAGTTTTTCAGACCTTGCATGAAAATTCTTTTTCAATGATAAAAACCCATCTCTTTCCACCGAAAAACCTTTCAGGGGATCGTTTGGAACAGTTTGGCACCGTTTTTGAGTGAATTCTAGAACGTCAGATTTTTGCTGAAATTGTGACCGCGCGGCTTAGGGATTTTTTCAAAAAAAAGTTCTTCAGACCTTGCGGGCTAATTCTGTTTCAATGATAAAAACCCATCTGTTTCCACCGAAAAACCTTTCAGGGGATCGTTTGCAACAGTTTGGCACCATTTTTGAGTGAATTCCAGAACGTCAGATTTTTGCTGAAATTGTGACCGCGCGGCTTAGGGATTTTTATTAAAAAAAGTTTTTTCAGACCTTGCATGAAAATTCTTTTTCAATGATAAAAACCCATCTCTTTCCACCGAAAAACCTTTCAGGGGATCGTTTGCAACAGTTTGGCACCATTTTTGAGTGAATTGCAGAAGGTCAGATTTTTGCTGAAATTGTGACCGCGCGGCTTAGGGATTTTTTCAAAAAAAAGTTGTTCAGACCTTGTGGGCTAATTCTGTTTCAATGATAAAAACCCATCTCTTTCCATCGAAAAACCTTTCAGGGGATAAAATGCAACAGTTTGGCACCGTTTTTGAGTGAATTGCAGGACGTCAGATTTTTGCCGAAATTGTGACCGCGCGGCTTAGGGATTTTTTCAAAAAAAAGTTGTTCAGACCTTGCGGGCTGATTCTGTTTCAATGATAAAAACCCATCTCTTTCCACTGAAAAACCTTTCAGGGGATCGTTTGCAATAGTTTGGCACCATTTTTGAGTGAATTCCCGAACGTCAGATTTTTGCTGAAATTGTGACCGCGCGGCTTAGGGATTTTTTCAAAAAAAGTTTTTCAGATCTTGCGTGAAAATTCTTTTTCAATGATAAAAACCCATCTCTTTCCACCGAAAAACCTTTCAGGGGATCGTTTGCAACCGTTTGGCACGTTTTTGAGTGAATTGCAGAACGTCAGATTTTTGCTGAAATTGTGACCACGCGGCTTAGGGATTTTTTCAAAAAAAAGTTGTTCAGACCTTGTGGGCTGATTCTGTTTCAATGATAAAAACCCATCTCTTTCCACTGAAAAACCTATCAGGGGATCGTTTGCAATAGTTTGGCACCATTTTTGAGTGAATTCCAGAACATCAGAATTTTGCTGAAATTGTGACCGCGCGGCTTAGGGATTTTTTCAAAAAAAAGTTTTTCAGACCTTGCCTGAAAATTCTTTTTCAATGATAAAAACCCATCTCTTTCCACCGAAAAACCTTTCAGGGGATCGTTTGCAACCGTTTGGCACCGTTTTTGAGTGAATTGCAGAAGGTCAGATTTTTGCTGAAATTGTGACCACGCGGCTTAGGGATTTTTTCAAAAAAAAGTTGTTCAGACCTTGCGGGCTGATTCTTTTTCAATGATAAAAACCCATCTCTTTCCACCGAAAAACCTTTCAGGGGATCGTTTGCAACAGTTTGGCACCGTTTTTGAGTGAATTGCAGAAGATCAGATTTTTGCTGAAATTGTGACCGCGGGGCTTAGGGATTTTTTCAAAAAAAAATTTGTTCAGACCTTGCGGGCTAATTCTGTTTCTATGATAAAAACCCATCTCTTTCCACCGAAAAACCTTTCAGGGGATCAAAAGCAACAGTTTGGCACCATGTTTGAGTGAATTGCAGAAGGTCAGATTTTTGCTGAAATTGTGACCGCGGGGCTTAGGGATTTTTTCAAAAAAAGTTTTTCAGACCTTGCGTGAAAATTCTTTTTCAATGATAAAAACCCATCTCTTTCCACCGAAAAACCTTGCAGGGGATTGTTTGCAACAGTTTGGCACCGTTTTTGAGTGAATTCCAGAACGTCAGATTTTTGCTGAAATTGTGACCGTGCGGCTTAGGGATTTTTTTTAAAAAAAGTTTTTCAGATCTTGCGTGAAAATTCTTTTTCAATGATAAAAACCCATCTCTTTCCACCGAAAAACCTTTCAGGGGATCGTTTGCAACCGTTTGGCACGTTTTTGAGTGAATTGCAGAACGTCAGATTTTTGCTGAAATTGTGACCACGCGGCTTAGGGATTTTTTCCAAAAAATGTTTTTCAGACCTTGCGTGAAAATTCTTTTTCAATGATAAAAACCCATCTCTTTCCACCGAAAAATCTTTCAGGGGATCGTTTGCAACAGTTGGGCACCATTTTTGAGTGAATTCCAGAACGTCAGATTTTTGCTGAAATTGTGACCGCGCGGCTTAGGGATTTTTTCCAAAAAATGTTTTTCAGACCTTGCGTGAAAATTCTGTTTCAATGATAAAAACCCATCTCTTTCCACTGAAAAACCTTTCAGGGGATCGTTTGCAATAGTTTGGCACCATTTTTGAGTGAATTCCCGAACGTCAGATTTTTGCTGAAATTGTGACCGCGCGGCTTAGGGATTTTTTCAAAAAAAGATTTTCAGATCTTGCGTGAAAATTCTTTTTCAATGATAAAAACCCATCTCTTTCCATTGAAAAACCTTTCAGGGGATCGTTTGCGCAGTTTGGCACCGTTTTTGAGTGAATTCCAGAACGTCAGATTTTTGCTGAAATTGTGACCACGCGGCTTAGGGATTTTTTCAAAAAAAAGTTGTTCAGACCTTGTGGGCTGATTCTGTTTCAATGATAAAAACCCATCTCTTTCCACTGAAAAACCTATCAGGGGATCGTTTGCAATAGTTTGGCACCATTTTTCAGTGAATTCCAGAACATCAGAATTTTGCTGAAATTGTGACCGCGCGGCTTAGGGATTTTTTCAAAAAAAAGTTTTTCAGACCTTGCCTGAAAATTCTTTTTCAATGATAAAAACCCATCTCTTTCCACTGAAAAACCTTTCAGGGGATCGTTTGCAACCGTTTGGCACCGTTTTTGAGTGAATTGCAGAAGGTCAGATTTTTGCTGAAATTGTGACCACGCGGCTTAGGGATTTTTTCAAAAAAAAGTTGTTCAGACCTTGCGGGCTGATTCTTTTTCAATGATAAAAACCCATCTCTTTCCACCGAAAAACCTTTCAGGGGATCGTTTGCAACAGTTTGGCACCATGTTTGAGTGAATTGCAGAAGGTCAGATTTTTGCTGAAATTGTGACCGCGGGGCTTAGGGATTTTTTCAAAAAAAAATTTGTTCAGACCTTGCGGGCTAATTCTGTTTCTATGATAAAAACCCATCTCTTTCCACCGAAAAACCTTTCAGGGGATCAAATGCAACAGTTTGGCACCATGTTTGAGTGAATTGCAGAAGGTCAGATTTTTGCTGAAATTGTGACCGCGGGGCTTAGGGATTTTTTCAAAAAAAGTTTTTCAGACCTTGCGTGAAAATTCTTTTTCAATGATAAAAACCCATCTCTTTCCACCGAAAAACCTTTCAGGGGATTGTTTGCAACAGTTTGGCACCGTTTTTGAGTGAATTCCAGAACGTCAGATTTTTGCTGAAATTGTGACCGCGCGGCTTAGGGATTTTTTCAAAAAAAGTTTTTCAGACCTTGCGTAAAAATTCTTTTTCAATGATAAAAACCCATCTCTTTCCACCGAAAAACCTTTCAGGGGATCGTTTGCAACAGTTTGGCACCGTTTTTGAGTGAATTCCAGAACGTCAGATTTTTGCTGAAATTGTGACCGCGCGGCTAAGGGATTTTTTCAAAAAAAAGTTGTTCAGACCTTGTGGGCTAATTCTGTTTCAATGATAAAAACCCATCTCTTTCCATCGAAAAACCTTTCAGGGGATAAAATGCAACAGTTTGGCACCGTTTTTGAGTGAATTGCAGGACGTCAGATTTTTGCCGAAATTGTGACCGAGCGGCTTAGGGATTTTTTCAAAAAAAAGTTGTTCAGACCTTGCGGGCTGATTCTGTTTCTATGATAAAAACCCATCTCTTTCCACTGAAAAACCTTTCAGGGGATCGTTTGCAATAGTTTGGCACCATTTTTGAGTGAATTCCCGAACGTCAGATTTTTGCTGAAATTGTGACCGCGCGGCTTAGGGATTTTTTCAAAAAAAGATTTTCAGATCTTGCGTGAAAATTCTTTTTCAATGATAAAAACCCATCTCTTTCCACCGAAAAACCTTTCAGGGGATCAAATGCAACAGTTTGGCACCATGTTTGAGTGAATTGCAGAAGGTCAGATTTTTGCTGAAATTGTGACTGCGGGGCTTAGGGATTTTTTCAAAAAAAGTTTTTCAGACCTTGCGTGAAAATTCTTTTTCAATGATAAAAACCCATCTCTTTCCACTGAAAAACCTTTCAGGGGATCGTTTGCAACCGTTTGGCACCGTTTTTGAGTGAATTGCAGAACGTCAGATTTTTGCTGAAATTGTGACCACGCGGCTTAGGGATTTTTTCAAAAAAAAGTTGTTCAGACCTTGCGGGCTTATTCTTTTTCAATGATAAAAACCCATCTCTTTCCACCGAAAAACCTTTCAGGGGATCGTTTGCAACAGTTTGGCACCGTTTTTGAGTGAATTCCAGAACGTCAGATTTTTGCTGAAATTGTGACCGCGCGGCTTAGGGATTTTTTCAAAAAAAAGTTGTTCAGACCTTGCGGGCTAATTCTGTTTCAATGATAAAAACCCATCTCTTTCCACTGAAAAACCTTTCAGGGGATCGTTTGCAATAGTTTGGCACCATTTTGGAGTGAATTCCCAAACGTCAGATTTTTGCTGAAATTGTGACCGCGCGGATTAGGGATTTTTTCAAAAAAAAAGTTGTTCAGACCTTGCGGGCTAATTCTGTTTCAATGATAAAAACCAATCTCTTTCCACCGAAAAACCTTTCTGGGGATCGTTTGCAATAGTTTGGCACCATTTTTGAGTGAATTCCCGAACGTCAGATTTTTGCTGAAATTGTGACCGCGCGGCTTAGGGATTTTTTCAAAAAAAAGTTGTTCAGACCTTGCGGGCTAATTCTGTTTCCATGATAAAAACCCATCTCTTTCCACCGAAAAACCTTTCAGGGGATAAAATGCAACAGTTTGGCACCGTTTTTGAGTGAATTGCAGAACGTCAGATTTTTGCCGAAATTGTGACCGCGCGGCTTAGGGATTTTTATTAAAAAAAGTTTTTCAGACCTTGCATGAAAATCCTTTTTCAATGATAAAAACCCATCTCTTTCCACCGAAAAACCTTTCAGGGGATCGTTTGGAACAGTTTGGCACCGTTTTTGAGTGAATTCCAGAACGTCAGATTTTTGCTGAAATTGTGACCGCGCGGCTTAGGGATTTTTTCAAAAAAAAGTTGTTCAGACCTTGTGGGCTAATTCTGTTTCAATGATAAAAACCCATCTGTTTCCACCGAAAAACCTTTCAGGGGATCGTTTGCAACAGTTTGGCACCATTTTTGAGTGAATTCCAGAACGTCAGATTTTTGCTGAAATTGTGACCGCGCGGCTTAGGGATTTTTATTAAAAAAAGTTTTTTCAGACCTTGCATGAAAATTCTTTTTCAATGATAAAAACCCATCTCTTTCCACCGAAAAACCTTTCAGGGGATCGTTTGCAACAGTTTGGCACCATTTTTGAGTGAATTCCAGAACGTCAGATTTTTGCTGAAATTGTGACCGCGCGGCTTAGGGATTTTTTTTTTTTTAAAAATTGTTTAGACCTTGCGGGCTAATTCTGTTTCTATGATAAAACCCCATCTCTTTCCACTGAAAAACCTTTCAGGGGATCGTTTGCAACAGTTCGGCACCATTTTTGAGTGAATTGCAGAACGTCAGATTTTTGCCGAAATTGTGACCGCGCGGCTTAGGGATTTTTTCAAAAAAAGATTTTCAGATCTTGCGTGAAAATTCTTTTTCAATGATAAAAACCCATCTCTTGCCATCGAAAAACCTTTCAGGAGATCGTTTGCAACAGTTTGGCACCGTTTTTGAGTGAATTGCAGAAGGTCAGATTTTTGCTGAAATTGTGACCGCGCGGCTTAGGGATTTTTTCAAAAAAAGTTTTTCAGACCTTGCATAAAAATTCTTTTTCAATGATAAAAACCCATGTCTTTCCACCGAAAAACCTTTCAGGGGATCGTTTGCAACAGTTTGGCACCGTTTTTGAGTGAATTCCAAAAACGTCAGATTTTTGCTGAAATTGTGACCGCGCGGCTTAGGGATTTTTTCAAAAAAAAGTTGTTCAGACCTTGTGGGCTAATTCTGTTTCAATGATAAAAACCCATCTCTTTCCATCGAAAAACCTTTCAGGGGATAAAATGCAACAGTTTGACACCGTTTTTGAGTGAATTGCAGGACGTCAGATTTTTGCCGAAATTGTGACCGCGCGGCTTAGGGATTTTTTCAAAAAAAAGTTGTTCAGACCTTGCGGGCTGATTCTGTTTTAATGATAAAAACCCATCTCTTTCCACTGAAAAACCTTTCAGGGGATCGTTTGCAATAGTTTGGCACCATTTTTGAGTGAATTCCCGAACGTCAGATTTTTGCTGAAATTGTGACCGCGCGGCTTAGGGATTTTTTCAAAAAAAGTTTTTCAGACCTTGCGTGAAAATTCTTTTTCAATGATAAAAACCCATCTCTTTCCACTGAAAAACCTTTCAGGGGATCGTTTGCAACCGTTTGGCACCGTTTTTGAGTGAATTGCAGAACGTCAGATTTTTGCTGAAATTGTGACCACGCGGCTTAGGGATTTTTTCAAAAAAAAGTTGTTCAGACCTTGCGGGCTGATTCTTTTTCAATGATAAAAACCCATCTCTTTCCACCGAAAAACCTTTCAGGGGATCGTTTGCAACAGTTTGGCACCGTTTTTGAGTGAATTCCAGAACGTCAGATTTTTGCTGAAATTGTGACCGCGCGGCTTAGGGATTTTTTCAAAAAAAAGTTGTTCAGACCTTGCGGGCTAATTCTGTTTCAATGATAAAAACCCATCTCTTTCCACTGAAAAACCTTTCAGGGGATCGTTTGCAATAGTTTGGCACCATTTTGGAGTGAATTCCCAAACGTCAGATTTTTGCTGAAATTGTGACCGCGCGGATTAGGGATTTTTTCAAAAAAAAAGTTGTTCAGACCTTGCGGGCTAATTCTGTTTCAATGATAAAAACCAATCTCTTTCCACCGAAAAACCTTTCTGGGGATCGTTTGCAATAGTTTGGCACCATTTTTGAGTGAATTCCCGAACGTCAGATTTTTGCTGAAATTGTGACCGCGCGGCTTAGGGATTTTTTCAAAAAAAAGTTGTTCAGACCTTGCGGGCTAATTCTGTTTCCATGATAAAAACCCATCTCTTTCCACCGAAAAACCTTTCAGGGGATAAAGTGCAACAGTTTGGCACCGTTTTTGAGTGAATTGCAGAACGTCAGATTTTTGCCGAAATTGTGACCGCGCGGCTTAGGGATTTTTATTAAAAAAAGTTTTTCAGACCTTGCATGAAAATTCTTTTTCAATGATAAAAACCCATCTCTTTCCACCGAAAAACCTTTCAGGGGATCGTTTGGAACAGTTTGGCACCGTTTTTGAGTGAATTCCAGAACGTCAGATTTTTGCTGAAATTGTGACCGCGCGGCTTAGGGATTTTTTCAAAAAAAAGTTGTTCAGACCTTGCGGGCTAATTCTGTTTCAATGATAAAAACCCATCTCTTTCCACCGAAAAACCTTTCAGGGGATCGTTTGCAACAGTTTGGCACCATTTTTGAGTGAATTCCAGAACGTCAGATTTTTGCTGAAATTGTGACCGCGCGGCTTAGGGATTTTTATTAAAAAAAGTTTTTTCAGACCTTGCATGAAAATTCTTTTTCAATGATAAAAACCCATCTCTTTCCACCGAAAAACCTTTCAGGGGATCGTTTGCAACAGTTTGGCACCATTTTTGAGTGAATTCCAGAACGTCAGATTTTTGCTGAAATTGTGACCGCGCGGCTTAGGGATTTTTTTTTTAAAAAAAATTGTTTAGACCTTGCGGGCTAATTCTGTTTCTATGATAAAACCCCATCTCTTTCCACTGAAAAACCTTTCAGGGGATCGTTTGCAACAGTTCGGCACCATTTTTGAGTGAATTGCAGAACGTCAGATTTTTGCCGAAATTGTGACCGCGCGGCTTAGGGATTTTTTCAAAAAAAGATTTTCAGATCTTGCGTGAAAATTCTTTTTCAATGATAAAAACCCATCTCTTTCCATCGAAAAACCTTTCAGGGGATCGTTTGCAACAGTTTGGCACCGTTTTTGAGTGAATTGCAGAAGGTCAGATTTTTGCTGAAATTGTGACCGCGGGGCTTAGGGATTTTTTCAAAAAAAAATTTGTTCAGACCTTGCGGGCTAATTCTGTTTCTATGATAAAAACCCATCTCTTTCCACCGAAAAACCTTTCAGGGGATCAAAAGCAACAGTTTGGCACCATGTTTGAGTGAATTGCAGAAGGTCAGATTTTTGCTGAAATTGTGACCGCGGGGCTTAGGGATTTTTTCAAAAAAAGTTTTTCAGACCTTGCGTGAAAATTCTTTTTCAATGATAAAAACCCATCTCTTTCCACCGAAAAACCTTGCAGGGGATTGTTTGCAACAGTTTGGCACCGTTTTTGAGTGAATTCCAGAACGTCAGATTTTTGCTGAAATTGTGACTGTGCGGCTTAGGGATTTTTTTTAAAAAAAGTTTTTCAGACCTTGCGGGCTGATTCTGTTTCAATGATAAAAACCCATCTCTTTCCACCAAAAAACCTTTCAGGGGATCGTTTGCAACCGTTTGGCACGTTTTTGAGTGAATTGCAGAACGTCAGATTTTTGCTGAAATTGTGACCACGCGGCTTAGGGATTTTTTCCAAAAAATGTTTTTCAGACCTTGCGTGAAAATTCTTTTTCAATGATAAAAACCCATCTCTTTCCACCGAAAAACCTTTCAGGGGATCGTTTGCAACAGTTGGGCACCATTTTTGAGTGAATTCCAGAACGTCAGATTTTTGCTGAAATTGTGACCGCGCGGCTTAGGGATTTTTTTTTTTAAAAAAATTGTTTAGACCTTGCGGGCTAATTCTGTTTCTATGATAAAAACCCATCTCTTTCCACCGAAAAACCTTTCAGGGGATCGTTTGCAACAGTTTGGCACCGTTTTTGAGTGAATTGCAGAAGGTCAGATTTTTGCTGAAATTGTGACCGCGGGGCTTAGGGATTTTTTCAAAAAAAAATTTGTTCAGACCTTGCGGGCTAATTCTGTTTCTATGATAAAAACCCATCTCTTTCCACCGAAAAACCTTTCAGGGGATCAAAAGCAACAGTTTGGCACCATGTTTGAGTGAATTGCAGAAGGTCAGATTTTTGCTGAAATTGTGACCGCGGGGCTTAGGGATTTTTTCAAAAAAAGTTTTTCAGACCTTGCGTGAAAATTCTTTTTCAATGATAAAAACCCATCTCTTTCCACCGAAAAACCTTGCAGGGGATTGTTTGCAACAGTTTGGCACCGTTTTTGAGTGAATTCCAGAACGTCAGATTTTTGCTGAAATTGTGACTGTGCGGCTTAGGGATTTTTTTTAAAAAATGTTTTTCAGACCTTGCGGGCTGATTCTGTTTCAATGATAAAAACCCATCTCTTTCCACCAAAAAACCTTTCAGGGGATCGTTTGCAACCGTTTGGCACGTTTTTGAGTGAATTGCAGAACGTCAGATTTTTGCTGAAATTGTGACCATGCGGCTTAGGGATTTTTTCCATAAAAAGTTTTTCAGACCTTGCGTGAAAATTCTTTTTCAATGATAAAAACCCATCTCTTTCCACCGAAAAACCTTTCAGGGGATTGTTTGCAACAGTTTGGCACCGTTTTTGAGTGAATTCCAGAACGTCAGATTTTTGCTGAAATTGTGACCGCGCGGCTTAGGGATTTTTTCAAAAAAAGTTTTTCAGACCTTGCGTAAAAATTCTTTTTCAATGATAAAAACCCATCTCTTTCCACCGAAAAACCTTTCAGGGGATCGTTTGCAACAGTTTGGCACCGTTTTTGAGTGAATTCCAGAACGTCAGATTTTTGCTGAAATTGTGACCGCGCGGCTTAGGGATTTTTTCAAAAAAAAGTTGTTCAGACCTTGTGGGCTAATTCTGTTTCAATGATAAAAACCCATCTCTTTCCATCGAAAAACCTTTCAGGGGATAAAATGCAACAGTTTGGCACCGTTTTTGAGTGAATTGCAGGACGTCAGATTTTTGCCGAAATTGTGACCGAGCGGCTTAGGGATTTTTTCAAAAAAAAGTTGTTCAGACCTTGCGGGCTGATTCTGTTTCTATGATAAAAACCCATCTCTTTCCACTGAAAAACCTTTCAGGGGATCGTTTGCAATAGTTTGGCACCATTTTTGAGTGAATTCCCGAACGTCAGATTTTTGCTGAAATTGTGACCGCGCGGCTTAGGGATTTTTTCAAAAAAAGATTTTCAGATCTTGCGTGAAAATTCTTTTTCAATGATAAAAACCCATCTCTTTCCATTGAAAAACCTTTCAGGGGATCGTTTGCGCAGTTTGGCACCGTTTTTGAGTGAATTCCAGAACGTCAGATTTTTGCTGAAATTGTGACCACGCGGCTTAGGGATTTTTTCAAAAAAAAGTTGTTCAGACCTTGCGGGCTGATTCTGTTTCAATGATAAAAACCCATCTCTTTCCACTGAAAAACCTATCAGGGGATCGTTTGCAATAGTTTGGCACCATTTTTCAGTGAATTGCAGAAGATCAGAATTTTGCTGAAATTGTGACCGCGCGGCTTAGGGATTTTTTCAAAAAAAAGTTTTTCAGACCTTGCCTGAAAATTCTATTTCTATGATAAAAACCCATCTCTTTCCACCGAAAAACCTTTCAGGGGATCAAATGCAACAGTTTGGCACCATGTTTGAGTGAATTGCAGAAGGTCAGATTTTTGCTGAAATTGTGACTGCGGGGCTTAGGGATTTTTTCAAAAAAAGTTTTTCAGACCTTGCGTGAAAATTCTTTTTCAATGATAAAAACCCATCTCTTTCCACTGAAAAACCTTTCAGGGGATCGTTTGCAACCGTTTGGCACCGTTTTTGAGTGAATTGCAGAACGTCAGATTTTTGCTGAAATTGTGACCACGCGGCTTAGGGATTTTTTCAAAAAAAAGTTGTTCAGACCTTGCGGGCTTATTCTTTTTCAATGATAAAAACCCATCTCTTTCCACCGAAAAACCTTTCAGGGGATCGTTTGCAACAGTTTGGCACCGTTTTTGAGTGAATTCCAGAACGTCAGATTTTTGCTGAAATTGTGACCGCGCGGCTTAGGGATTTTTTCAAAAAAAAGTTGTTCAGACCTTGCGGGCTAATTCTGTTTCAATGATAAAAACCCATCTCTTTCCACTGAAAAACCTTTCAGGGGATCGTTTGCAATAGTTTGGCACCATTTTGGAGTGAATTCCCAAACGTCAGATTTTTGCTGAAATTGTGACCGCGCGGATTAGGGATTTTTTCAAAAAAAAAGTTGTTCAGACCTTGCGGGCTAATTCTGTTTCAATGATAAAAACCAATCTCTTTCCACCGAAAAACCTTTCTGGGGATCGTTTGCAATAGTTTGGCACCATTTTTGAGTGAATTCCCGAACGTCAGATTTTTGCTGAAATTGTGACCGCGCGGCTTAGGGATTTTTTCAAAAAAAAGTTGTTCAGACCTTGCGGGCTAATTCTGTTTCCATGATAAAAACCCATCTCTTTCCACCGAAAAACCTTTCAGGGGATAAAGTGCAACAGTTTGGCACCGTTTTTGAGTGAATTGCAGAACGTCAGATTTTTGCCGAAATTGTGACCGCGCGGCTTAGGGATTTTTATTAAAAAAAGTTTTTCAGACCTTGCATGAAAATTCTTTTTCAATGATAAAAACCCATCTCTTTCCACCGAAAAACCTTTCAGGGGATCGTTTGGAACAGTTTGGCACCGTTTTTGAGTGAATTCCAGAACGTCAGATTTTTGCTGAAATTGTGACCGCGCGGCTTAGGGATTTTTTTAAAAAAAAGTTGTTCAGACCTTGTGGGCTAATTCTGTTTCAATGATAAAAACCCATCTGTTTCCACCGAAAAACCTTTCAGGGGATCGTTTGCAACAGTTTGGCACCATTTTTGAGTGAATTCCAGAACGTCAGATTTTTGCTGAAATTGTGACCGCGCGGCTTAGGGATTTTTATTAAAAAAAGTTTTTTCAGACCTTGCATGAAAATTCTTTTTCAATGATAAAAACCCATCTCTTTCCACCGAAAAACCTTTCAGGGGATCGTTTGCAACAGTTTGGCACCATTTTTGAGTGAATTCCAGAACGTCAGATTTTTGCTGAAATTGTGACCGCGCGGCTTAGGGATTTTTTTTTTTAAAAAAATTGTTTAGACCTTGCGGGCTAATTCTGTTTCTATGATAAAACCCCATCTCTTTCCACTGAAAAACCTTTCAGGGGATCGTTTGCAACAGTTCGGCACCATTTTTGAGTGAATTGCAGAACGTCAGATTTTTGCCGAAATTGTGACCGCGCGGCTTAGGGATTTTTTCAAAAAAAGATTTTCAGATCTTGCGTGAAAATTCTTTTTCAATGATAAAAACCCATCTCTTGCCATCGAAAAACCTTTCAGGAGATCGTTTGCAACAGTTTGGCACCGTTTTTGAGTGAATTGCAGAAGGTCAGATTTTTGCTGAAATTGTGACCGCGGGGCTTAGGGATTTTTTCAAAAAAAAATTTGTTCAGACCTTGCGGGCTAATTCTGTTTCTATGATAAAAACCCATCTCTTTCCACCGAAAAACCTTTCAGGGGATCAAAAGCAACAGTTTGGCACCATTTTTGAGTGAATTGCAGAAGGTCAGATTTTTGCTGAAATTGTGACCGCGCGGCTTAGGGATTTTTTCAAAAAAAGTTTTTCAGACCTTGCATAAAAATTCTTTTTCAATGATAAAAACCCATGTCTTTCCACCGAAAAACCTTTCAGGGGATCGTTTGCAACAGTTTGGCACCGTTTTTGAGTGAATTCCAAAAACGTCAGATTTTTGCTGAAATTGTGACCGCGCGGCTTAGGGATTTTTTCAAAAAAAAGTTGTTCAGACCTTGTGGGCTAATTCTGTTTCAATGATAAAAACCCATCTCTTTCCATCGAAAAACCTTTCAGGGGATAAAATGCAACAGTTTGGCACCGTTTTTGAGTGAATTGCAGGACGTCAGATTTTTGCCGAAATTGTGACCGCGCGGCTTAGGGATTTTTTCAAAAAAAAGTTGTTCAGACCTTGCGGGCTGATTCTGTTTCAATGATAAAAACCCATCTCTTTCCACTGAAAAACCTTTCAGGGGATCGTTTGCAATAGTTTGGCACCATTTTTGAGTGAATTCCCGAACGTCAGATTTTTGCTGAAATTGTGACCGCGCGGCTTAGGGATTTTTTCAAAAAAAGTTTTTCAGACCTTGCGTGAAAATTCTTTTTCAATGATAAAAACCCATCTCTTTCCACTGAAAAACCTTTCAGGGGATCGTTTGCAACCGTTTGGCACCGTTTTTGAGTGAATTGCAGAACGTCAGATTTTTGCTGAAATTGTGACCACGCGGCTTAGGGATTTTTTCAAAAAAAAGTTGTTCAGACCTTGCGGGCTGATTCTTTTTCAATGATAAAAACCCATCTCTTTCCACCGAAAAACCTTTCAGGGGATCGTTTGCAACAGTTTGGCACCGTTTTTGAGTGAATTCCAGAACGTCAGATTTTTGCTGAAATTGTGACCGCGCGGCTTAGGGATTTTTTTCAAAAAAAAGTTGTTCAGACCTTGCGGGCTAATTCTGTTTCAATGATAAAAACCCATCTCTTTCCACTGAAAAACCTTTCAGGGGATCGTTTGCAATAGTTTGGCACCATTTTGGAGTGAATTCCCAAACGTCAGATTTTTGCTGAAATTGTGACCGCGCGGATTAGGGATTTTTTCAAAAAAAAAGTTGTTCAGACCTTGCGGGCTAATTCTGTTTCAATGATAAAAACCAATCTCTTTCCACCGAAAAACCTTTCTGGGGATCGTTTGCAATAGTTTGGCACCATTTTTGAGTGAATTCCCGAACGTCAGATTTTTGCTGAAATTGTGACCGCGCGGCTTAGGGATTTTTTCAAAAAAAAGTTGTTCAGACCTTGCGGGCTAATTCTGTTTCCATGATAAAAACCCATCTCTTTCCACCGAAAAACCTTTCAGGGGATAAAGTGCAACAGTTTGGCACCGTTTTTGAGTGAATTGCAGAACGTCAGATTTTTGCCGAAATTGTGACCGCGCGGCTTAGGGATTTTTATTAAAAAAAGTTTTTCAGACCTTGCATGAAAATTCTTTTTCAATGATAAAAACCCATCTCTTTCCACCGAAAAACCTTTCAGGGGATCGTTTGGAACAGTTTGGCACCGTTTTTGAGTGAATTCCAGAACGTCATATTTTTGCTGAAATTGTGACCGCGCGGCTTAGGGATTTTTTCAAAAAAAAGTTGTTCAGACCTTGCGGGCTAATTCTGTTTCAATGATAAAAACCCATCTCTTTCCACCGAAAAACCTTTCAGGGGATCGTTTGCAACAGTTTGGCACCATTTTTGAGTGAATTCCAGAACGTCAGATTTTTGCTGAAATTGTGACCGCGCGGCTTAGGGATTTTTATTAAAAAAAGTTTTTTCAGACCTTGCATGAAAATTCTTTTTCAATGATAAAAACCCATCTCTTTCCACCGAAAAACCTTTCAGGGGATCGTTTGCAACAGTTTGGCACCATTTTTGAGTGAATTCCAGAACGTCAGATTTTTGCTGAAATTGTGACCGCGCGGCTTAGGGATTTTTTTTTTAAAAAAAATTGTTTAGACCTTGCGGGCTAATTCTGTTTCTATGATAAAACCCCATCTCTTTCCACTGAAAAACCTTTCAGGGGATCGTTTGCAACAGTTCGGCACCATTTTTGAGTGAATTGCAGAACGTCAGATTTTTGCCGAAATTGTGACCGCGCGGCTTAGGGATTTTTTCAAAAAAAGATTTTCAGATCTTGCGTGAAAATTCTTTTTCAATGATAAAAACCCATCTCTTTCCATCGAAAAACCTTTCAGGGTATCGTTTGCAACAGTTTGGCACCGTTTTTGAGTGAATTGCAGAAGGTCAGATTTTTGCTGAAATTGTGACCGCGGGGCTTAGGGATTTTTTCAAAAAAAAATTTGTTCAGACCTTGCGGGCTAATTCTGTTTCTATGATAAAAACCCATCTCTTTCCACCGAAAAACCTTTCAGGGGATCAAAAGCAACAGTTTGGCACCATGTTTGAGTGAATTGCAGAAGGTCAGATTTTTGCTGAAATTGTGACCGCGCGGCTTAGGGATTTTTTCAAAAAAAGTTTTTCAGACCTTGCATAAAAATTCTTTTTCAATGATAAAAACCCATGTCTTTCCACCGAAAAACCTTTCAGGGGATCGTTTGCAACAGTTTGGCACCGTTTTTGAGTGAATTCCAAAAACGTCAGATTTTTGCTGAAATTGTGACCGCGCGGCTTAGGGATTTTTTCAAAAAAAAGTTGTTCAGACCTTGTGGGCTAATTCTGTTTCAATGAT
This sequence comes from Podarcis vaucheri, assembly GCF_965113315.1. Classification (NCBI taxonomy): domain Eukaryota; kingdom Metazoa; phylum Chordata; class Lepidosauria; order Squamata; family Lacertidae; genus Podarcis; species Podarcis vaucheri. Next base: position 12,353,475 of record NC_138764.1, read on the forward strand.
AAAAACCCATCTCTTTCCATCGAAAAACCTTTCAGGGGATAAAATGCAACAGTTTGGCACCGTTTTTGAGTGAATTGCAGGACGTCAGATTTTTGCCGAAATTGTGACCGCGCGGCTTAGGGATTTTTTCAAAAAAAAGTTGTTCAGACCTTGCGGGCTGATTCTGTTTCAATGATAAAAACCCATCTCTTTCCACTGAAAAACCTTTCAGGGGATCGTTTGCAATAGTTTGGCACCATTTTTGAGTGAATTCCCGAACGTCAGATTTTTGCTGAAATTGTGACCGCGCGGCTTAGGGATTTTTTCAAAAAAAGTTTTTCAGACCTTGCGTGAAAATTCTTTTTCAATGATAAAAACCCATCTCTTTCCACTGAAAAACCTTTCAGGGGATCGTTTGCAACCGTTTGGCACCGTTTTTGAGTGAATTGCAGAACGTAAGATTTTTGCTGAAATTGTGACCACGCGGCTTAGGGATTTTTTCAAAAAAAAGTTGTTCAGACCTTGCGGGCTGATTCTTTTTCAATGATAAAAACCCATCTCTTTCCACCGAAAAACCTCTCAGGGGATCGTTTGCAACAGTTTGGCACCGTTTTTGAGTGAATTCCAGAACGTCAGATTTTTGCTGAAATTGTGACCGCGCGGCTTAGGGATTTTTTCAAAAAAAAGTTGTTCAGACCTTGCGGGCTAATTCTGTTTCAATGATAAAAACCCATCTCTTTCCACTGAAAAACCTTTCAGGGGATCGTTTGCAATAGTTTGGCACCATTTTGGAGTGAATTCCCAAACGTCAGATTTTTGCTGAAATTGTGACCGCGCGGATTAGGGATTTTTTCAAAAAAAAGTTGTTCAGACCTTGCGGGCTAATTCTGTTTCAATGATAAAAACCAATCTCTTTCCACCGAAAAACCTTTCTGGGGATCGTTTGCAATAGTTTGGCACCATTTTTGAGTGAATTCCCGAACGTCAGATTTTTGCTGAAATTGTGACCGCGCGGCTTAGGGATTTTTTCAAAAAAAAGTTGTTCAGACCTTGCGGGCTAATTCTGTTTCCATGATAAAAACCCATCTCTTTCCACCGAAAAACCTTTCAGGGGATAAAGTGCAACAGTTTGGCACCGTTTTTGAGTGAATTGCAGAACGTCAGATTTTTGCCGAAATTGTGACCGCGCGGCTTAGGGATTTTTATTAAAAAAAGTTTTTCAGACCTTGCATGAAAATTCTTTTTCAATGATAAAAACCCATCTCTTTCCACCGAAAAACCTTTCAGGGGATCGTTTGGAACAGTTTGGCACCGTTTTTGAGTGAATTCCAGAACGTCAGATTTTTGCTGAAATTGTGACCGCGCGGCTTAGGGATTTTTTCAAAAAAAAGTTGTTCAGACCTTGCGGGCTAATTCTGTTTCAATGATAAAAACCCATCTCTTTCCACCGAAAAACCTTTCAGGGGATCGTTTGCAACAGTTTGGCACCATTTTTGAGTGAATTCCAGAACGTCAGATTTTTGCTGAAATTGTGACCGCGCGGCTTAGGGATTTTTATTAAAAAAAGTTTTTTCAGACCTTGCATGAAAATTCTTTTTAAATGATAAAAACCCATCTCTTTCCACCGAAAAACCTTTCAGGGGATCGTTTGCAACAGTTTGGCACCATTTTTGAGTGAATTCCAGAACGTCAGATTTTTGCTGAAATTGTGACCGCGCGGCTTAGGGATTTTTTTTTTAAAAAAAATTGTTTAGACCTTGCGGGCTAATTCTGTTTCTATGATAAAACCCCATCTCTTTCCACTGAAAAACCTTTCAGGGGATCGTTTGCAACAGTTCGGCACCATTTTTGAGTGAATTGCAGAACGTCAGATTTTTGCCGAAATTGTGACCGCGCGGCTTAGGGATTTTTTCAAAAAAAGATTTTCAGATCTTGCGTGAAAATTCTTTTTCAATGATAAAAACCCATCTCTTTCCATCGAAAAACCTTTCAGGGGATCGTTTGCAACAGTTTGGCACCGTTTTTGAGTGAATTGCAGAAGGTCAGATTTTTGCTGAAATTGTGACCGCGGGGCTTAGGGATTTTTTCAAAAAAAAATTTGTTCAGACCTTGCGGGCTAATTCTGTTTCTATGATAAAAACCCATCTCTTTCCACCGAAAAACCTTTCAGGGGATCAAAAGCAACAGTTTGGCACCATGTTTGAGTGAATTGCAGAAGGTCAGATTTTTGCTGAAATTGTGACCGCGGGGCTTAGGGATTTTTTCAAAAAAAGTTTTTCAGACCTTGCGTGAAAATTCTTTTTCAATGATAAAAACCCATCTCTTTCCACCGAAAAACCTTGCAGGGGATTGTTTGCAACAGTTTGGCACCGTTTTTGAGTGAATTCCAGAACGTCAGATTTTTGCTGAAATTGTGACTGTGCGGCTTAGGGATTTTTTTTAAAAAAAGTTTTTCAGACCTTGCGGGCTGATTCTGTTTCAATGATAAAAACCCATCTCTTTCCACCAAAAAACCTTTCAGGGGATCGTTTGCAACCGTTTGGCACGTTTTTGAGTGAATTGCAGAACGTCAGATTTTTGCTGAAATTGTGACCACGCGGCTTAGGGATTTTTTCCAAAAAATGTTTTTCAGACCTTGCGTGAAAATTCTTTTTCAATGATAAAAACCCATCTCTTTCCACCGAAAAACCTTTCAGGGGATCGTTTGCAACAGTTGGGCACCATTTTTGAGTGAATTCCAGAACGTCAGATTTTTGCTGAAATTGTGACCGCGCGGCTTAGGGATTTTTTCAAAAAAAGTTTTTCAGACCTTGCGTGAAAATTCTTTTTCAATGATAAAAACCCATCTCTTTCCACCGAAAAACCTTTCAGGGGATCGTTTGCAACAGTTTGGCACCGTTTTTGAGTGAATTCCAGAACGTCAGATTTTTGCTGAAATTGTGACCGCGCGGCTTAGGGATTTTTTTTAAAAAAAGTTGTTCAGACCTTGCGGGCTAATTCTGTTTCAATGATAAAAACCCATCTCTTTCCACTGATAAACCTTTCAGGGGATCGTTTGCAATAGTTTGGCATCATTTTTGAATGAATTCCCGAAGGTCAGATTTTTGCTGAAATTGTGACCGCGCGGCTTAGGGATTTTTATTAAAAAAAGTTTTTTCAGACCTTGCATGAAAATTCTTTTTAAATGATAAAAACCCATCTCTTTCCACCGAAAAACCTTTCAGGGGATCGTTTGCAACAGTTTGGCACCATTTTTGAGTGAATTCCAGAACGTCAGATTTTTGCTGAAATTGTGACCGCGCGGCTTAGGGATTTTTATTAAAAAAAGTTTTTTCAGACCTTGCATGAAAATTCTTTTTAAATGATAAAAACCCATCTCTTTCCACCGAAAAACCTTTCAGGGGATCGTTTGCAACAGTTTGGCACCATTTTTGAGTGAATTCCAGAACGTCAGATTTTTGCTGAAATTGTGACCGCGCGGCTTAGGGATTTTTTTTTTAAAAAAAATTGTTTAGACCTTGCGGGCTAATTCTGTTTCTATGATAAAACCCCATCTCTTTCCACTGAAAAACCTTTCAGGGGATCGTTTGCAACAGTTCGGCACCATTTTTGAGTGAATTGCAGAACGTCAGATTTTTGCCGAAATTGTGACCGCGCGGCTTAGGGATTTTTTCAAAAAAAGATTTTCAGATCTTGCGTGAAAATTCTTTTTCAATGATAAAAACCCATCTCTTTCCATCGAAAAACCTTTCAGGGGATCGTTTGCAACAGTTTGGCACCGTTTTTGAGTGAATTGCAGAAGGTCAGATTTTTGCTGAAATTGTGACCGCGGGGCTTAGGGATTTTTTCAAAAAAAAATTTGTTCAGACCTTGCGGGCTAATTCTGTTTCTATGATAAAAACCCATCTCTTTCCACCGAAAAACCTTTCAGGGGATCAAAAGCAATAGTTTGGCACCATGTTTGAGTGAATTGCAGAAGGTCAGATTTTTGCTGAAATTGTGACCGCGGGGCTTAGGGATTTTTTCAAAAAAAGTTTTTCAGACCTTGCGTGAAAATTCTTTTTCAATGATAAAAACCCATCTCTTTCCACCGAAAAACCTTGCAGGGGATTGTTTGCAACAGTTTGGCACCGTTTTTGAGTGAATTCCAGAACGTCAGATTTTTGCTGAAATTGTGACTGTGCGGCTTAGGGATTTTTTTTAAAAAAAGTTTTTCAGACCTTGCGGGCTGATTCTGTTTCAATGATAAAAACCCATCTCTTTCCACCAAAAAACCTTTCAGGGGATCGTTTGCAACCGTTTGGCACGTTTTTGAGTGAATTGCAGAACGTCAGATTTTTGCTGAAATTGTGACCACGCGGCTTAGGGATTTTTTCCAAAAAATGTTTTTCAGACCTTGCGTGAAAATTCTTTTTCAATGATAAAAACCCATCTCTTTCCACCGAAAAACCTTTCAGGGGATCGTTTGCAACAGTTGGGCACCATTTTTGAGTGAATTCCAGAACGTCAGATTTTTGCTGAAATTGTGACCGCGCGGCTTAGGGATTTTTTCAAAAAAAGTTTTTCAGACCTTGCGTGAAAATTCTTTTTCAATGATAAAAACCCATCTCTTTCCACCGAAAAACCTTTCAGGGGATCGTTTGCAACAGTTTGGCACCGTTTTTGAGTGAATTCCAGAACGTCAGATTTTTGCTGAAATTGTGACCGCGCGGCTTAGGGATTTTTTTTAAAAAAAGTTGTTCAGACCTTGCGGGCTAATTCTGTTTCAATGATAAAAACCCATCTCTTTCCACTGATAAACCTTTCAGGGGATCGTTTGCAATAGTTTGGCATCATTTTTGAATGAATTCCCGAAGGTCAGATTTTTGCTGAAATTGTGACCGCGCGGCTTAGGGATTTTTCTCAAAAAAAAGTTGTTCAGGCCTTGCGGGCTAATTCTGTTTCCATGATAAAAACCCATCTCTTTCCACCGAAAAACCTTTCAGGGGATAAAATGCAACAGTTTGGCACCGTTTTTGAGTGAATTGCAGAACGTCAGATTTTTGCCAAAATTGTGACCGCGCGGCTTAGGGATTTTTTCAAAAAAAAGTTGTTCAGACCTTGCGTGAAAATTCTTTTTCAATGATTAAAACCCATCTCTTTCCACCGAAAAACCTTTCAGGGGATCGTTTGCAACCGTTTGGCACCGTTTTTGAGTGAATTGCCGAACGTCAGATTTTTGCTGAAATTGTGACCGCGCGGCTTAGGGATTTTTTCAAAAAAAAGTTATTCAGATCTTGCGTGCTAATTCTGTTTCAATGATAAAAACCCATCTCTTTCCACTGAAAAACCTTTCAGGGGATCGTTTGCAATAGTTTGGCACCATTTTTGAGTGAATTCCAGAACATCATATTTTTGCTGAAATTGTGACCGCACGGCTTAGGGATTTTTTCCAAAAAAAGTTTTCCAGACCTTCCGTGAAAATTCTTTTTCAATGATAAAAACCCATCTCTTTCCACCAAAAAACCTTTCAGAGGATCGTTTGCAACCGTTTGGCACCGTTTTTGAGTGAATTGCAGAATGTCAGATTTTTGCTGAAATTGGGACCGCGCGGCTTAGGGATTTTTTTTAAAAAAAGTTTTTCAGACCTTGCGTGAAAATTCTTTTTCAATGATAAAAACCCATCTCTTTCCACCGAAAAACCTTTCAGGGGATCGTTTGCAACAGTTTGGCACCGTTTTTGAGTGAATTGCAGAACGTCAGATTTTTGCTGAAATTGTGACCGCGCGGCTTAGGGATTTTTTTTAAAAAAAGTTGTTCAGACCTTGCGGACTAATTCTGTTTCTATGATAAAAACCCATCTCTTTCCATCTAAAAACCTTTCAGGGGATAAAATGCAACAGTTTGGCACCGTTTTTGAGTGAATTGCAGAACGTCAGATTTTTGCTGAAATTGTGACCCCGCGGCTTAGGGAATTTTTAAAAAAAGTTTTTCAGACACTGCGTGAAAATTCTTTTTCAATGATAAAAACCCATCTCTTTCCACTGAAAAACCTTTCAGGGGATCGTTTGCAACAGTTTGGCACCGTTTTTGAGTGAATTCCAGAACGTCAGATTTTTGCTGAAATTGTGACCGCGCGGCTTAGGGATTATTTTTTAAAAAAGTTGTTCAGACCTTGCGTGAGAATTCTTTTTCAATGATAAAAACCCATCTCTTTCCATTGAAAAACCTTTCAGGGGATCGTTTGCAATAGTTTGGCACCATTTTTGAGTGAATTGCAGAACGTCAGATTTTTGCTGAAATTGTGACCGTGCGGCTTAGGGTTTTTTTTAAAAAAAAGTTTTTCAGAACTTGCGGGCTGATTCTGTTTCAATGATAAAAACCCATCTCTTTCCACCAAAAAACCTTTCAGGGGATCGTTTGCAACCGTTTGGCACCGTTTTTGAGTGAATTGCAGAATGTCAGATTTTTGCTGAAATTGTGACCGCGCGGCTTAGGGATTTTTTCAAAAAAAGTTTTTCAGACCTTGCGTGAAAATTCTTTTTCAATGATAAAAACCCATCTCTTTCCACCGAAAAACCTTTCAGGGGATCGTTTGCAACAGTTTGGCACCGTTTTTGAGTGAATTCCAGAACGTCAGATTTTTGCTGAAATTGTGACCGCGCGGCTTAGGGATTTTTTTTAAAAAAAGTTGTTCAGACCTTGCGGGCTAATTCTGTTTCAATGATAAAAACCCATCTCTTTCCACTGAAAAACCTTTCAGGGGATCGTTTGTAATAGTTTGGCACCATTTTTGAATGAATTCCCGAACGTCAGATTTTTGCTGAAATTGTGACCGCGCGGCTTAGGGATTTTTCTCAAAAAAAGGTTGTTCAGGCCTTGCGGGCTAATTCTGTTTCCATGATAAAAACCCATCTCTTTCCACCGAAAAACCTTTCAGGGGATAAAATGCAACAGTTTGGCACCGTTTTTGAGTGAATTGCAGAACGTCAGATTTTTGCCAAAATTGTGACCGCGCGGCTTAGGGATTTTTTCAAAAAAAAGTTGTTCAGATCTTGCGTGCTAATTCTGTTTCAATGATAAAAACCTATCTCTTTCCACTGAAAAACCTTTCAGGGGATCGTTTGCAACAGTTTGGCACCGTTTTTGAGTGAATTCCAGAACGTCAGATTTTTGCTGAAATTGTGACCGCGCGGCTTAGGGATTTTTTTTAAAAAAAGTTGTTCAGACCTTGCGGGCTAATTCTGTTTCAATGATAAAAACCCATCTCTTTCCACTGAAAAACCTTTCAGGGGATCGTTTGCAATAGTTTGGCACCATTTTTGAATGAATTCCCGAACGTCAGATTTTTGCTGAAATTGTGACCGCGCGGCTTAGGGATTTTTCTCAAAAAAAGGTTGTTCAGGCCTTGCGGGCTAATTCTGTTTCCATGATAAAAACCCATCTCTTTCCACCGAAAAACCTTTCAGGGGATAAAATGCAACAGTTTGGCACCGTTTTTGAGTGAATTGCAGAACGTCAGATTTTTGCCAAAATTGTGACCGCGCGGCTTAGGAATTTTTGGTAAAAAAAGTTTTTCAGACCTTGCGTGAAAATTCTTTTTCAATGATTAAAACCCATCTCTTTCCACCGAAAAACCTTTCAGGGGATCGTTTGCAACCGTTTGGCACCGTTTTTGAGTGAATTGCCGAACGTCAGATTTTTGCTGAAATTGTGACCGCGCGGCTTAGGGATTTTTTAAAAAAAAAGTTTTTCAGATCTTGCGTGCTAATTCTGTTTCAATGATAAAAACCCATCTCTTTCCACCGAAAAACCTTTCAGGGGATCGTTTGCAATAGTTTGGCACCATTTTTGAGTGAATTCCAGAACATCATATTTTTGCTGAAATTGTGACCGCACGGCTTAGGGATTTTTTTTAAAAAAAGTTTTTCAGACCTTGCGTGAAAATTCTTTTTCAATGATAAAAACCCATCTCTTTCCACCGAAAAACCTTTCAGGGGATCGTTTGCAACAGTTTGGCACCGTTTTTGAGTGAATTGCAGAACGTCAGATTTTTGCTGAAATTGTGACCGCGCGGCTTAGGGATTTTTTTAAAAAAAAATTATTTCAGACCTTGCGTGAGAATTCTTTTTCAATGATAAAAACCCATCTCTTTCCACCAAAAAACCTTTCAGGGGATCGTTTGCAACCGTTTGGCACCGTTTTTGAGTGAATTGCAGAACGTCAGATTTTTGCTGAAATTGTGACTGCGCGGCTTAGGGATTTTTTTTAAAAAAAGTTGTTCAGACCTTGCGGGCTAATTCTGTTTCTATGATAAAAACCCATCTCTTTCCATCTAAAAACCTTTCAGGGGATAAAATGCAACAGTTTGGCACCGTTTTTGAGTGAATTGCAGAACGTCAGATTTTTGCTGAAATTGTGACCCCGCGGCTTAGGGATTTTTTTAAAAAAAGTTTTTCAGACACTGCGTGAAAATTCTTTTTCAATGATAAAAACCCATCTCTTTCCACCGAAAAACCTTTCAGGGGATCGTTTGCAACCGTTTGGCACCGTTTTTGAGTGAATTGCCGAACGTCAGATTTTTGCTGAAATTGTGACCGCGCGGCTTAGGGATTTTTTCAAAAAAAAGTTTTTCAGATCTTGCGTGCTAATTCTGTTTCAATGATAAAAACCCATCTCTTTCCACTGAAAAACCTTTCAGGGGATCGTTTGCAATAGTTTGGCACCATTTTTGAGTGAATTCCAGAACATCATATTTTTGCTGAAATTGTGACCGCACGGCTTAGGGATTTTTTCCAAAAAAAGTTTTCCAGACCTTCCGTGAAAATTCTTTTTCAATGATAAAAACCCATCTCTTTCCACCAAAAAACCTTTCAGGGGATCGTTTGCAACCGTTTGGCACCGTTTTTGAGTGAATTGCAGAATGTCAGATTTTTCCTGAAATTGTGACCGCGCGGCTTAGGGATTTTTTTAAAAAAAAGTTTTTCAGACCTTGCGTGAAAATTCTTTTTCAATGATAAAAACCCATCTCTTTCCACCGAAAAACCTTTCAGGGGATCGTTTGCAACAGTTTGGCACCGTTTTTGAGTGAATTGCAGAACGTCAGATTTTTGCTGAAATTGTGACCGCGCGGCTTAGGGATTTTTTTAAAAAAAAATTATTTCAGACCTTGCGTGAGAATTCTTTTTCAATGATAAAAACCCATCTCTTTCCACCAAAAAACCTTTCAGGGGATCGTTTGCAACAGTTTGGCACCGTTTTTGAGTGAATTCCAGAACGTCAGATTTTTGCTGAAATTGTGACCGCGCGGCTTAGGGATTATTTTTAAAAAAAGTTGTTCAGACCTTGCGGGCTGATTCTGTTTCAATGATAAAAACCCATCTCTTTCCATTGAAAAACCTTTCAGGGGATCGTTTGCAATAGTTTGGCACCATTTTTGAGTGAATTGCAGAACGTCAGATTTTTGCTGAAATTGTGACCGTGCGGCTTAGGGTTTTTTTTAAAAAAAAGTTTTTCAGAACTTGCGGGCTGATTCTGTTTCAATGATAAAAACCCATCTCTTTCCACCAAAAAACCTTTCAGGGGATCGTTTGCAACCGTTTGGCACCGTTTTTGAGTGAATTGCAGAACGTCAGATTTTTGCTGAAATTGTGACCGCGCGGCTTAGGGATTTTTTCAAAAAAAGTTTTTCAGACCTTGCGTGAAAATTCTTTTTCAATGATAAAAACCCATCTCTTTCCACCGAAAAACCTTTCAGGGGATCGTTTGCAACAGTTTGGCACCGTTTTTGAGTGAATTCCAGAACGTCAGATTTTTGCTGAAATTGTGACCGCGCGGCTTAGGGATTTTTTTTTAAAAAAAGTTGTTCAGACCTTGCGGGCTAATTCTGTTTCAATGATAAAAACCCATCTCTTTCCACTGAAAAACCTTTCAGGGGATCGTTTGCAATAGTTTGGCACCATTTTTGAATGAATTCCCGAACGTCAGATTTTTGCTGAAATTGTGACCGCGCGGCTTAGGGATTTTTCTCAAAAAAAGTTTTCCAGACCTTCCGTGAAAATTCTTTTTCAATGATAAAAACCCATCTCTTTCCATTGAAAAACCTTTCAGGGGATCGTTTGCAACCGTTTGGCACCGTTTTTGAGTGAATTGCAGAATGTCAGATTTTTGCTGAAATTGTGACCGCGCGGCTTAGGGATTTTTTTTAAAAAAAGTTTTTCAGACCTTGCGTGAAAATTCTTTTTCAATGATAAAAACCCATCTCTTTCCACCGAAAAACCTTTCAGGGGATCGTTTGCAACAGTTTGGCACCGTTTTTGAGTGAATTGCAGAACGTCAGATTTTTGCTGAAATTGTGACCGCGCGGCTTAGGGATTTTTTTTAAAAAAAATTATTTCAGACCTTGCGTGAGAATTCTTTTTCAATGATAAAAACCCATCTCTTTCCACCAAAAAACCTTTCAGGGGATCGTTTGCAACAGTTTGGCACCGTTTTTGAGTGAATTCCAGAACGTCAGATTTTTGCTGAAATTGTGACCGCGCGGCTTAGGGATTTTTTTAAAAAAAAGTTGTTCAGACCTTGCGGGCTAATTCTGTTTCAATGATAAAAACCCATCTCTTTCCACTGAAAAACCTTTCAGGGGATCGTTTGCAATAGTTTGGCACCATTTTTGAATGAATTCCCGAACGTCAGATTTTTGCTGAAATTGTGACCGCGCGGCTTAGGGATTTTTCTCAAAAAAAGGTTGTTCAGGCCTTGCGGGCTAATTCTGTTTCCATGATAAAAACCCATCTCTTTCCACTGAAAAACCTTTCAGGGGATAAAATGCAACAGTTTGGCACCGTTTTTGAGTGAATTGCAGAACGTCAGATTTTTGCCAAAATTGTGACCGCGCGGCTTAGGGATTTTTTCAAAAAAAAGTTGTTCAGATCTTGCGTGCTAATTCTGTTTCAATGATAAAAACCTATCTCTTTCCACTGAAAAACCTTTCAGGGGATCGTTTGCAACAGTTTGGCACCGTTTTTGAGTGAATTCCAGAACGTCAGATTTTTGCTGAAATTGTGACCGCGCGGCTTAGGGATTTTTTTAAAAAAAAGTTGTTCAGACCTTGCGGGCTAATTCTGTTTCAATGATAAAAACCCATCTCTTTCCACTGAAAAACCTTTCAGGGGATCGTTTGCAATAGTTTGGCACCATTTTTGAATGAATTCCCGAACGTCAGATTTTTGCTGAAATTGTGACCGCGCGGCTTAGGGATTTTTCTCAAAAAAAGGTTGTTCAGGCCTTGCGGGCTAATTCTGTTTCCATGATAAAAACCCATCTCTTTCCACCGAAAAACCTTTCAGGGGATAAAATGCAAAAGTTTGGCACCGTTTTTGAGTGAATTGCAGAACGTCAGATTTTTGCCAAAATTGTGACCGCGCGGCTTAGGAATTTTTGGTAAAAAAAGTTTTTCAGACCTTGCGTGAAAATTCTTTTTCAATGATTAAAACCCATCTCTTTCCACCGAAAAACCTTTCAGGGGATCGTTTGCAACCGTTTGGCACCGTTTTTGAGTGAATTGCCGAACGTCAGATTTTTGCTGAAATTGTGACCGCGCGGCTTAGGGATTTTTTCAAAAAAAAGTTTTTCAGATCTTGCGTGCTAATTCTGTTTCAATGATAAAAACCCATCTCTTTCCACTGAAAAACCTTTCAGGGGATCGTTTGCAATAGTTTGGCACCATTTTTGAGTGAATTCCAGAACATCATATTTTTGCTGAAATTGTGACCGCACGGCTTAGGGATTTTTTCCAAAAAAAGTTTTCCAGACCTTCCGTGAAAATTCTTTTTCAATGATAAAAACCCATCTCTTTCCACCAAAAAACCTTTCAGGGGATCGTTTGCAACCGTTTGGCACCGTTTTTGAGTGAATTGCAGAATGTCAGATTTTTGCTGAAATTGTGACCGCGCGGCTTAGGGATTTTTTTTAAAAAAAGTTTTTCAGACCTTGCGTGAAAATTCTTTTTCAATGATAAAAACCCATCTCTTTCCACCGAAAAACCTTTCAGGGGATCGTTTGCAACAGTTTGGCACCGTTTTTGAGTGAATTGCAGAACGTCAGATTTTTGCTGAAATTGTGACCCCGCGGCTTAGGGATTTTTTTAAAAAAAGTTTTTCAGACACTGCGTGAAAATTCTTTTTCAATGATAAAAACCCATCTCTTTCCACTGAAAAACCTTTCAGGGGATCGTTTGCAACAGTTTGGCACCGTTTTTGAGTGAATTCCAGAACGTCAGATTTTTGCTGAAATTGTGACCGCGCGGCTTAGGGATTATTTTTAAAAAAAGTTGTTCAGACCTTGCGGGCTGATTCTGTTTCAATGATAAAAACCCATCTCTTTCCATTGAAAAACCTTTCAGGGGATCGTTTGCAATAGTTTGGCACCATTTTTGAGTGAATTGCAGAACGTCAGATTTTTGCTGAAATTGTGACCGTGCGGCTTAGGGTTTTTTTAAAAAAAAAGTTTTTCAGAACTTGCGGGCTGATTCTGTTTCAATGATAAAAACCCATCTCTTTCCACCAAAAAACCTTTCAGGGGATCGTTTGCAACCGTTTGGCACCGTTTTTGAGTGAATTGCAGAACGTCAGATTTTTGCTGAAATTGTGACCGCGCGGCTTAGGGATTTTTTCAAAAAAAGTTTTTCAGACCTTGCGTGAAAATTCTTTTTCAATGATAAAAACCCATCTCTTTCCACCGAAAAACCTTTCAGGGGATCGTTTGCAACAGTTTGGCACCGTTTTTGAGTGAATTCCAGAACGTCAGATTTTTGCTGAAATTGTGACCGCGCGGCTTAGGGATTTTTTTTAAAAAAAGTTGTTCAGACCTTGCGGGCTAATTCTGTTTCAATGATAAAAACCCATCTCTTTCCACTGAAAAACCTTTCAGGGGATCGTTTGCAATAGTTTGGCACCATTTTTGAATGAATTCCCGAACGTCAGATTTTTGCTGAAATTGTGACCGCGCGGCTTAGGGATTTTTCTCAAAAAAAGGTTGTTCAGGCCTTGCGGGCTAATTCTGTTTCCATGATAAAAACCCATCTCTTTCCACCGAAAAACCTTTCAGGGGATAAAATGCAACAGTTTGGCACCGTTTTTGAGTGAATTGCAGAACGTCAGATTTTTGCCAAAATTGTGACCGCGCGGCTTAGGAATTTTTGGTAAAAAAAGTTTTTCAGACCTTGCGTGAAAATTCTTTCTCAATGATAAAAACCCATCTCTTTCCACCGAAAAACCTTTCAGGGGATCGTTTGCAACAGTTGGGCACCATTTTTGAGTGAATTCCAGAACGTCAGATTTTTGCTGAAATTGTGACCGCGCGGCTTAGGGATTTTTTCAAAAAAATTTTTTCAGACCTTGCGTGAAAATTCTTTTTCAATGATAAAAACCCATCTCTTTCCACCGAAAAACCTTTCAGGGGATCGTTTGCAACAGTTTGGCACCGTTTTTGAGTGAATTCCAGAACGTCAGATTTTTGCTGAAATTGTGACCGCGCGGCTTAGGGATTTTTTTTAAAAAAAGTTGTTCAGACCTTGAGGGCTAATTCTGTTTCAATGATAAAAACCCATCTCTTTCCACTGAAAAACCTTTCAGGGGATCGTTTGCAATAGTTTGGCACCATTTTTGAATGAATTCCCGAACGTCAGATTTTTGCTGAAATTGTGACCGCGCGGCTTAGGGATTTTTCTCAAAAAAAAGTTGTTCAGGCCTTGCGGGCTAATTCTGTTTCCATGATAAAAACCCATCTCTTTCCACCGAAAAACCTTTCAGGGGATAAAATGCAACAGTTTGGCACCGTTTTTGAGTGAATTGCAGAACGTCAGATTTTTGCCAAAATTGTGACCGCGCGGCTTAGGAATTTTTGGTAAAAAAAGTTTTTCAGACCTTGCGTGAAAATTCTTTCTCAATGATAAAAACCCATCTCTTTCCACCGAAAAACCTTTCAGGGGATCGTTTGCAACAGTTGGGCACCATTTTTGAGTGAATTCCAGAACGTCAGATTTTTGCTGAAATTGTGACCGCGCGGCTTAGGGATTTTTTTAAAAAAAATTTTTCAGACCTTGCGTGAAAATTCTTTTTCAATGATAAAAACCCATCTCTTTCCACCGAAAAACCTTTCAGGGGATCGTTTGCAACAGTTTGGCACCGTTTTTGAGTGAATTCCAGAACGTCAGATTTTTGCTGAAATTGTGACCGCGCGGCTTAGGGATTTTTTTTAAAAAAAGTTGTTCAGACCTTGAGGGCTAATTCTGTTTCAATGATAAAAACCCATCTCTTTCCACTGAAAAACCTTTCAGGGGATCGTTTGCAATAGTTTGGCACCATTTTTGAATGAATTCCCGAACGTCAGATTTTTGCTGAAATTGTGACCGCGCGGCTTAGGGATTTTTCTCAAAAAAAAGTTGTTCAGGCCTTGCGGGCTAATTCTGTTTCCATGATAAAAACCCATCTCTTTCCACCGAAAAACCTTTCAGGGGATAAAATGCAACAGTTTGGCACCGTTTTTGAGTGAATTGCAGAACGTCAGATTTTTGCTGAAATTGTGACCGCGCAGCTTAGGGATTTTTTCAAAAAAAAATTTGTTCAGACCTTGCGGGCTAATTCTGTTTCTATGATAAAAACCCATCTCTTTCCATCTAAAAACCTTTCAGGGGATAAAATGCAAAGGTTTGGCACCGTTTTTGAGTGAATTGCAGAACGTCAGATTTTTGCTGAAATTGTGACCGCGTGGCTTAGGGATTTTTTCCAAAAAATGTTTTTCAGACCTTGCGTGAAAATTCTTTTTCAATGATAAAAACCCATCTCTTTCCACCGAAAAACCTTTCAGGGGATCGTTTGCAACAGTTTGGCACCGTTTTTGAGTGAATTGCAGAACGTCAGATTTTTGCTGAAATTGTGACCGCGCAGCTTAGGGATTTTTTTTAAAAAAAGTATTTCAGACCTTGCGTGAGAATTCTTTTTCAATGATAAAAACCCATCTCTTTCCATTGAAAAACCTTTCAGGGGATCGTTTGCAATAGTTTGGCACCATTTTTGAGTGAATTGCAGAACGTCAGATTTTTGCTGAAATTGTGACCGTGCGGCTTAGGGATTTTTTTAAAAAAAAGTTTTTCAGACCTTGCGGGCTGATTCTGTTTCAATGATAAAAACCCATCTCTTTCCACCAAAAAACCTTTCAGGGGATCGTTTGCAACAGTTTGGCACCGTTTTTGAGTGAATTGCAGAACGTCAGATTTTTGCTGAAATTGTGACCGTGCGGCTTAGGGATTTTTCTCAAAAAAAAGTTGTTCAGGCCTTGCGGGCTAATTCTGTTTCCATGATAAAAACCCATCTCTTTCCACCGAAAAACCTTTCAGGGGATAAAATGCAACAGTTTGGCACCGTTTTTGAGTGAATTGCAGAACGTCAGATTTTTGCTGAAATTGTGACCGCGCGGCTTAGGGATTTTTTCCAAAAAATGTTTTTCAGACCTTGCGTGAAAATTCTTTCTCAATGATAAAAACCCATCTCTTTCCACCGAAAAACCTTTCAGGGGATCGTTTGCAACAGTTGGGCACCATTTTTGAGTGAATTCCAGAACGTCAGATTTTTGCTGAAATTGTGACCGCGCGGCTTAGGGATTTTTTCAAAAAAAAATTTTCAGACCTTGCGTGAAAATTCTTTTTCAATGATAAAAACCCATCTCTTTCCACCGAAAAACCTTTCAGGGGATCGTTTGCAACAGTTTGGCACCGTTTTTGAGTGAATTCCAGAACGTCAGATTTTTGCTGAAATTGTGACCGCGCGGCTTAGGGATTTTTTAAAAAAAAAGTTGTTCAGACCTTGAGGGCTAATTCTGTTTCAATGATAAAAACCCATCTCTTTCCACTGAAAAACCTTTCAGGGGATCGTTTGCAATAGTTTGGCACCATTTTTGAATGAATTCCCGAACGTCAGATTTTTGCTGAAATTGTGACCGCGCGGCTTAGGGATTTTTCTCAAAAAAAAGTTGTTCAGGCCTTGCGGGCTAATTCTGTTTCCATGATAAAAACCCATCTCTTTCCACCGAAAAACCTTTCAGGGGATAAAATGCAACAGTTTGGCACCGTTTTTGAGTGAATTGCAGAACGTCAGATTTTTGCTGAAATTGTGACCGCGCAGCTTAGGGATTTTTTCAAAAAAAAATTTGTTCAGACCTTGCGGGCTAATTCTGTTTCTATGATAAAAACCCATCTCTTTCCATCTAAAAACCTTTCAGGGGATAAAATGCAAAGGTTTGGCACCGTTTTTGAGTGAATTGCAGAACGTCAGATTTTTGCCGAAATTGTGACCGCGCGGCTTAGGGATTATTTCAAAAAAAAAGTTGTTCAGACCTTGCGGGCTGATTCTGTTTCAATGATAAAAACCCATCTCTTTCCATTGAAAAACCTTTCAGGGGATCGTTTGCAATAGTTTGGCACCATTTTTGAGTGAATTGCAGAACGTCAGATTTTTGCTGAAATTGTGACCGTGCGGCTTAGGGATTTTTTTTAAAAAAAGTTTTTCAGACCATGCGGGCTGATTCTGTTTCAATGATAAAAACCCATCTCTTTCCACCAAAAAACCTTTCAGGGGATCGTTTGCAACCGTTTGGCACCGTTTTTGAGTGAATTGCAGAACGTCAGATTTTTGCTGAAATTGTGACCGCGCGGCTTAGGGATTTTTTCCAAAAAATGTTTTTCAGACCTTGCGTGAAAATTCTTTTTCAATGATAAAAACCCATCTCTTTCCACCGAAAAACCTTTCAGGGGATCGTTTGCAACAGTTTGGCACCGTTTTTGAGTGAATTGCAGAACGTCAGATTTTTGCTGAAATTGTGACCGCGCAGCTTAGGGATTTTTTTTAAAAAAAGTATTTCAGACCTTGCGTGAGAATTCTTTTTCAATGATAAAAACCCATCTCTTTCCATTGAAAAACCTTTCAGGGGATCGTTTGCAATAGTTTGGCACCATTTTTGAGTGAATTGCAGAACGTCAGATTTTTGCTGAAATTGTGACCGTGCGGCTTAGGGATTTTTTTAAAAAAAAGTTTTTCAGACCTTGCGGGCTGATTCTGTTTCAATGATAAAAACCCATCTCTTTCCACCAAAAAACCTTTCAGGGGATCGTTTGCAACAGTTTGGCACCGTTTTTGAGTGAATTGCAGAACGTCAGATTTTTGCTGAAATTGTGACCGTGCGGCTTAGGGATTTTTCTCAAAAAAAAGTTGTTCAGGCCTTGCGGGCTAATTCTGTTTCCATGATAAAAACCCATCTCTTTCCACCGAAAAACCTTTCAGGGGATAAAATGCAACAGTTTGGCACCGTTTTTGAGTGAATTGCAGAACGTCAGATTTTTGCCGAAAATGTGAACGCGCGGCTTAGGGATTTTTAGGAAAAAAGTTGTTCAGACCTTGCGTGAAAATTCTTTTTCAATGATAAAAACCCATCTCTTTCCACCGAAAAACCTTTCAGGGGATCGTTTGCAACAGTTTGGCACCGTTTTTGAGTGAATTGCAGAACGTCAGATTTTTGCTGAAATTGTGACCGCGCAGCTTAGGGATTTTTTCAAAAAAAAATTTGTTCAGACCTTGCGGGCTAATTCTGTTTCTATGATAAAAACCCATCTCTTTCCATCTAAAAACCTTTCAGGGGATAAAATGCAAAGGTTTGGCACCGTTTTTGAGTGAATTGCAGAACGTCAGATTTTTGCCGAAATTGTGACCGCGCGGCTTAGGGATTTTTATTAAAAAAAGTTCTTCAGACCTTGCGTGGAAATTCTTTTTCAATGATAAAAACCCATCTCTTTCCACTGAAAAACCTTTCAGGGGATCGTTTGCAACAGTTTGGCACCGTTTTTGAGTGAATTCCAGAACGTCAGATTTTTGCTGAAATTGTGACCGCGCGGCTTAGGGATTATTTCAAAAAAAAAAGTTGTTCAGACCTTGCGGGCTGATTCTGTTTCAATGATAAAAACCCATCTCTTTCCATTGAAAAACCTTTCAGGGGATTGTTTGCAATAGTTTGGCACCATTTTTGAGTGAATTGCAGAACGTCAGATTTTTGCTGAAATTGTGACCGTGCGGCTTAGGGATTTTTTTTAAAAAAAGTTTTTCAGACCTTGCGGGCTGATTCTGTTTCAATGATAAAAACCCATCTCTTTCCACCAAAAAACCTTTCAGGGGATCGTTTGCAACCGTTTGGCACCGTTTTTGAGTGAATTGCAGAACGTCAGATTTTTGCTGAAATTGTGACCGCGCGGCTTAGGGATTTTTTCCAAAAAATGTTTTTCAGACCTTGCGTGAAAATTCTTTTTCAATGATAAAAACCCATCTCTTTCCACCGAAAAACCTTTCAGGGGATCGTTTGCAACAGTTTGGCACCGTTTTTGAGTGAATTGCAGAACGTCAGATTTTTGCTGAAATTGTGACCGCGCAGCTTAGGGATTTTTTTTAAAAAAAGTATTTCAGACCTTGCGTGAGAATTCTTTTTCAATGATAAAAACCCATCTCTTTCCATTGAAAAACCTTTCAGGGGATCGTTTGCAATAGTTTGGCACCATTTTTGAGTGAATTGCAGAACGTCAGATTTTTGCTGAAATTGTGACCGTGCGGCTTAGGGATTTTTTTAAAAAAAAGTTTTTCAGACCTTGCGGGCTGATTCTGTTTCAATGATAAAAACCCATCTCTTTCCACTGAAAAACCTTTCAGGGGATCGTTTGCAACCGTTTGGCACCGTTTTTGAGTGAATTCCCGAACGTCAGATTTTTGCTGAAATTGTGACCGCGCGGCTTAGTAATTTTTTCCAAAAAATGTTTTTCAGACCTTGCGTGAAAATTCTTTTTCAATGATAATAACCCATCTCTTTCCACCGAAAAACCTTTCAGGGGATCGTTTGCAACAGTTTGGCACCGTTTTTGAGTGAATTCCAGAACGTCAGATTTTTGCTGAAATTGTGACCGCGCGGCTTAGGGATTTTTTCAAAAAAAGTTTTTCAGACCTTGCGTGAAAATTCTTTTTCAATGATAAAAACCCATCTCTTTCCACCGAAAAACCTTTCAGGGGATCGTTTGCAACAGTTTGGCACCGTTTTTGAGTGAATTCCAGAACGTCAGATTTTTGCTGAAATTGTGACCGCGCGGCTTAGGGATTTTTTTTAAAAAAAGTTGTTCAGACCTTGCGGGCTAATTCTGTTTCAATGATAAAAACCCATCTCTTTCCACCGAAAAACCTTTCAGGGGATAAAATGCAACAGTTTGGCACCGTTTTTGAGTGAATTGCAGAACGTCAGATTTTTGCCGAAATTGTGACCGCGCGGCTTAGGGATTTTTAGTAAAAAAAGTTGTTCAGACCTTGCGTGAAAATTCTTTTTCAATGATAAAAACCCATCTCTTTCCACCGAAAAACCTTTCAGGGGATCGTTTGCAACAGTTTGGCACCGTTTTTGAGTGAATTGCAGAACGTCAGATTTTTGCTGAAATTGTGACCGCGCAGCTTAGGGATTTTTTCAAAAAAAAATTTGTTCAGACCTTGCGGGCTAATTCTGTTTCTATGATAAAAACCCATCTCTTTCCATCTAAAAACCTTTCAGGGGATAAAATGCAACAGTTTGGCACCGTTTTTGAGTGAATTGCAGAACGTCAGATTTTTGGCGAAATTGTGACCGCGCGGCTTAGGGATTTTTATTAAAAAAAGTTTTTCAGACCTCGCGTGAAAATTCTTTTTCAATGATAAAAACCCATCTCTTTCCACTGAAAAACCTTTCAGGGGATCGTTTGCAACAGTTTGGCACCGTTTTTGAGTGAATTCCAGAACGTCAGATTTTTGCTGAAATTGTGACCGCGCGGCTTAGGGATTATTTCATAAAAAAGTTGTTCAGACCTTGCGGGCTGATTCTGTTTCAATGATAAAAACCCATCTCTTTCCATTGAAAAAGCTTTCAGGGGATCGTTTGCAATAGTTTGGAACCATTTTTGAGTGAATTCCAGAACGTCAGATTTTTGCTGAACTTGTGACCGTGCAGCTTAGGGATTTTTTTTAAAAAAAGTTTTTCAGACCTTGCGGGCTGATTCTGTTTCAATGATAAAAACCCATCTCTTTCCACCAAAAAACCTTTCAGGGGATCGTTTGCAACCGTTTGGCACCGTTTTAGAGTGAATTCCAGAACGTCAGATTTTTGCTGAAATTGTGACCGCGCGGCTTAGGGATTTTTTCAAAAAACGTTTTTCAGACCTTGCGTGAAAATTCTTTTTCAATGATAAAAACCCATCTCTTTCCACCAAAAAACCTTTCAGGGGATCGTTTGCAACAGTTTGGTACCGTTTTTGAGTGAATTCCAGAACGTCAGATTTTTGCTGAAATTTTTTTCAAAAAAAAGTTGTTCAGATCTTGCGTGCTAATTCTGTTTCAATGATAAAAACCCATCTCTTTCCACTGAAAAACCTTTCAGGGGATCGTTTGCAATAGTTTGGCACCATTTTTGAGTGAATTGCAGAACGTCAGATTTTTGCTGAAATTGTGACCGTGCGGCTTAGGGATTTTTTTTAAAAAAAGTTTTTCAGACCTTGCGGGCTGATTCTGTTTCAATGATAAAAACCCATCTCTTTCCACTGAAAAACCTTTCAGGGGATCGTTTGCAACCGTTTGGCACCGTTTTTGAGTGAATTCCCGAACGTCAGATTTTTCTGAAATTGTGACCGCGCGGCTTAGTAATTTTTTCCAAAAAATGTTTTTCAGACCTTGCGTGAAAATTCTTTTTCAATGATAATAACCCATCTCTTTCCACCGAAAAACCTTTCAGGGGATCGTTTGCAACAGTTTGGCACCGTTTTTGAGTGAATTCCAGAACGTCAGATTTTTGCTGAAATTGTGACCGCGCGGCTTAGGGATTTTTTCAAAAAAAGTTTTTCAGACCTTGCGTGAAAATTCTTTTTCAATGATAAAAACCCATCTCTTTCCACCGAAAAACCTTTCAGGGGATCGTTTGCAACAGTTTGGCACCGTTTTTGAGTGAATTCCAGAACGTCAGATTTTTGCTGAAATTGTGACCGCGCGGCTTAGGGATTTTTTTAAAAAAAAGTTGTTCAGACCTTGCGGGCTAATTCTGTTTCAATGATAAAAACCCATCTCTTTCCACCGAAAAACCTTTCAGGGGATAAAATGCAACAGTTTGGCACCGTTTTTGAGTGAATTGCAGAACGTCAGATTTTTGCCGAAATTGTGACCGCGCGGCTTAGGGATTTTTAGTAAAAAAAGTTGTTCAGACCTTGCGTGAAAATTCTTTTTCTATGATAAAAACCCATCTCTTTCCACCGAAAAACCTTTCAGGGGATCGTTTGCAACAGTTTGGCACCGTTTTTGAGTGAATTGCAGAACGTCAGATTTTTGCTGAAATTGTGACCGCGCAGCTTAGGGATTTTTTCAAAAAAAAAATTTGTTCAGACCTTGCGGGCTAATTCTGTTTCTATGATAAAAACCCATCTCTTTCCATCTAAAAACCTTTCAGGGGATAAAATGCATCAGTTTGGCACCGTTTTTGAGTGAATTGCAGAACGTCAGATTTTTGCCGAAATTGTGACCGCGCGGCTTAGGGATTTTTATTAAAAAAAGTTTTTCAGACCTCACGTGAAAATTCTTTTTCAATGATAAAAACCCATCTCTTTCCACTGAAAAACCTTTCAGGGGATCGTTTGCAACAGTTTGGCACCGTTTTTGAGTGAATTCCAGAACGTCAGATTTTTGCTGAAATTGTGACCGCGCGGCTTAGGGATTATTTCATAAAAAAGTTGTTCAGACCTTGCGGGCTGATTCTGTTTCAATGATAAAAACCCATCTCTTTCCATTGAAAAAGCTTTCAGGGGATCGTTTGCAATAGTTTGGAACCATTTTTGAGTGAATTCCAGAACGTCAGATTTTTGCTGAACTTGTGACCGTGCAGCTTAGGGATTTTTTTAAAAAAAAGGTTTTTCAGACCTTGCGGGCTGATTCTGTTTCAATGATAAAAACCCATCTCTTTCCACCAAAAAACCTTTCAGGGGATCGTTTGCAACCGTTTGGCACCGTTTTAGAGTGAATTCCAGAACGTCAGATTTTTGCTGAAATTGTGACCGCGCGGCTTAGGGATTTTTTCAAAAAACGTTTTTCAGACCTTGCGTGAAAATTCTTTTTCAATGATAAAAACCCATCTCTTTCCACCAAAAAACCTTTCAGGGGATCGTTTGCAACAGTTTGGTACCGTTTTTGAGTGAATTCCAGAACGTCAGATTTTTGCTGAAATTGTGACCGCGCGGCTTAGGGATTTTTAGTAAAAAAAGTTGTTCAGACCTTGCGGGCTAATTCTGTTTCAATGATAAAAACCCATCTCTTTCCACTGAAAAACCTTTCAGGGGATCGTTTGCAATAGTTTGGCACCATTTTTGAATGAATTCCCGAACGTCAGATTTTTGCTGAAATTGTGACCGCGCGGCTTAGGGATTTTTTCAAAAAAAAGTTGTTCAGGCCTTGCGGGCTAATTCTGTTTCCATGATAAAAACCCATCTCTTTCCACCGAAAAACCTTTCAGGGGATAAAATGGAACAGTTTGGCACCGTTTTTGAGTGAATTGCAGAACGTCAGATTTTTGCCGAAATTGTGACCGCGCGGCTTAGGGATTTTTAGTAAAAAAAGTTGTTCAGACCTTGCGTGAAAATTCTTTTTCAATGATAAAAACCCATCTCTTTCCACCGAAAAACCTTTCAGGGGATCGTTTGCAACAGTTGGGCACCATTTTTGAGTGAATTCCAGAACGTCAGATTTTTGCTGAAATTATGACCGCGCGGCTTAGGGATTTTTTCAAAAAAATGTTTTTCAGACCTTGCGGGCTAATTCTGTTTCAATGATAAAAACCCATCTGTTTCCACCGAAAAACCTTTCAGGGGATAAAATGCAACAGTTTGGCACCGTTTTTGAGTGAATTGCAGAATGTCATATTTTTGTTGAAATTGTGACCGCGCGGCTTAGGGATTTTTTAAAAAAAAAAGGTTTTCAGACCTTGCGTGAAAATTCTTTTTCAATGATAAAAACCCATCTCTTTCCACCGAAAAACCTTTCAGGGGATCGTTTGCAACAGTTTGGCACCGTTTTTGAGTGAATTGCAGAACGTCAGATTTTTGCTGAAATTGTGACCGCGCGGCTTAGGGATTTTTTTTTAAAAAAAAAAATTCTTTAGACCTTGCGGGCTAATTCTGTTTCTATGATAAAAACCCATCTCTTTCCACTGAAAAACCTTTCAGGGGATCGTTTACAATAGTTCGGCACCATTTTTTAGTGAATTGCAGAACGTCAGATTTTTGCCGAAATTGTGACCACGCGGCTTAGGGATTTTTTCAAAAAAAGATTTTCAGATCTTGCGTGAAAATTCTTTTTCAATGATAAAAACCCATCTCTTTCCATCGAAAAACCTTTCAGGGGATCGTTTGCAACAGTTGGGCACCATTTTTGAGTGAATTCCAGAACGTCAGATTTTTGCTGAAATTGTGACCGCGCGGCTTAGGGATTTTTTCAAAAAAAGTTTTTCAGACCTTGCGTGAAAATTCTTTTTCAATGATAAAAACCCATCTCTTTCCACCGAAAAACCTTTCAGGGGATCGTTTGCAACAGTTGGGCACCATTTTTGAGTGAATTCCAGAACGTCAGATTTTTGCTGAAATTGTGACCGCGCAGCTTAGGGATTATTTCAAAAAAAAGTTGTTGCGACCTTGCGGGCTGATTCTGTTTCAATGATAAAAACCCATCTCTTTCCATTGAAAAACCTTTCAGGGGATCGTTTGCAATAGTTTGGCACCATTTTTGAGTGAATTCCAGAACGTCAGATTTTTGCTGAAATTGTGACCGTGCGGCTTAGGGATTTTTTTAAAAAAAAGTTTTTCAGACCTTGCGGGCTGATTCTGTTTCAATGATAAAAACCCATCTCTTTCCACCAAAAAACCTTTCAGGGGATCGTTTGCAACCGTTTGGCACCGTTTTTGAGTGAATTGCAGAACGTCAGATTTTTGCTGAAATTGTGACCGCGCGGCTTAGGGATTTTTTCCAAAAAATGTTTTTCAGACCTTGCGGAAAAATTCTTTTTCAATGATAAAAACCCATCTCTTTCCACTGAAAAACCATTCAGGGGATCGTTTGCAACAGTTGGGCACCATTTTTGAGTGAATTCCAGAATGTCAGATTTTTGCTGAAATTGTGACCGCGCGGCTTAGGGATTTTTTCAAAAAATGTTTTTCAGACCTTGCGTGAAAATTCTTTTTCCATGATAAAAACCCATCTCTTTCCACCGAAAAACCTTTCAGGGGATAAAATGCAACAGTTTGGCACCGTTTTTGAGTGAATTGCAGAACGTCAGATTTTTGCCGAAATTGTGACCGCGCGGCTTAGGGATTTTTAGTAAAAAAAGTTGTTCAGACCTTGCGTGAAAATTCTTTTTCAATGATAAAAACCCATCTCTTTCCACCGAAAAACCTTTCAGGGGATCGTTTGCAACAGTTGGGCACCATTTTTGAGTGAATTCCAGAACGTCAGATTTTTGCTGAAATTGTGACCGCGCGGATTAGGGATTTTTTCAAAAAAGGTTTTTCAGACCTTACATGAAAATTCTTTTTCAATGATAAAAACCCATCTCTTTCCACCGAAAAACCTTTCAGGGGATCGTTTGCAACAGTTTGGCACCGTTTTTGAGTGAATTCCAGAACGTCAGATTTTTGCTGAAATTGTGACCGCGCGGCTTAGGGATTTTTTCAAAAAAATGTTTTTCAGACCTTGCGGGCTAATTCTGTTTCAATGATAAAAAACCATCTGTTTCCACCGAAAAACCTTTCAGGGGATAAAATGCAACAGTTTGGCACCGTTTTTGAGTGAATTGCAGAATGTCATATTTTTGCTGAAATTGTGACCGCGCTGCTTAGGGATTTTTTTTTAAAAAAAGGTTTTCAGACCTTGCGTGAAAATTCTTTTTCAATGATAAAAACCCATCTCTTTCCACCGAAAAACCTTTCAGGGGATCGTTTGCAACAGTTTGGCACCGTTTTTGAGTGAATTGCAGAACGTCAGATTTTTGCTGAAATTGTGACCGCGCGGCTTAGGGATTTTTTTTTTTTAAAAAAATTCTTTAGACCTTGCGGGCTAATTCTGTTTCTATGATAAAAACCCATCTCTTTCCACTGAAAAAACTTTCAGGGGATCGTTTACAATAGTTCGGCACCATTTTTTAGTGAATAGCAGAACGTCAGATTTTTGCCGAAATTGTGACCACGCGGCTTAGGGATTTTTTGAAAAAAAGATTTTCAGAACTTGCGTAAAAATTCTTTTTCAATGATAAAAACCCATCTCTTTCCATCGAAAAACCTTTCAGGGGATCGTTTGCAACAGTTGGGCACCATTTTTGAGTGAATTCCAGAACGTCAGATTTTTGCTGAAATTGTGACTGCGCGGCTTAGGGATTTTTTCAAAAAAAGTTTTTCAGACCTTGCGTGAAAATTCTTTTTCAATGATAAAAACCCATCTCTTTCCACCGAAAAACCTTTCAGGGGATCGTTTGCAACAGTTTGGCACCGTTTTTGAGTGAATTCCAGAACGTCAGATTTTTGCTGAAATTGTGACCGCGCGGCTTAGGGATTTTTTCAAAAAAATGTTTTTCAGACCTTGCGGGCTAATTCTGTTTCAATGATAAAAAACCATCTGTTTACACCGAAAAACCTTTCAGGGGATAAAATGCAACAGTTTGGCACCGTTTTTGAGTGAATTGCAGAATGTCATATTTTTGCTGAAATTGTGACCGCGCTGCTTAGGGATTTTTTTTTTAAAAAAGGTTTTCAGACCTTGCGTGAAAATTCTTTTTCAATGATAAAAACCCATCTCTTTCCACCGAAAAACCTTTCAGGGGATCGTTTGCAACAGTTGGGCACCATTTTTGAGTGAATTCCAGAACGTCAGATTTTTGCTGAAATTGTGACCGCGCGGCATAGGGATTTTTTCAAAAAAAGTTTTTCAGACCTTGCGTGAAAATTCTTTTTCAATGATAAAAACCCATCTCTTTCCACCGAAAAACCTTTCAGGGGATCGTTTGCAACAGTTTGGCACCGTTTTTGAGTGAATTCCAGAACGTCAGATTTTTGCTGAAATTGTGACCGCGCGGCTTAGGGATTTTTTTAAAAAAAAGTTGTTCAGACCTTGCGGGCTAATTCTGTTTCAATGATAAAAACCCATCTCTTTCCACCGAAAAACCTTTCAGGGGATAAAATGCAACAGTTTGGCACCGTTTTTGAGTGAATTGCAGAACGTCAGATTTTTGCCGAAATTGTGACCGCGCGGCTTAGGGATTTTTAGTAAAAAAAGTTGTTCAGACCTTGCGTGAAAATTCTTTTTCTATGATAAAAACCCATCTCTTTCCACCGAAAAACCTTTCAGGGGATCGTTTGCAACAGTTTGGCACCGTTTTTGAGTGAATTGCAGAACGTCAGATTTTTGCTGAAATTGTGACCGCGCAGCTTAGGGATTTTTTCAAAAAAAAAATTTGTTCAGACCTTGCGGGCTAATTCTGTTTCTATGATAAAAACCCATCTCTTTCCATCTAAAAACCTTTCAGGGGATAAAATGCATCAGTTTGGCACCGTTTTTGAGTGAATTGCAGAACGTCAGATTTTTGCCGAAATTGTGACCGCGCGGCTTAGGGATTTTTATTAAAAAAAGTTTTTCAGACCTCACGTGAAAATTCTTTTTCAATGATAAAAACCCATCTCTTTCCACTGAAAAACCTTTCAGGGGATCGTTTGCAACAGTTTGGCACCGTTTTTGAGTGAATTCCAGAACGTCAGATTTTTGCTGAAATTGTGACCGCGCGGCTTAGGGATTATTTCATAAAAAAGTTGTTCAGACCTTGCGGGCTGATTCTGTTTCAATGATAAAAACCCATCTCTTTCCATTGAAAAAGCTTTCAGGGGATCGTTTGCAATAGTTTGGAACCATTTTTGAGTGAATTCCAGAACGTCAGATTTTTGCTGAACTTGTGACCGTGCAGCTTAGGGATTTTTTTAAAAAAAAGGTTTTTCAGACCTTGCGGGCTGATTCTGTTTCAATGATAAAAACCCATCTCTTTCCACCAAAAAACCTTTCAGGGGATCGTTTGCAACCGTTTGGCACCGTTTTAGAGTGAATTCCAGAACGTCAGATTTTTGCTGAAATTGTGACCGCGCGGCTTAGGGATTTTTTCAAAAAACGTTTTTCAGACCTTGCGTGAAAATTCTTTTTCAATGATAAAAACCCATCTCTTTCCACCAAAAAACCTTTCAGGGGATCGTTTGCAACAGTTTGGTACCGTTTTTGAGTGAATTCCAGAACGTCAGATTTTTGCTGAAATTGTGACCGCGCGGCTTAGGGATTTTTAGTAAAAAAAGTTGTTCAGACCTTGCGGGCTAATTCTGTTTCAATGATAAAAACCCATCTCTTTCCACTGAAAAACCTTTCAGGGGATCGTTTGCAATAGTTTGGCACCATTTTTGAATGAATTCCCGAACGTCAGATTTTTGCTGAAATTGTGACCGCGCGGCTTAGGGATTTTTTCAAAAAAAAGTTGTTCAGGCCTTGCGGGCTAATTCTGTTTCCATGATAAAAACCCATCTCTTTCCACCGAAAAACCTTTCAGGGGATAAAATGGAACAGTTTGGCACCGTTTTTGAGTGAATTGCAGAACGTCAGATTTTTGCCGAAATTGTGACCGCGCGGCTTAGGGATTTTTAGTAAAAAAAGTTGTTCAGACCTTGCGTGAAAATTCTTTTTCAATGATAAAAACCCATCTCTTTCCACCGAAAAACCTTTCAGGGGATCGTTTGCAACAGTTGGGCACCATTTTTGAGTGAATTCCAGAACGTCAGATTTTTGCTGAAATTATGACCGCGCGGCTTAGGGATTTTTTCAAAAAAATGTTTTTCAGACCTTGCGGGCTAATTCTGTTTCAATGATAAAAACCCATCTGTTTCCACCGAAAAACCTTTCAGGGGATAAAATGCAACAGTTTGGCACCGTTTTTGAGTGAATTGCAGAATGTCATATTTTTGTTGAAATTGTGACCGCGCGGCTTAGGGATTTTTTAAAAAAAAAAGGTTTTCAGACCTTGCGTGAAAATTCTTTTTCAATGATAAAAACCCATCTCTTTCCACCGAAAAACCTTTCAGGGGATCGTTTGCAACAGTTTGGCACCGTTTTTGAGTGAATTGCAGAACGTCAGATTTTTGCTGAAATTGTGACCGCGCGGCTTAGGGATTTTTTTTTTTAAAAAAAAATTCTTTAGACCTTGCGGGCTAATTCTGTTTCTATGATAAAAACCCATCTCTTTCCACTGAAAAACCTTTCAGGGGATCGTTTACAATAGTTCGGCACCATTTTTTAGTGAATTGCAGAACGTCAGATTTTTGCCGAAATTGTGACCACGCGGCTTAGGGATTTTTTCAAAAAAAGATTTTCAGATCTTGCGTGAAAATTCTTTTTCAATGATAAAAACCCATCTCTTTCCATCGAAAAACCTTTCAGGGGATCGTTTGCAACAGTTGGGCACCATTTTTGAGTGAATTCCAGAACGTCAGATTTTTGCTGAAATTGTGACCGCGCGGCTTAGGGATTTTTTCAAAAAAAGTTTTTCAGACCTTGCGTGAAAATTCTTTTTCAATGATAAAAACCCATCTCTTTCCACCGAAAAACCTTTCAGGGGATCGTTTGCAACAGTTGGGCACCATTTTTGAGTGAATTCCAGAACGTCAGATTTTTGCTGAAATTGTGACCGCGCAGCTTAGGGATTATTTCAAAAAAAAGTTGTTGCGACCTTGCGGGCTGATTCTGTTTCAATGATAAAAACCCATCTCTTTCCATTGAAAAACCTTTCAGGGGATCGTTTGCAATAGTTTGGCACCATTTTTGAGTGAATTCCAGAACGTCAGATTTTTGCTGAAATTGTGACCGTGCGGCTTAGGGATTTTTTTAAAAAAAAGTTTTTCAGACCTTGCGGGCTGATTCTGTTTCAATGATAAAAACCCATCTCTTTCCACCAAAAAACCTTTCAGGGGATCGTTTGCAACCGTTTGGCACCGTTTTTGAGTGAATTGCAGAACGTCAGATTTTTGCTGAAATTGTGACCGCGCGGCTTAGGGATTTTTTCCAAAAAATGTTTTTCAGACCTTGCGGAAAAATTCTTTTTCAATGATAAAAACCCATCTCTTTCCACTGAAAAACCATTCAGGGGATCGTTTGCAACAGTTGGGCACCATTTTTGAGTGAATTCCAGAATGTCAGATTTTTGCTGAAATTGTGACCGCGCGGCTTAGGGATTTTTTCAAAAAATGTTTTTCAGACCTTGCGTGAAAATTCTTTTTCCATGATAAAAACCCATCTCTTTCCACCGAAAAACCTTTCAGGGGATAAAATGCAACAGTTTGGCACCGTTTTTGAGTGAATTGCAGAACGTCAGATTTTTGCCGAAATTGTGACCGCGCGGCTTAGGGATTTTTAGTAAAAAAAGTTGTTCAGACCTTGCGTGAAAATTCTTTTTCAATGATAAAAACCCATCTCTTTCCACCGAAAAACCTTTCAGGGGATCGTTTGCAACAGTTGGGCACCATTTTTGAGTGAATTCCAGAACGTCAGATTTTTGCTGAAATTGTGACCGCGCGGATTAGGGATTTTTTCAAAAAAGGTTTTTCAGACCTTACATGAAAATTCTTTTTCAATGATAAAAACCCATCTCTTTCCACCGAAAAACCTTTCAGGGGATCGTTTGCAACAGTTTGGCACCGTTTTTGAGTGAATTCCAGAACGTCAGATTTTTGCTGAAATTGTGACCGCGCGGCTTAGGGATTTTTTCAAAAAAATGTTTTTCAGACCTTGCGGGCTAATTCTGTTTCAATGATAAAAAACCATCTGTTTCCACCGAAAAACCTTTCAGGGGATAAAATGCAACAGTTTGGCACCGTTTTTGAGTGAATTGCAGAATGTCATATTTTTGCTGAAATTGTGACCGCGCTGCTTAGGGATTTTTTTTTAAAAAAAGGTTTTCAGACCTTGCGTGAAAATTCTTTTTCAATGATAAAAACCCATCTCTTTCCACCGAAAAACCTTTCAGGGGATCGTTTGCAACAGTTTGGCACCGTTTTTGAGTGAATTGCAGAACGTCAGATTTTTGCTGAAATTGTGACCGCGCGGCTTAGGGATTTTTTTTTTTTAAAAAAATTCTTTAGACCTTGCGGGCTAATTCTGTTTCTATGATAAAAACCCATCTCTTTCCACTGAAAAAACTTTCAGGGGATCGTTTACAATAGTTCGGCACCATTTTTTAGTGAATAGCAGAACGTCAGATTTTTGCCGAAATTGTGACCACGCGGCTTAGGGATTTTTTGAAAAAAAGATTTTCAGAACTTGCGTAAAAATTCTTTTTCAATGATAAAAACCCATCTCTTTCCATCGAAAAACCTTTCAGGGGATCGTTTGCAACAGTTGGGCACCATTTTTGAGTGAATTCCAGAACGTCAGATTTTTGCTGAAATTGTGACTGCGCGGCTTAGGGATTTTTTCAAAAAAAGTTTTTCAGACCTTGCGTGAAAATTCTTTTTCAATGATAAAAACCCATCTCTTTCCACCGAAAAACCTTTCAGGGGATCGTTTGCAACAGTTTGGCACCGTTTTTGAGTGAATTCCAGAACGTCAGATTTTTGCTGAAATTGTGACCGCGCGGCTTAGGGATTTTTTCAAAAAAATGTTTTTCAGACCTTGCGGGCTAATTCTGTTTCAATGATAAAAAACCATCTGTTTACACCGAAAAACCTTTCAGGGGATAAAATGCAACAGTTTGGCACCGTTTTTGAGTGAATTGCAGAATGTCATATTTTTGCTGAAATTGTGACCGCGCTGCTTAGGGATTTTTTTTTTAAAAAAGGTTTTCAGACCTTGCGTGAAAATTCTTTTTCAATGATAAAAACCCATCTCTTTCCACCGAAAAACCTTTCAGGGGATCGTTTGCAACAGTTTGGCACCGTTTTTGAGTGAATTGCAGAACGTCAGATTTTTGCTGAAATTGTGACCGCGCGGCTTAGGGATTTTTTTTTTTAAAAAAAATTCTTTAGACCTTGCGGGCTAATTCTGTTTCTATGATAAAAACCCATCTCTTTCCACTGAAAAACCTTTCAGGGGATCGTTTACAATAGTTCGGCACCATTTTTTAGTGAATTGCAGAACGTCAGATTTTTGCCGAAATTGTGACCACGCGGCTTAGGGATTTTTTCAAAAAAAGATTTTCAGATCTTGCGTGAAAATTCTTTTTCAATGATAAAAACCCATCTCTTTCCATCGAAAAACCTTTCAGGGGATCGTTTGCAACAGTTGGGCACCATTTTTGAGTGAATTCCAGAACGTCAGATTTTTGCTGAAATTGTGACTGCGCGGCTTAGGGATTTTTTCAAAAAAAGTTTTTCAGACCTTGCGTGAAAATTCTTTTTCAATGATAAAAACCCATCTCTTTCCACCGAAAAACCTTTCAGGGGATCGTTTGCAACAGTTTGGCACCTTTTTTGAGTGAATTCCAGAACGTCAGATTTTTGCTGAAATTGTGACCGCGCGGCTTAGGGATTTTTTCAAAAAAAGTTTTTCAGACCTTGCGGGCTAATTGTGTTTCAATGATAAAAACCCATCTCTTTCCACCAAAAAACCTTTCAGGGGATCGTTTGCAACAGTTTGGCACCTTTTTTGAGTGAATTCCAGAACGTCAGATTTTTGCTGAAATTGTGACCGCGCGGCTTAGGGATTTTTTCAAAAAAAGTTTTTCAGACCTTGCGGGCTAATTCTGTTTCAATGATAAAAACCCATCTCTTTCCATCTAAAAACCTTTGAGGGGATAAAATGCAACAGTTTGGCACCGTTTTTGAGTGAATTGCAGAACGTCAGATTTTTGCTGAAATTGTGACCGCGCGGCTTAGGGATTTTTTCCAAAAAATGTTTTTCAGACCTTGCGTGAAAATTCTTTTTCAATGATAAAACCCATCTCTTTCCACCGAAAAACCTTTCAGGGGATCGTTTGCAACAGTTGGGCACCATTTTTGAGTGAATTCCAGAACGTCAGATTTTTGCTGAAATTGTGACCGCGCGGCTTAGGGATTTTTTTAAAAAAAGTTTTTCAGACCTTGCGTGAAAATTCTTTTTCAATGATTAAAACCCATCTCTTTCCACCGAAAAACCTTTCATGGGATCGTTTGCAACAGTTTGGCACCGTTTTTGAGTGAATTCCAGAACATCAGATTTTTGCTGAAATTGTGACCGCGCGGCTTAGGGATTTTTTTTAAAAAAAAAGTTGTTCAGACCTTGCGGGCTAATTCTGTTTCAATGGTAAAAACCCATCTCTTTCCACTGAAAAACCTTTCAGGGGATCGTTTGCAATAGTTTGGCACCATTTTTGAATGAATTCCCGAACGTCAGATTTTTGCTGAAATTGTGACCGCGCGGCTTAGGGATTTTTTCAAAAAAACAGTTGTTCAGGCCTTGCGGGCTAATTCTGTTTCCATGATAAAAACCCATCTCTTTCCACCGAAAAACCTTTCAGGGGATAAAATGCAACAGTTTGGCACCGTTTTTGAGTGAATTGCAGAACGTCAGATTTTTGCCGAAATTGTGACCGCGCGGCTTAGGGATTTTTAGTAAAAAAAGTTGTTCAGCCCTTGCGTGAAAATTCTTTTTCAATGATAAACACCCATCTCTTTCCACCGAAAAACCTTTCAGGGGTACGTTTGCAACAGTTTGGCACCGTTTTTGAGTGAATTGCAGAACGTCAGATTTTTGCTGAAATAGTGACCGCGCAGCTTAGGGATTTTTTAAAAAAAAAAAAATGGTCAGACCTTGTGGGCTAATTCTGTTTCTATGATAAAAACCCATCTCTTTCCACCAAAAATCCTTTCAGGGGATCGTTTGCAACCGTTTGGCACCGTTTTTGAGTGAATTGCAGAACGTCAGATTTTTGCTGAAATTGTGACCGCGCGGCTTAGGGATTTTTTCAAAAAAATGTTTTTGAGACCTTGCGTGAAAATTCTTTTTCAATGATAAAAACCCATCTCTTTCCACCGAAAAACCTTTCAGGGGATCGTTTGCAACAGTTGGGCACCATTTTTGAGTGAATTCCAGAACGTCAGATTTTTGTTGAAATTGTGACCGCGCGGCTTAGGGATTTTTTCAAAAAAGGTTTTTCAGACCTTGCATGAAAATTCTTTTTCAATGATAAAAACCCATCTCTTTCCACCGAAAAACCTTTCAGGGGATCGTTTGCAACAGTTTGGCACCGTTTTTGAGTGAATTCCAGAACGTCAGATTTTTGCTGAAATTGTGACCGCGCGGCTTAGGGATTTTTTCAAAAAAAGTTGTTCAGACCTTGCGGGCTAATTCTGTTTCAATGAAAAAAAACCATCTCTTTCCACTGAAAAACCTTTCAGGGCATTGTTTGCAATAGTTTGGCACCATTTTTGAGTGAATTCCAGAACATCATATTTTTCCTGAAATTGTGACCGCGCGGCTTAGGGATTTTTTCAAAAAAATGTTTTTCAGACCTTGCGGGCTAATTCTGTTTCAATGATAAAAACCCATCTGTTTCCACCGAAAAACCATTCAGGGGATTGTTTGCAACCGTTTGGCACCATTTTTGAGTGAATTGCCGAACGTCAGATTTTTGCTGAAATTGTGACCGCGCGGCTTAGGGATTTTTTCAAAAAAAAGTTGTTCAGACCTTGCGGGCTAATTCTGTTTCTATGATAAAAACCCATCTCTTTCCACTGAAAAACCTTTCAGGGGATCGTTTGCAACAGTTTGGCACCTTTTTTGAGTGAATTCCAGAACGTCAGATTTTTGCTGAAATTGTGACCGCGGGGCTTAGGGATTTTTTCAAAAAAAGTTTTTCAGACCTTGCGGGCTAATTCTGTTTCAATGATAAAAAGCCATCTCTTTCCATCTAAAAACCTTTGAGGGGATAAAATACAACAGTTTGGCACCGTTTTTGAGTGAATTGCAGAACGTCAGATTTTTGCTTAAATTGTGATTGCGCGGCTTAGGGATTTTTTCCAAAAAATGTTTTTCAGACCTTGCGTGAAAATTCTTTTTCAATGATAAAAACCCATCTCTTTCCACCGAAAAACCTTTCAGGGGATCGTTTGCAACAGTTGGGCACCATTTTTGAGTGAATTCCAGAACGTCAGATTTTTGCTGAAATTGTGACCGCGTGGCTTAGGGATTTTTTCAAAAAAAGTTTTTCAGACCTTGCGTGAAAATTCTTTTTCAATGATAAAAACCCATCTCTTTCCACCGAAAAACCTTTCAGGGGATCGTTTGCAACAGTTTGGCACCGTTTTTGAGTGAATTCCAGAACGTCAGATTTTTGCTGAAATTGTGACCGCGCGGCTTAGGGATTTTTTTTAAAAAAAAGTTTTTCAGACCTTGCGGGCTAATTCTGTTTCAATGATAAAAACCCATCTCTTTCCACTGAAAAACCTTTCAGGGGATCGTTTGCAATAGTTTAGCACCATTTTTGAATGAATTCCTGAACGTCAGATTTTTGCTGAAATTGTGACCGCGCGGCTTAGGGATTTTTAGTAAAAAAAGTTGTTCAGCCCTTGCGTGAAAATTCTTTTTCAATGATAAAAACCCATCTCTTTCCACCGAAAAACCTTTCAGGGGATCGTTTGCAACCGTTTGGCACCGTTTTTGAGTGAATTCCAGAACGTCAGATTTTTGCTGAAATTGTGACCGCGCGGCTTAGGGATTTTTTCAAAAAAAAGTTTTTCAGACCTTGCGTGAAAATTCTTTTTCAATGATAAAAACCCATCTCTTTCCACCGAAAAACCTTTCAGGGGATCGTTTGCAACCGTTTGGCACCGTTTTTGAGTGAATTCCAGAACATCATATTTTTCCTGAAATTGTGACCGCGCGGCTTAGGGATTTTTTTTAAAAAAAGGTTTTCAGACCTTGCGTGAAAATTCTTTTTCAATGATAAAAACCCATCTCTTTCCACTGAAAAACCTTTCAGGGGATCGTTTGCAACAGTTTGGCACCGTTTTTGAGTGAATTTCAAAACGTCAGATTTTTGCTGAAATTGTGACCGCGCGGTTTAGGGATTTTTTCAAAAAAAAGTTGTTCAGACCTTGCGGGCTAATTCTGTTTCAATGATAAAAACCCATCTCTTTCCACTGAAAAACCTTTCAGGGCATCGTTTGCAATAGTTTGGCACCATTTTTGAGTGAATTCCAGAACATCATATTTTTCCTGAAATTGTGACCGCGCGGCTTAGGGATTTTTTCAAAAAAATGTTTTTCAGACCTTGCGGGCTAATTCTGTTTCAATGATAAAAATCCATCTGTTTCCACTGAAAAACCATTCAGGGGATCGTTTGCAACCGTTTGGCACCGTTTTTGAGTGAATTGCAGAATGTCAGATTTTTGCTGAAATTGTGACCGCGCGGCTTAGGGATTTTTTCAAAAAAATGTTTTTGAGACCTTGCGTGAAAATTCTTTTTCAATGATAAAAACCCATCTCTTTCCACCAAAAAACCTTTCAGGGGATCGTTTGCAACAGTTGGGCACCATTTTTGAGTGAATTCCAGAACGTCAGATTTTTGCTGAAATTGTGACCGCGCGGCTTAGGGATTTTTTCAAAAAAGGTTTTTCAGACCTTGCATGAAAATTCTTTTTCAATGATAAAAACCCATCTCTTTCCACTGAAAAACCTTTCAGGGGATCGTTTGCAACAGTTTGGCACCGTTTTTGAGTGAATTCCAGAACGTCAGATTTTTGCTGAAATTGTGACCGCGCGGTTTAGGGATTTTTTCAAAAAAAAGTTGTTCAGACCTTGCGGGCTACTTCTGTTTCAATGATAAAAACCCATCTCTTTCCACTGAAAAACCTTTCAGGGCATTGTTTGCAATAGTTTGGCACCATTTTTGAGTGAATTCCAGAACATCATATTTTTCCTGAAATTGTGACCGCGCGGCTTAGGGATTTTTTCAAAAAAATGTTTTTCAGACCTTGCGGGCTAATTCTGTTTCAATGATAAAAACCCATCTGTTTCCACTGAAAAACCATTCAGGGGATCGTTTGCAACAGTTTGGCAGAATTTTTGAGTGAATTCCAGAACGTCAGATTTTTGCTGAAATTGTGACCGCGCGGCTTAGGGATTTTTATTAAAAAAAGTTTTTTCAGACCTTGCATGAAAATTCTTTTTCAATGATAAAAACCAATCTCTTTCACCGAAAAACCTTTCAAGGGATCGTTTGCAACAGTTTGGCACCGTTTTTGAGTGAATTCCAGAACGTCAGGTTTTTGCTGAAATTGTGACCGCGCGGCTTAGGGATTTTTTTTTAAAAAAAATTTGTTTAGACCTTGCGGGCTAATTCTGTTTCTATGATAAAAACCCATCTCTTTCCATTGAAAAACCTTTCAGGGGATCGTTTGCAATAGTTCGGCACCATTTTTGAGTGAATTCCAGAACGTCAGATTTTTGCCGAAATTGTGACCGCGCGGCTTAGGGATTTTTTCAAAAAAGGTTTTTCAGACCTTGCGTGAAAATTCTTTTTCAATGATAAAAACCCATCTCTTTCCACCGAAAAACCTTTCAGGGGATCGTTTCCAACAGTTTGGCACCGTTTTTGAGTGAATTCCAGAACATCAGATTTTTGCTGAAATTGTGACCGCGCGGTTTAGGGATTTTTTCAAAAAAAAGTTGTTCAGACCTTGCGGGCTAATTCTGTTTCAATGATAAAAACCCATCTCTTTCCACTGAAAAACCTTTCAGGGCATCGTTTGCAATAGTTTGGCACCGTTTTTGAGTGAATTCCAGAACATCATATTTTTCCTGAAATTGTGACCGCGCAGCTTAGGGATTTTTTCAAAAAAATGTTTTTCAGACCTTGTGGGCTAATTCTGTTTCAATGATAAAAACCCATCTGTTTCCACTGAAAAACCATTCAGGGGATCGTTTGCAACCGTTTGGCACCGTTTTTGAGTGAATTGCAGAATGTCAGATTTTTGCTGAAATTGTGACCGCCCGGCTTAGGGATTTTTTCAAAAAAATGTTTTTGAGACCTTGCGTGAAAATTCTTTTTCAATGATAAATACCCATCTCTTTCCACCGAAAAACCTTTCAGGGGATCGTTTGCAACAGTTGGGCACCATTTTTGAGTGAATTCCAGAACGTCAGATTTTTGCTGAAATTGTGACCGCGCGGTTTAGGGATTTTTTCAAAAAAAAGTTGTTCAGACCTTGCGGGCTACTTCTGTTTCAATGATAAAAACCCATCTCTTTCCACTGAAAAACCTTTCAGGGCATTGTTTGCAATAGTTTGGCACCATTTTTGAGTGAATTCCAGAACATCATATTTTTCCTGAAATTGTGACCGCGCGGCTTAGGGATTTTTTTCAAAAAAAATGTTTTTCAGACCTTGCGGGCTAATTCTGTTTCAATGATAAAAACCCATCTGTTTCCACTGAAAAACCATTCAGGGGATCGTTTGCAACTGTTTGGCACCATTTTTGAGTGAATTCCAGAACGTCAGTATTTTGCTGAAATTGTGACCGCGCGGCTTAGGGATTTTTATTAAAAAAAGTTTTTTTCAGACCTTGCATGAAAATTCTTTTTCAATGATAAAAACCCATCTCTTTCCACCGAAAAACCTTTCAGGGGATCGTTTGCAACAGTTTGGCACCGTTTTTGAGTGAATTCCAGAACGTCAGGTTTTTGCTGAAATTGTGACCGCGCGGCTTAGGGATTTTTTTTTAAAAAAAATTTGTTTAGACCTTGCGTGAAAATTCTTTTTCAATGATAAAAACCCATCTCTTTCCACCGAAAAACCTTTCAGGGGATTGTTTGCAACAGTTGGGCACCATTTTTGAGTGAATTCCAGAACGTCAGATTTTTGCTGAAATTGTGACCGCGCGGCTTAGGGATTTTTTCAAAAAAGGCTTTCAGACCTTGCATGAAAATTCTTTTTCAATGATAAAAACCCATCTCTTTCCACTGAAAAACCTTTCAGGGGATCGTTTGCAACAGTTTGGCACCGTTTTTGAGTGAATTCCAGAACGTCAGATTTTTGCTGAAATTGTGACCGCGCGGTTTAGGGATTTTTTCAAAAAAAAGTTGTTCAGACCTTGCGGGCTACTTCTGTTTCAATGATAAAAACCCATCTCTTTCCACTGAAAAACCTTTCAGGGCATTGTTTGCAATAGTTTGGCACCATTTTTGAGTGAATTCCAGAACATCATATTTTTCCTGAAATTGTGACCGCGCGGCTTAGGGATTTTTTCAAAAAAATGTTTTTCAGACCTTGCGGGCTAATTCTGTTTCAATGATAAAAACCCATCTGTTTCCACTGAAAAACCATTCAGGGGATCGTTTGCAACAGTTTGGCAGAATTTTTGAGTGAATTCCAGAACGTCAGATTTTTGCTGAAATTGTGACCGCGCGGCTTAGGGATTTTTATTAAAAAAAGTTTTTTCAGACCTTGCATGAAAATTCTTTTTCAATGATAAAAACCAATCTCTTTCACCGAAAAACCTTTCAGGGGATCGTTTGCAACAGTTTGGCACCGTTTTTGAGTGAATTCCAGAACGTCAGGTTTTTGCTGAAATTGTGACCGCGCGGCTTAGGGATTTTTTTTTTTAAAAAAATTTTGTTTAGACCTTGCGGGCTAATTCTGTTTCTATGATAAAAACCCATCTCTTTCCATTGAAAAACCTTTCAGGGGATCGTTTGCAATAGTTCGGCACCATTTTTGAGTGAATTCCAGAACGTCAGATTTTTGCCGAAATTGTGACCGCGCGGCTTAGGGATTTTTTCAAAAAAGGTTTTTCAGACCTTGCGTGAAAATTCTTTTTCAATGATAAAAACCCATCTCTTTCCACCGAAAAACCTTTCAGGGGATCGTTTCCAACAGTTTGGCACCGTTTTTGAGTGAATTCCAGAACATCAGATTTTTGCTGAAATTGTGACCGCGCGGTTTAGGGATTTTTTCAAAAAAAAGTTGTTCAGACCTTGCGGGCTAATTCTGTTTCAATGATAAAAACCCATCTCTTTCCACTGAAAAACCTTTCAGGGCATCGTTTGCAATAGTTTGGCACCATTTTTGAGTGAATTGCAGAATGTCAGATTTTTGCTGAAATTGTGACCGCGCGGCTTAGGGATTTTTTCAAAAAAAAGTTTTTCAGACCTTGCGTGAAAATTCTTTTTCAATGATAAAAACCCATCTCTTTCCACCAAAAAACCTTTCAGGGGATTGTTTGCAATAGTTTGGCACCATTTTTGAGTGAATTGCAGAATGTCAGATTTTTGCTGAAATTATGACCGCGCGGCTTAGGGATTTTTAAAAAAAAAAGGTTTTCAGACCTTGCGTGAAAATTCTTTTTCAATGATAAAAACCCATCTCTTTCCACTGAAAAACCTTTCAGGGGATCGTTTGCAACAGTTTGGCACCGTTTTTGAGTGAATTCCAGAACGTCAGATTTTTGCTGAAATTGTGACCGCGCGGTTTAGGGATTTTTTCAAAAAAAAGTTGTTCAGACCTTGCGGGCTACTTCTGTTTCAATGATAAAAACCCATCTCTTTCCACTGAAAAACCTTTCAGGGCATTGTTTGCAATAGTTTGGCACCATTTTTGAGTGAATTCCAGAACGTCAGATTTTTGCTGAAATTGTGACCGCGCGGTTTAGGCACCATTTTTGAGTGAATTCCAGAACGTCAGATTTTTGCTGAAATTGTGACCGCGCGGCTTAGGGATTTTTTCAAAAAAATGTTTTTGAGACCTTGCGTGAAAATTCTTTTTCAATGATAAAAACCCATCTCTTTCCACCGAAAAACCTTTCAGGGGATCGTTTGCAACAGTTTGGCACCGTTTTTGAGTGAATTCCAGAACGTCAGGTTTTTGCTGAAATTGTGACCGCGCGGCTTAGGGATTTTTTTTTTAAAAAAAATTGTTTAGACCTTGCGGGCTAATTCTGTTTCTATGATAAAAACCCATCTCTTTCCATTGAAAAACCTTTCAGGGGATCGTTTGCAATAGTTCGGCACCGTTTTTGAGTGAATTCCAGAACGTCAGATTTTTGCTGAAATTGTGACCGCGCGTGTCAGAGCTGCCACCCAGTCCCAGCTCACATAGGACCAAGTCCGCCAGCGTTCACTTTATAAGAGTCTTTATTAGGTTACAGGTTTCATTTCCGAACTGCAGCGTGCAGCTCTACACCTTCTGCCCTAGGTCGGCGAAGACCCGTCTGAGTCCCCGCCTCTTGCACACCAGCTTAATACCCTAGCCTTGCTCCACCTCCTTCGCCTCTCCCTACGTCTCTGGGTCCTTCTGCCCCCCTGGGCCTCCTCCCTTCTACTCTCCTCTGACGCTGACCCCCCTGATCCTTCTGCCTCCTTGCGGCGGGCTTTAGGACCTGGCTCACTCTCCGGGCTGCTTACTGCTCCAGCTTCCGCTGCATTTGAACTTGGCGCGCGCGCCCAACTCTCTACTTTCCTCTTAACCGTTGCCTCGCTCTCTGAGGAGGGCGTGACCACCCCTGACTCGTGCCCTCCCTCCTGCTGACAGCCTCCGGAACCCGATGCCTGGCTACCTTCCTCCCTGCTGCTCTCAGTCTTGAGCGTGGGTCCCGACTTCCAGCTGCTGCCGCCCTCAGTTATGAGCGTGGGTCCCGACTTCCAGCTGCTGCTCTCTGAATCTCCTCTGTTCCCTTCCTCCTGGGGTGTCCCCCCGGATCCCCCCCTTGCTCTGCTCACTGGGGCTCCCTTTTGGGAGTCCTCTGACTCACTGCTTAGGCTTGGAGATCTCGGGTCGTCATCATCACTCATTTTCCCTTCGGATTCCTCCCCCTCGCTCTCTGCTTCCTCCCTTCTCTGCGTCTCTGCTCCTGAACCCCTGACATCCATCCCCCCCTCGAAGCCCCCCCTTCCCCCCTCCCCGCTTTCAGGTGTGGGTGCTGGGTGCTCCATCATCACGGGAGGGAATGCCGGATACAGTTCGCTCCCCGTGGTTGGCCGCCAACTGAAGACCTCCGAGTCTTCCTCCTCGCGGTCGCCGACGTTGACCTGTTCCGCTTCCATCTCTGTACCGCCGTGCTCGAACCCAAGGTCCTCCCCGAACACGTCCATGTCAGTCTCTGCGTCGGTCGCTCGACCTGGCATCTCCAGCCACTTCCGGCGCCATTGCTCCTCCGGTCGATCGTCCCACCAATACGAGGTGTCTGACGCCGAACCCGCCGGCGATCCTTCTGGGGAACGGGTGCTCAGTGCGGGTTCCCCGTCCGAGTCGAATCCATGGAACGTGCTGGAAGAAAGTGTGGGCGTGAACAGCCAGTCGTCGAAGAAGCTCGCTGGCATGGGTCTGTGTGGGAAAAGGGCATGAAACTCGTCCTTGAGCAGGGGTTCCTCCAAAGCGTAGTCTGGCACCCAGCTATTGGCGCTGGCCCGGGTGCCCTCTCTGGCTAGGAGGTATTCGACTCCCTCTTCTCCCCATCTGGAGTCCAAAATCTCCGTGACCTCGTTGATGGGGTCTTGCTGCGTTGCTGCAGTCACCATTGCCGAGGCTGCAGTGTGCTTGTGGAGCCTCCGGGGACACTCTTTCGCCAAATGGCCTGGATCCTCGCAGATGTAACACTTCCTGTTCCCTCTAGGAGGCTTCGCTTTCACTGCTGTCGGTGCTTGGGCTCTGGCTGCTGACTGAGCCCTTGCACCTCCAACCTCCATCGGTTCCCCTCCCCCTCCTGGCGGAGGTGTGGATTGCGCACGCGCTGCTTCTCTTGGAACGAAAGAGAAACTTCTCGTTGCTTCGCGCCCTCCACGTCCTTCATCTCTGCACCAGGGACGTTCTTCCAGCCTCACCCCCACAGTCAGCGCCCTTTGGACCACCTCCTGCGTGCTTCGGGGCCTCTCCCCCCTTGCAATTTCATCCTTGACCGCTGAGCTTAGACCCTCCCAGAACAGGTCTCTGACAGGGGGCGAATCCCGGTCCCACTCTAAGGCACTGACCAGCGCAAAAAAGCGGGCGTGGTACTGCCGGACGCTTGCCCTCCCTTGTTTCAGTCCATGAATCTCCCGTCGGGCAAGATCCACATCAATAGTAGACAAAAAACACGCATC
Organism: Podarcis vaucheri; assembly: GCF_965113315.1. Classification (NCBI taxonomy): domain Eukaryota; kingdom Metazoa; phylum Chordata; class Lepidosauria; order Squamata; family Lacertidae; genus Podarcis; species Podarcis vaucheri. The sequence continues at coordinate 12,395,623 of NC_138764.1, forward strand.
CATCGCTTTGATAAAGGCATCTGCATTCTGAAGCGCCGGATCTTTATCCCTCCACAAATTGCGTAGCCACGCTTTAGCATCCCCATGCAAATGGGATAGTATGAACCCCACTTTCTCTTCCTCATCTCTAAAGTCTTTTGCCAGCAGTTGCAGTGCGCACATTACGTCTGCTCGAAAATTGGGGTACTGTTGTAAATTCCCATCGAAGTGAGCCACAAGCCCTCCTGCTCTCCGTGCCAACCCAACCCCCTCCGGTCTGGGTCCTGGCTGCCCGTGTTTAACCCATGCTTCAAACCTGGCGTGGAGATCTCTGTAGGCGGCTGCCGCATCCTCCTCCCTCTTCTTGGATGCCAGTACCTCCGCGTTCAATTGGGTAACTGCCTGTTGCAGCGCTGCAACTTTCTCTGCTTCCGTCATCTCTGCTAACCGTCGTGAGCTTGCTCCCAAACACCGATCCCCTCCTCCAGCTGCCTCTCTCTCCGCTGCGAGATATCAGGTGTCCGAAGCTTTTAGGAGACGGGTCTTACTGTCAGAGCTGCCACCCAGTCCCAGCTCACATAGGACCAAGTCCGCCAGCGTTCACTTTATAAGAGTCTTTATTAGGTTACAGGTTTCATTTCCGAACTGCAGCGTGCAGCTCTACACCTTCTGCCCTAGGTCGGCGAAGACCCGTCTGAGTCCCCGCCTCTTGCACACCAGCTTAATACCCTAGCCTTGCTCCACCTCCTTCGCCTCTCCCTACGTCTCTGGGTCCTTCTGCCCCCCTGGGCCTCCTCCCTTCTACTCTCCTCTGACGCTGACCCCCCTGATCCTTCTGCCTCCTTGCGGCGGGCTTTAGGACCTGGCTCACTCTCCGGGCTGCTTACTGCTCCAGCTTCCGCTGCATTTGAACTTGGCGCGCGCGCCCAACTCTCTACTTTCCTCTTAACCGTTGCCTCGCTCTCTGAGGAGGGCGTGACCACCCCTGACTCGTGCCCTCCCTCCTGCTGACAGCCTCCGGAACCCGATGCCTGGCTACCTTCCTCCCTGCTGCTCTCAGTCTTGAGCGTGGGTCCCGACTTCCAGCTGCTGCCGCCCTCAGTTATGAGCGTGGGTCCCGACTTCCAGCTGCTGCTCTCTGAATCTCCTCTGTTCCCTTCCTCCTGGGGTGTCCCCCCGGATCCCCCCCTTGCTCTGCTCACTGGGGCTCCCTTTTGGGAGTCCTCTGACTCACTGCTTAGGCTTGGAGATCTCGGGTCGTCATCATCACTCATTTTCCCTTCGGATTCCTCCCCCTCGCTCTCTGCTTCCTCCCTTCTCTGCGTCTCTGCTCCTGAACCCCTGACAGCGCGGCTTAGGGATTTTTTTAAAAAAAAGTTTTTCAGACCTTGCGGGCTGATTCTGTTTCAATGATAAAAACCCATCTCTTTCCACCAAAAAACCTTTCAGGGGATCGTTTGCAACCGTTTGGCACCGTTTTTGAGTGAATTGCAGAACGTCAGATTTTTGCTGAAATTGTGACCGCGCGGCTTAGGGATTTTTTCAAAAAAATGTTTTTCAGACCTTGCGTGAAAATTCTTTTTCAATGATAAAAACCCATCTCTTTCCACTGAAAAACCTTTCAGGGGATCGTTTGCAATAGTTTGGCACCATTTTTGAGTGAATTCCCGAATGTCAGATTTTTGCTGAAATTGTGACCGCGCGGCTTAGTGATTTTTTTTAAAAAAAGTTGTTCAGGCCTTGCGGGCTAATTCTGTTTCCATGATAAAAACCCATCTCTTTCCACCGAAAAACCTTTCAGGGGATTAAATGCAACAGTTTGGCACCGTTTTTGAGTGAATTGCAGAACGTCAGATTTTTGCCGAAATTGTGACCGCGCGGCTTAGGGACTTTTAGTAAAAAAAGTTGTTCAGACCTTGCGGGCTAATTCTGTTTCAATGATAAAAACCCATCTGTTTCCACAGAAAAACCATTCAGGGGATTGTTTGCAACAGTTTGGCACCATTTTTGAGTGAATTCCAGAAAATCAGATTTTTGCTGAAATTGTGACCGCGCGGCTTAGGGATTTTTTTTAAAAAAAATTTGTTCAGACCTTGCGGGCTAATTCTTTTTCAATGATAAAAACCCATCTCTTTCCACCGAAAAACCTTTCAGGGGATCGTTTGCAACAGTTTGGCACCATTTTTGAGTGAATTCCAGAACGTCAGATTTTTGCTGAAATTGTGACCGCGCGGCTTAGGGATTTTTTTTAAAAAAAAATTTGTTTAGACCTTGCGGGCTAATTCTGTTTCAATGTTAAAACCCATCTGTTTCCACTGAAAAACCATTCAGGGGATCGTTTGCAACAGTTTGGCACCATTTTTGAGTGAATTCCAGAACGTCAGATTTTTGCTGAAATTGTGACCGCGCGGCTTAGGGATTTTTATTAAAAAAAGTTTTTTCAGACCTTGCATGAAAATTCTTTTTCAATGATCAAAACCCATCTCTTTCCACCGAAAAACCTTTCAGGGGATCGTTTGCAACAGTTTGGCACCATTTTTGAGTGAATTCCAGAACGTCAGATTTTTGCCGAAATTGTGACCGTGCGGCTTAGGGATTTTTTCAAAAAAAGATTTTCAGATCTTGCGGGCTAATTCTGTTTCAATGATAAAAACCCATCTGTTTCCACAGAAAAACCATTCAGGGGATCGTTTGCAACAGTTTGGCACCATTTTTGAGTGAATTCCAGAAAATCAGATTTTTGCTGAAATTGTGACCGCGCGGCTTAGGGATTTTTTTTAAAAAAAAATTGTTCAGACCTTGCGGGCTAATTCTTTTTCAATGATAAAAACGCATCTCTTTCCACCGAAAAAACCTTTCAGGGGATCGTTTGCAACAGTTGGGCACAATTTTTGAGTGAATTGCAGAACGTCAGATTTTTGCTGAAATTGTGACCGCGCGGCTTAGGGATTTTTATTAAAAAAAGTTTTTCAGACCTTACATGAAAATTCTTTTTCAATGATAAAAACCCATCTCTTTCCACCAAAAAACCTTTCAGGGGATCGTTTGCAACAGTTTGGCACCGTTTTTGAGTGGATTCCAGAACGTCAGATTTTTGCTGAAATTGTGACTGCGCGGCTTAGGGATTTTTTCAAAAAAAAGTTGTTCAGACCTTGCGGGCTAATTCTGTTTCAATGTTAAAACCCATCTGTTTCCACTGAAAAACCATTCAGGGGATCGTTTGCAACAGTTTGGCACCATTTTTGAGTGAATTCCAGAACGTCAGATTTTTGCTGAAATTGTGACCGCGCGGCTTAGGGATTTTTATTAAAAAAAGTTTTTTCAGACCTTGCATGAAAATTCTTTTTCAATGATCAAAACCCATCTCTTTCCACCGAAAAACCTTTCAGGGGATCGTTTGCAACAGTTTGGCACCATTTTTGAGTGAATTCCAGTACGTCAGATTTTTGCTGAAATTGTGACCGCGCGGCTTAGGGATTTTTTTTTTTAAAAAAATTGTTTAGACCTTGCGGGCTAATTCTGTTTCTATGATAAAAACCCATCTCTTTCCACTGAAAAACCTATCAGGGGATCGTTTGCAATAGTTCGGCACCATTTTTGAGTGAATTCCAGAACGTCAGATTTTTGCCGAAATTGTGACCGCGCGGCTTAGGGATTTTTTCAAAAAAAGATTTTCAGATCTTGCGTGAAAATTCTTTTTCAATGATAAAAACCCATCTCTTTCCATCGAAAAACCTTTCAGGGGATCGTTTGCAACAGTTTGGCACCGTTTTTGAGTGAATTCCAGAACGTCAGATTTTTGCCGAAATTGTGACCGCGCGGCTTAGGGATTTTTTCAAAAAAAGATTTTCAGATCTTGCGTGAAAATTCTTTTTCAATGATAAAAACCCATCTCTTTCCATCGAAAAACCTTTCAGGGGATCGTTTGCAACAGTTTGGCACCGTTTTTGAGTGAATTCCAGAACGTCAGATTTTTGCTGAAATTGTGACCGCGCGGCTTAGGGATTTTTTTAAAAAAAAGTTGTTCAGGCCTTGCGGGCTAATTCTGTTTCCATGATAAAAACCCATCTCTTTCCACCGAAAAACCTTTCAGGGGATTAAATGCAACAGTTTGGCACCATTTTTGAGTGAATTCCCGAATGTCAGATTTTTGCTGAAATTGTGACCGCGCGGCTTAGTGATTTTTTTAAAAAAAAAGTTGTTCAGGCCTTGCGGGCTAATTCTGTTTCCATGATAAAAACCCATCTCTTTCCACCGAAAAACCTTTCAGGGGATTAAATGCAACAGTTTGGCACCGTTTTTGAGTGAATTGCAGAACGTCAGATTTTTGCCGAAATTGTGACCGCGCGGCTTAGGGATTTTTAGTAAAAAAAGTTGTTCAGACCTTGGGGCTAATTCTGTTTCAATGATAAAAACCCATCTGTTTCCACTGAAAAACCATTCAGGGGATCGTTTGCAACAGTTTGGCACCATTTTTGAGTGAATTCCAGAAAATCAGATTTTTGCTGAAATTGTGACCGCGCGGCTTAGGGATTTTTTCAAAAAAAAAATTGTTCAGACCTTGCGGGCTAATTCTGTTTCTATGATAAAAACCCATCTCTTTCCACCAAAAAACCTTTCAGGGGATCGTTTGCAACCGTTTGGCACCTTTTTTGAGTGAATTGCAGAACGTCAGATTTTTGCCAAAATTGTGACCGTGCAACTTAGGGATTTTTAGTAAAAAACGTTTTTCAGACCTTGCGTGAAAATTCTTTTTCAATGATTAAAACCCATCTCTTTCCACCGAAAAACCTTTCAGGGGATCGTTTGCAACAGTTTGGCACCGTTTTTGAGTGAATTCCAGAACGTCAGATTTTTGCTGAAATTGTGACCGCACGGCTTAGGGATTTTTTCAAAAAAAGGTTGTTCAGATCTTGCGTGCTAATTCTGTTTCAATGATAAAAACCCATCTCTTTCCACCAAAAAACCTTTCAGGGGATCGTTTGCAATAGTTTGGCACCTTTTTTGAGTGAATTCCAGAACGTCAGATTTTTGCTGAAATTGTGACCGCGCGGCTTAGGGATTTTTTTTAAAAAAAGTTTTTCAGACCTTGCGTGAAAATTCTTTTTCAATGATTAAAACCCATCTCTTTCCACCGAAAAACCTTTCAGGGGATCGTTTGCAACAGTTTGGCACCGTTTTTGAGTGAATTCCAGAACGTCAGATTTTTGCTGAAATTGTGACCGCACGGCTTAGGGATTTTTTCAAAAAAAGGTTGTTCAGATCTTGCGTGCTAATTCTGTTTCAATGATAAAAACCCATCTCTTTCCACTGAAAAACGTTTCAGGGGATCGTTTCCAATAGTTTGGCACCATTTTTGAGTGAATTCCAGAACATCATATTTTTGCTGAAATTGTGACCGCGCGGCTTAGGGATTTTTTTTTTAAAAAGTATTTCAGACCTTCCGTGAGAATTCTTTTTCAATGATAAAAACCCATCTCTTTCCACCAAAAAACCTTTCAGGGGATCGTTTGCAACCATTTGGCACCGTTTTTGAGTGAATTGCAGAACGTCAGATTTTTGCTGAAATTGTGACCGCGCGGCTTAGGGATTTTTTCAAAAAAATGTTTTTGAGACTTTGCGTGAAAATTCTTTTTCAATGATAAAAACCCATCTCTTTCCACCGAAAAACCTTTCAGGGGATCGTTTGCAACAGTTGGGCACCATTTTTGAGTGAATTCCAGAACGTCAGATTTTTGCTGAAATTGTGACCGCGCGGCTTAGGGATTTTTTCAAAAAAAAGTTGTTCAGACCTTGTAGGCTAATTCTGTTTCAATGATAAAAACCCATCTCTTTCCACCAAAAAACCTTTCAGGGGATCGTTTGCAACAGTTTGGCACTGTTTTTGAGTGAATTCCAGAACGTCAGATTTTTGCTGAAATTGTGACCGCGCGGCTTACGGATTTTTTCAAAAAAAAGTTGTTCAGACCTTGCGGGCTAATTCTGTTTCAATGATAAAAACCCATCTCTTTCCACTGAAAAACCTTTCAGGGCATCGTTTGCAATAGTTTGGCACCATTTTTGAGTGAATTCCAGAACATCATATTTTTCCTGAAATTGTGACCGCGCGGCTTAGGGATTTTTTCAAAAAAATGTTTTTCAGATCTTGCGTGAAAATTCTTTTTCAATGATAAAAACGCATCTCTTTCCACCGAAAAAACCTTTCAGGGGATCGTTTGCAACAGTTGGGCACAATTTTTGAGTGAATTGCAGAACGTCAGATTTTTGCCGAAATTGTGACCGCGCGGCTTAGGGATTTTTATTTAAAAAAGTACTTCAGACCTTGCATGAAAATTCTTTTTCAATGATAAAAACCCATCTCTTTCCACCAAAAAACCTTTCAGGGGATCGTTTGCAACCGTTTGGCACCGTTTTTGAGTGAATTCCAGAACGTCAGATTTTTGCTGAAATTGTGACCGCGCGGCTTAGGGATTTTTTTTTTTTAAAAAAATTGTTTAGACCTTGCGGGCTAATTCTGTTTCTATGATAAAAACCCATCTCTTTCCACTGAAAAACCTTTCAGGGGATCGTTTGCAATAGTTCGGCACCATTTTTGAGTGAATTCCAGAACGTCAGATTTTTGCCGAAATTGTGACCGCGCGGCTTAGGGATTTTTTCAAAAAAAGATTTTCAGATCTTGCGTGAAAATTCTTTTTCAATGATAAAAACCCATCTCTTTCCATCGAAAAACCTTTCAGGGGATCGTTTGCAACAGTTTGGCACCGTTTTTGAGTGAATTCCAGAACGTCAGATTTTTGCTGAAATTGTGACCGCGCGGCTTAGGGATTTTTTCAAAAAAAAGTTGTTCAGACCTTGCGGGCTAATTCTGTTTCAATGATAAAAACCCATCTGTTTCCACTGAAAAACCATTCAGGGGATTGTTTGCAACAGTTTGGCACGATTTTTGAGTGAATTCCAGAACGTCAGATTTTTGCTGAAATTGTGACCGCGCGGCTTAGGGATTTTTATTAAAAAAAGTTTTTCAGACCTTGCATGAAAATTCTTTTTCAATGATAAAAACCCATCTCTTTCCACCGAAAAACCTTTCAGGGGATCGTTTGCAACAGTTTGGCACCATTTTTGAATGAATTCCAGAACGTCAGATTTTTGCCGAAATTGTGACCGCGCGGCTTAGGGATTTTTTCAAAAAAAAGTTGTTCAGACCTTGCGGGCTGATTCTGTTTCAATGATAAAAACCCATCTCTTTCCACTGAAAAACCTTTCAGGGGATCGTTTGCAACAGTTTGGCACCATTTTTGAGTGAATTCCAGAACGTCAGATTTTTGCTGAAATTGTGACCGCGCGGCTTAGGGATTTTTCTTAAAAAAAGTTTTTCAGACCTTGCATGAAAATTCTATTTCAATGATAAAAACCCATCTCTTTCCACCGAAAAACCTTTCAGGGGATCGTTTGCAACAGTTTGGCACCATTTTTGAGTGAATTCCAGAACGTCAGATTTTTGCTGAAATTGTGACCGCGCGGCTTACGGATTTTTTTTAAAAAAAGTATTTCAGACCTTGCGTGAGAATTCTTTTTCAATGATAAAAACCCATCTCTTTCCACCAAAAAACCTTTCAGGGGATCGTTTGCAACCGTTTGGCACCGTTTTTGAGTGAATTCCAGAACGTCAGATTTTTGCTGAAATTGTGACCGCGCGGCTTAGGGATTTTTTCAAAAAAAAGTTTTTCAGACCTTGCCTGAAAATTCTTTTTCAATGATAAAAACCCATCTCTTTCCACCAAAAAACCTTTCAGGGGATCGTTTGCAACAGTTGGGCACCATTTTTGAGTGAATTCCAGAACGTCAGATTTTTGCTGAAATTGTGACCGCGCGGCTTAGGGATTTTTTCAAAAAAGGTTTTTCAGACCTTGCATGAAAATTCTTTTTCAATGATAAAAACCCATCTCTTTCCACCGAAAAACCTTTCAGGGGATCGTTTCCAACAGTTTGGCACCGTTTTTGAGTGAATTCCAAAACGTCAGATTTTTGCTGAAATTGTGACCGCGCGGTTTAGGGATTTTTTTAAAAAAAAGTTGTTCAGACCTTGCGGGCTAATTCTGTTTCAATGATAAAAACCCATCTGTTTCCACTGAAAAACCTTTCAGGGCATCGTTTGCAATAGTTTGGCACCATTTTTGAGTGAATTCCAGAACATCATATTTTTCCTGAAATTGTGACCGCGCGGCTAAGGATTTTTTTAAAAAAAAAGTTTTTCAGACCTTGCGTGAAAATTCTTTTTCAATGATAAAAACCCACCTCTTTCCACCAAAAAACCTTTCAGGGGATCGTTTGCAACCGTTTGGCACCGTTTTTGAGTGAATTGCAGAACGTCAGATTTTTGCTGAAATTGTGACCGCGCGGCTTAGGGATTTTTTTTTAAAAAAAGTTTTTCAGACCTTGCCTGAAAATTCTTTTTCAATGATAAAAACCCATCTCTTTCCACCAAAAAACCTTTCAGGGGATCGTTTGCAACAGTTGGGAACCATTTTTGAGTGAATTCCAGAACGTCAGATTTTTGCTGAAATTGTGACCGTGTGGCTTAGGGATTTTTTCAAAACAGGTTTTTCAGATCTTGCGTGAAAATTCTTTTTCAATGATAAAAACCCATCTCTTTCCACCGAAAAACCTTTCAGGGGATCGTTTGCAACAGTTTGGCACCGTTTTTGAGTGAATTCCAGAACGTCAGATTTTTGCTGAAATTGTGACCGCGCGGCTTAGGGATTTTTTCAAAAAAAAGTTGTTCAGACCTTGTAGGCTAATTCTGTTTCAATGATAAAAACCCATCTCTTTCCACTGAAAAATCTTTCAGGGCATCGTTTGCAATAGTTTGGCACCATTTTTGAGTGAATTCCAGAACATCATATTTTTCCTGAAATTGTGACCGCGCGGCTTAGGGATTTTTTCAAAAAAAAGTTTTTCAGACCTTGCGGGCTAATTCTGTTTCAATGATAAAAACCCATCTGTTTCCACTGAAAAACCATTCAGGGGATTGTTTGCAACAGTTTGGCACCATTTTTGAGTGAATTCCAGAACGTCAGATTTTTGCTGAAATTGTGACCGCGCGGCTTAGGGATTTTTATTAAAAAAAGTTTTTCAGACCTTGCATGAAAATTCTTTTTTAATGATAAAAACCCATCTCTTTCCACCGAAAAACCTTTCAGGGGATCGTTTGCAACAGTTTGGCACCATTTTTGAATGAATTCCAGAACGTCAGATTTTTGCCGAAATTGTGACCGCGCGGCTTAGGGATTTTTTCAAAAAAAAGTTGTTCAGACCTTGCGGGCTGATTCTGTTTCAATGATAAAAACCCATCTCTTTCCACTGAAAAACCTTTCAGGGGATCGTTTGCAACAGTTTGGCACCATTTTTGAGTGAATTCCAGAACGTCAGATTTTTGCTGAAATTGTGACCGCGCGGCTTAGGGATTTTTCTTAAAAAAAGTTTTTCAGACCTTGCATGCAAATTCTATTTCAATGATAAAAACCCATCTCTTTCCACCGAAAAACCTTTCAGGGGATCGTTTGCAACAGTTTGGCACCATTTTTGAGTGAATTCCAGAACGTCAGATTTTTGCTGAAATTCTGACCGCGCGGCTTAGGGATTTTTTTTTTAAAAAAGTATTTCAGACCTTGCGTGAGAATTCTTTTTCAATGATAAAAACCCATCTCTTTCCACCAAAAAACCTTTCAGGGGATCGTTTGCAACCGTTTGGCACCGTTTTTGAGTGAATTCCAGAACGTCAGATTTTTGCTGAAATTGTGACCGCGCGGCTTAGGGATTTTTTCAAAAAAAAGTTTTTCAGACCTTGCCTGAAAATTCTTTTTCAATGATAAAAACCCATCTCTTTCCACCAAAAAACCTTTCAGGGGATCGTTTGCAACAGTTGGGCACCATTTTTGAGTGAATTCCAGAACGTCAGATTTTTGCTGAAATTGTGACCGCGCGGCTTAGGGATTTTTTTAAAAAAGGTTTTTCAGACCTTGCATGAAAATTCTTTTTGAATGATAAAAACCCATCTCTTTCCACCGAAAAACCTTTCAGGGGATCGTTTCCAACAGTTTGGCACCGTTTTTGAGTGAATTCCAAAACGTCAGATTTTTGCTGAAATTGTGACCGCGCGGTTTAGGGATTTTTTTTAAAAAAAGTTGTTCAGACCTTGCGGGCTAATTCTGTTTCAATGATAAAAACCCATCTCTTTCCACTGAAAAATCTTTCAGGGCATCGTTTGCAATAGTTTGGCACCATTTTTGAGTGAATTCCAGAACATCATATTTTTCCTGAAATTGTGACCGCGCGGCTTAGGGATTTTTTCAAAAAAAAGTTTTTCAGACCTTGCGGGCTAATTCTGTTTCAATGATAAAAACCCATCTGTTTCCACTGAAAAACCATTCAGGGGATTGTTTGCAACAGTTTGGCACCATTTTTGAGTGAATTCCAGAACGTCAGATTTTTGCTGAAATTGTGACCGCGCGGCTTAGGGATTTTTATTAAAAAAAGTTTTTCAGACCTTGCATGAAAATTCTTTTTTAATGATAAAAACCCATCTCTTTCCACCGAAAAACCTTTCAGGGGATCGTTTGCAACAGTTTGGCACCATTTTTGAATGAATTCCAGAACGTCAGATTTTTGCCGAAATTGTGACCGCGCGGCTTAGGGATTTTTTCAAAAAAAAGTTGTTCAGACCTTGCGGGCTGATTCTGTTTCAATGATAAAAACCCATCTCTTTCCACTGAAAAACCTTTCAGGGGATCGTTTGCAACAGTTTGGCACCATTTTTGAGTGAATTCCAGAACGTCAGATTTTTGCTGAAATTGTGACCGCGCGGCTTAGGGATTTTTCTTAAAAAAAGTTTTTCAGACCTTGCATGCAAATTCTATTTCAATGATAAAAACCCATCTCTTTCCACCGAAAAACCTTTCAGGGGATCGTTTGCAACAGTTTGGCACCATTTTTGAGTGAATTCCAGAACGTCAGATTTTTGCTGAAATTCTGACCGCGCGGCTTAGGGATTTTTTTTTTAAAAAAGTATTTCAGACCTTGCGTGAGAATTCTTTTTCAATGATAAAAACCCATCTCTTTCCACCAAAAAACCTTTCAGGGGATCGTTTGCAACCGTTTGGCACCGTTTTTGAGTGAATTCCAGAACGTCAGATTTTTGCTGAAATTGTGACCGCGCGGCTTAGGGATTTTTTCAAAAAAAAGTTTTTCAGACCTTGCCTGAAAATTCTTTTTCAATGATAAAAACCCATCTCTTTCCACCAAAAAACCTTTCAGGGGATCGTTTGCAACAGTTGGGCACCATTTTTGAGTGAATTCCAGAACGTCAGATTTTTGCTGAAATTGTGACCGCGCGGCTTAGGGATTTTTTTAAAAAAGGTTTTTCAGACCTTGCATGAAAATTCTTTTTGAATGATAAAAACCCATCTCTTTCCACCGAAAAACCTTTCAGGGGATCGTTTCCAACAGTTTGGCACCGTTTTTGAGTGAATTCCAAAACGTCAGATTTTTGCTGAAATTGTGACCGCGCGGTTTAGGGATTTTTTTTAAAAAAAGTTGTTCAGACCTTGCGGGCTAATTCTGTTTCAATGATAAAAACCCATCTGTTTCCACTGAAAAACCTTTCAGGGCATCGTTTGCAATAGTTTGGCACCATTTTTGAGTGAATTCCAGAACATCATATTTTTCCTGAAATTGTGACCGCGCGGCTAAGGATTTTTTTAAAAAAAAAGTTTTTCAGACCTTGCGTGAAAATTCTTTTTCAATGATAAAAACCCACCTCTTTCCACCAAAAAACCTTTCAGGGGATCGTTTGCAACCGTTTGGCACCGTTTTTGAGTGAATTGCAGAACGTCAGATTTTTGCTGAAATTGTGACCGCGCGGCTTAGGGATTTTTTTAAAAAAAAGTATTTCAGACCTTGCGTGAGAATTCTTTTTCAATGATAAAAACCCACCTCTTTCCACCAAAAAACCTTTCAGGGGATCGTTTGCAACCGTTTGGCACCGTTTTTGAGTGAATTGCAGAACGTCAGATTTTTGCTGAAATTGTGACCGCGCGGCTTAGGGATTTTTTCCAAAAATTGTTGTTCAGACCTTGTGGGCTAATTCTGTTTCCATGATAAAAACCCATCTCTTTCCACCAAAAAACCTTTCAGGGGATCGTTTGCAACAGTTGGGCACCATTTTTGAGTGAATTCCAGAACGTCAGATTTTTGCTGAAATTGTGACCGCGCGGCTTAGGGATTTTTTCAAAAAAGGTTTTTCAGACCTTGCATGAAAATTCTTTTTCAATGATAAAAACCCATCTCTTTCCACCGAAAAACCTTTCAGGGGATCGTTTCCAACAGTTTGGCACCGTTTTTGAGTGAATTCCAAAACGTCAGATTTTTGCTGAAATTGTGACCGCGCGGTTTAGGGATTTTTTTAAAAAAAAGTTTTTCAGACCTTGCGTGAAAATTCTTTTTCAATGATAAAAACCCACCTCTTTCCACCAAAAAACCTTTCAGGGGATCGTTTGCAACCGTTTGGCATCGTTTTTGAGTGAATTGCAGAACGTCAGATTTTTGCTGAAATTGTGACCGCGCGGCTTAGGGATTTTTTTTTTAAAAAAGTTTTTCAGACCTTGCCTGAAAATTCTTTTTCAATGATAAAAACCCATCTCTTTCCACCAAAAAACCTTTCAGGGGATCGTTTGCAACAGTTGGGAACCATTTTTGAGTGAATTCCAGAACGTCAGATTTTTGCTGAAATTGTGACCGTGTGGCTTAGGGATTTTTTCAAAACAGGTTTTTCAGATCTTGCGTGAAAATTCTTTTTCAATGATAAAAACCCATCTCTTTCCACCGAAAAACCTTTCAGGGGATCGTTTGCAACAGTTTGGCACCATTTTTGAGTGAATTCCAGAACGTCAGATTTTTGCTGAAATTCTGACCGCGCGGCTTAGGGATTTTTTTTTTTTAAAAGTATTTCAGACCTTGCGTGAGAATTCTTTTTCAATGATAAAAACCCATCTCTTTCCACCAAAAAACCTTTCAGGGGATCGTTTGCAACCGTTTGGCACCGTTTTTGAGTGAATTCCAGAACGTCAGATTTTTGCTGAAATTGTGACCGCGCGGCTTAGGGATTTTTTCAAAAAAAAGTTTTTCAGACCTTGCCTGAAAATTCTTTTTCAATGATAAAAACCCATCTCTTTCCACCAAAAAACCTTTCAGGGGATCGTTTGCAACAGTTGGGCACCATTTTTGAGTGAATTCCAGAACGTCAGATTTTTGCTGAAATTGTGACCGCGCGGCTTAGGGATTTTTTTAAAAAAGGTTTTTCAGACCTTGCATGAAAATTCTTTTTGAATGATAAAAACCCATCTCTTTCCACCGAAAAACCTTTCAGGGGATCGTTTCCAACAGTTTGGCACCGTTTTTGAGTGAATTCCAAAACGTCAGATTTTTGCTGAAATTGTGACCGCGCGGTTTAGGGATTTTTTTTAAAAAAAGTTGTTCAGACCTTGCGGGCTAATTCTGTTTCAATGATAAAAACCCATCTGTTTCCACTGAAAAACCTTTCAGGGCATCGTTTGCAATAGTTTGGCACCATTTTTGAGTGAATTCCAGAACATCATATTTTTCCTGAAATTGTGACCGCGCGGCTAAGGATTTTTTTAAAAAAAAAGTTTTTCAGACCTTGCGTGAAAATTCTTTTTCAATGATAAAAACCCACCTCTTTCCACCAAAAAACCTTTCAGGGGATCGTTTGCAACCGTTTGGCACCGTTTTTGAGTGAATTGCAGAACGTCAGATTTTTGCTGAAATTGTGACCGCGCGGCTTAGGGATTTTTTTAAAAAAAAGTATTTCAGACCTTGCGTGAGAATTCTTTTTCAATGATAAAAACCCACCTCTTTCCACCAAAAAACCTTTCAGGGGATCGTTTGCAACCGTTTGGCACCGTTTTTGAGTGAATTGCAGAACGTCAGATTTTTGCTGAAATTGTGACCGCGCGGCTTAGGGATTTTTTCCAAAAATTGTTGTTCAGACCTTGTGGGCTAATTCTGTTTCCATGATAAAAACCCATCTCTTTCCACCAAAAAACCTTTCAGGGGATCGTTTGCAACAGTTGGGCACCATTTTTGAGTGAATTCCAGAACGTCAGATTTTTGCTGAAATTGTGACCGCGCGGCTTAGGGATTTTTTCAAAAAAGGTTTTTCAGACCTTGCATGAAAATTCTTTTTCAATGATAAAAACCCATCTCTTTCCACCGAAAAACCTTTCAGGGGATCGTTTCCAACAGTTTGGCACCGTTTTTGAGTGAATTCCAAAACGTCAGATTTTTGCTGAAACTGTGACCGCGCGGTTTAGGGATTTTTTTAAAAAAAAGTTGTTCAGACCTTGCGGGCTAATTCTGTTTCAATGATAAAAACCCATCTGTTTCCACTGAAAAACCTTTCAGGGCATCGTTTGCAATAGTTTGGCACCGTTTTTGAGTGAATTCCAGAACATCATATTTTTCCTGAAATTGTGACCGCGCGGCTAAGGATTTTTTTTAAAAAAAAGTTTTTCAGACCTTGCGTGAAAATTCTTTTTCAATGATAAAAACCCACCTCTTTCCACCAAAAAACCTTTCAGGGGATCGTTTGCAACCGTTTGGCACCGTTTTTGAGTGAATTGCAGAACGTCAGATTTTTGCTGAAATTGTGACCGTGTGGCTTAGGGATTTTTTCAAAACAGGTTTTTCAGATCTTGCGTGAAAATTCTTTTTCAATGATAAAAACCCATCTCTTTCCACCGAAAAACCTTTCAGGGGATCGTTTGCAACAGTTTGGCACCGTTTTTGAGTGAATTCCAGAACGTCAGATTTTTGCTGAAATTGTGACCGCGCGGCTTAGGGATTTTTTCAAAAAAAAGTTGTTCAGACCTTGTAGGCTAATTCTGTTTCAATGATAAAAACCCATCTCTTTCCACTGAAAAATCTTTCAGGGCATCGTTTGCAATAGTTTGGCACCATTTTTGAGTGAATTCCAGAACATCATATTTTTCCTGAAATTGTGACCGCGCGGCTTAGGGATTTTTTCAAAAAAAAGTTTTTCAGACCTTGCGGGCTAATTCTGTTTCAATGATAAAAACCCATCTGTTTCCACTGAAAAACCATTCAGGGGATTGTTTGCAACAGTTTGGCACCATTTTTGAGTGAATTCCAGAACGTCAGATTTTTGCTGAAATTGTGACCGCGCGGCTTAGGGATTTTTATTAAAAAAAGTTTTTCAGACCTTGCATGAAAATTCTTTTTCAATGATAAAAACCCATCTCTTTCCACCGAAAAACCTTTCAGGGGATCGTTTGCAACAGTTTGGCACCATTTTTGAATGAATTCCAGAACGTCAGATTTTTGCCGAAATTGTGACCGCGCGGCTTAGGGATTTTTTCAAAAAAAAGTTGTTCAGACCTTGCGGGCTGATTCTGTTTCAATGATAAAAACCCATCTCTTTCCACTGAAAAACCTTTCAGAGGATCGTTTGCAACAGTTTGGCACCATTTTTGAGTGAATTCCAGAACGTCAGATTTTTGCTGAAATTGTGACCGCGCGGCTTAGGGATTTTTCTTAAAAAAAGTTTTTCAGACCTTGCATGAAAATTCTATTTCAATGATAAAAACCCATCTCTTTCCACCGAAAAACCTTTCAGGGGATCGTTTGCAACAGTTTGGCACCATTTTTGAGTGAATTCCAGAACGTCAGATTTTTGCTGAAATTCTGACCGCGCGGCTTAGGGATTTTTTTTTTTAAAAAGTATTTCAGACCTTGCGTGAGAATTCTTTTTCAATGATAAAAACCCATCTCTTTCCACCAAAAAACCTTTCAGGGGATCGTTTGCAACCGTTTGGCACCGTTTTTGAGTGAATTCCAGAACGTCAGATTTTTGCTGAAATTGTGACCGCGCGGCTTAGGGATTTTTTCAAAAAAAAGTTTTTCAGACCTTGCCTGAAAATTCTTTTTCAATGATAAAAACCCATCTCTTTCCACCAAAAAACCTTTCAGGGGATCGTTTGCAACAGTTGGGCACCATTTTTGAGTGAATTCCAGAACGTCAGATTTTTGCTGAAATTGTGACTGCGCGGCTTAGGGATTTTTTTAAAAAAGGTTTTTCAGACCTTGCATGAAAATTCTTTTTGAATGATAAAAACCCATCTCTTTCCACCGAAAAACCTTTCAGGGGATCGTTTCCAACAGTTTGGCACCGTTTTTGAGTGAATTCCAAAACGTCAGATTTTTGCTGAAATTGTGACCGCGCGGTTTAGGGATTTTTTTTAAAAAAAGTTGTTCAGACCTTGCGGGCTAATTCTGTTTCAATGATAAAAACCCATCTGTTTCCACTGAAAAACCTTTCAGGGCATCGTTTGCAATAGTTTGGCACCATTTTTGAGTGAATTCCAGAACATCATATTTTTCCTGAAATTGTGACCGCGCGGCTAAGGATTTTTTTTAAAAAAAAGTTTTTCAGACCTTGCGTGAAAATTCTTTTTCAATGATAAAAACCCACCTCTTTCCACCAAAAAACCTTTCAGGGGATCGTTTGCAACCGTTTGGCACCGTTTTTGAGTGAATTGCAGAACGTCAGATTTTTGCTGAAATTGTGACCGCGCGGCTTAGGGATTTTTTTAAAAAAAAGTATTTCAGACCTTGCGTGAGAATTCTTTTTCAATGATAAAAACCCACCTCTTTCCACCAAAAAACCTTTCAGGGGATCGTTTGCAACCGTTTGGCACCGTTTTTGAGTGAATTGCAGAACGTCAGATTTTTGCTGAAATTGTGACCGCGCGGCTTAGGGATTTTTTCCAAAAATTGTTGTTCAGACCTTGTGGGCTAATTCTGTTTCCATGATAAAAACCCATCTCTTTCCACCAAAAAACCTTTCAGGGGATCGTTTGCAACAGTTGGGCACCATTTTTGAGTGAATTCCAGAACGTCAGATTTTTGCTGAAATTGTGACCGCGCGGCTTAGGGATTTTTTCAAAAAAGGTTTTTCAGACCTTGCATGAAAATTCTTTTTCAATGATAAAAACCCATCTCTTTCCACCGAAAAACCTTTCAGGGGATCGTTTCCAACAGTTTGGCACCGTTTTTGAGTGAATTCCAAAACGTCAGATTTTTGCTGAAATTGTGACCGCGCGGTTTAGGGATTTTTTTAAAAAAAAGTTGTTCAGACCTTGCGGGCTAATTCTGTTTCAATGATAAAAACCCATCTGTTTCCACTGAAAAACCTTTCAGGGCATCGTTTGCAATAGTTTGGCACCATTTTTGAGTGAATTCCAGAACATCATATTTTTCCTGAAATTGTGACCGCGCGGCTAAGGATTTTTTTTAAAAAAAAGTTTTTCAGACCTTGCCTGAAAATTCTTTTTCAATGATAAAAACCCATCTCTTTCCACCAAAAAACCTTTCAGGGGATCGTTTGCAACAGTTGGGAACCATTTTTGAGTGAATTCCAGAACGTCAGATTTTTGCTGAAATTGTGACCGTGTGGCTTAGGGATTTTTTCAAAACAGGTTTTTCAGATCTTGCGTGAAAATTCTTTTTCAATGATAAAAACCCATCTCTTTCCACCGAAAAACCTTTCAGGGGATCGTTTGCAACAGTTTGGCACCGTTTTTGAGTGAATTCCAGAACGTCAGATTTTTGCTGAAATTGTGACCGCGCGGCTTAGGGATTTTTTCAAAAAAAAGTTGTTCAGACCTTGCGGGCTGATTCTGTTTCAATGATAAAAACCCATCTCTTTCCACTGAAAAACCTTTCAGGGGATCGTTTGCAACAGTTTGGCACCATTTTTGAGTGAATTCCAGAACGTCAGATTTTTGCTGAAATTGTGACCGCGCGGCTTAGGGATTTTTCTTAAAAAAAGTTTTTCAGACCTTGCATGAAAATTCTATTTCAATGATAAAAACCCATCTCTTTCCACCGAAAAACCTTTCAGGGGATCGTTTGCAACAGTTTGGCACCATTTTTGAGTGAATTCCAGAACGTCAGATTTTTGCTGAAATTCTGACCGCGCGGCTTAGGGATTTTTTTTTTTAAAAAGTATTTCAGACCTTGCGTGAGAATTCTTTTTCAATGATAAAAACCCATCTCTTTCCACCAAAAAACCTTTCAGGGGATCGCTTGCAACCGTTTGGCACCGTTTTTGAGTGAATTCCAGAACGTCAGATTTTTGCTGAAATTGTGACCGCGCGGCTTAGGGATTTTTTCAAAAAAAAGTTTTTCAGACCTTGCCTGAAAATTCTTTTTCAATGATAAAAACCCATCTCTTTCCACCAAAAAACCTTTCAGGGGATCGTTTGCAACAGTTGGGCACCATTTTTGAGTGAATTCCAGAACGTCAGATTTTTGCTGAAATTGTGACCGCGCGGCTTAGGGATTTTTTAAAAAAAGGTTTTTCAGACCTTGCATGAAAATTCTTTTTGAATGATAAAAACCCATCTCTTTCCACCGAAAAACCTTTCAGGGGATCGTTTCCAACAGTTTGGCACCGTTTTTGAGTGAATTCCAAAACGTCAGATTTTTGCTGAAATTGTGACCGCGCGGTTTAGGGATTTTTTTTAAAAAAAGTTGTTCAGACCTTGCGGGCTAATTCTGTTTCAATGATAAAAACCCATCTGTTTCCACTGAAAAACCTTTCAGGGCATCGTTTGCAATAGTTTGGCACCATTTTTGAGTGAATTCCAGAACATCATATTTTTCCTGAAATTGTGACCGCGCGGCTAAGGATTTTTTTTAAAAAAAAGTTTTTCAGACCTTGCGTGAAAATTCTTTTTCAATGATAAAAACCCACCTCTTTCCACCAAAAAACCTTTCAGGGGATCGTTTGCAACCGTTTGGCACCGTTTTTGAGTGAATTGCAGAACGTCAGATTTTTGCTGAAATTGTGACCGCGCGGCTTAGGGATTTTTTTAAAAAAAAGTATTTCAGACCTTGCGTGAGAATTCTTTTTCAATGATAAAAACCCACCTCTTTCCACCAAAAAACCTTTCAGGGGATCGTTTGCAACCGTTTGGCACCGTTTTTGAGTGAATTGCAGAACGTCAGATTTTTGCTGAAATTGTGACCGCGCGGCTTAGGGATTTTTTCCAAAAATTGTTGTTCAGACCTTGTGGGCTAATTCTGTTTCCATGATAAAAACCCATCTCTTTCCAACGAAAAACCTTTCAGGGGATTAAGTGCAACAGTTTGGCACCGTTTTTGAGTGAATTGCAGAACGTCAGATTTTTCCTGAAATTGTGACCGCGCGGCTTAGGGATTTTTTCAAAAAAAAGTTGTTCAGACCTTGCGGGCTAATTCTGTTTCAATGATAAAAACCCATCTGTTTCCACTGAAAAACCATTCAGGGGATTGTTTGCAACAGTTTGGCACCATTTTTGAGTGAATTCCAGAACGTCAGATTTTTGCTGAAATTGTGACCGCGCGGCTTAGGGATTTTTATTAAAAAAAGTTTTTCAGACCTTGCATGAAAATTCTTTTTCAATGATAAAAACCCATCTCTTTCCACCGAAAAACCTTTCAGGGGATCGTTTGCAACAGTTTGGCAGCATTTTTGAGTGAATTCCAGAACGTCAGATTTTTGCTGAAATTGTGACCGCACGGCTTAGGGATTTTTCTTAAAAAAAGTTTTTCAGACCTTGCATGAAAATTCTATTTCAATGATAAAAACCCATCTCTATCCACCGAAAAACCTTTCAGGGGATCGTTTGCAACAGTTTGGCACCATTTTTGAGTGAATTCCAGAACGTCAGATTTTTGCTGAAATTGTGACCGCGCGGCTTAGGGATTTTTTTTAAAAAAAGTATTTCAGACCTTGCGTGAGAATTCTTTTTCAATGATAAAAACCCATCTCTTTCCACCAAAAAACCTTTCAGGGGATCGTTTGCAACCGTTTGGCACCGTTTTTGAGTGAATTCCAGAACGTCAGATTTTTGCTGAAATTGTGACCGCGCGGCTTAGGGATTTTTTCAAAAAAAAGTTTTTCACACCTTGCCTGAAAATTCTTTTTCAATGATAAAAACCCATCTCTTTCCACCAAAAAACCTTTCAGGGGATCGTTTGCAACAGTTGGGCACCATTTTTGAGTGAATTCCAGAACGTCAGATTTTTGCTGAAATTGTGACCGCGCGGCTTAGGGATTTTTTCAAAAAAGGTTTTTCAGACCTTGCATGAAAATTCTTTTTCAATGGTAAAACCCATCTCTTTCCACCGAAAAACCTTTCAGGGGATCGTTTGCAACAGTTTGGCACCATTTTTGAGTGAATTCCAGAACGTCAGATTTTTGCCGAAATTGTGACCGCGCGGCTTAGGGATTTTTTCAAAAAAAAGTTGTTCAGACCTTGCGGGCTGATTCTGTTTCAATGATAAAAACCCATCTCTTTCCACTGAAAAACCTTTCAGGGGATCGTTTGCAACAGTTTGGCACCATTTTTGAGTGAATTCCAGAACGTCAGATTTTTGCTGAAATTGTGACCGCGCGGCTTAGGGATTTTTCTTAAAAAAAGTTTTTCAGACCTTGCATGAAAATTCTATTTCAATGATAAAAACCCATCTCTTTCCACCGAAAAACCTTTCAGGGGATCGTTTGCAACAGTTTGGCACCATTTTTGAGTGAATTCCAGAACGTCAGATTTTTGCTGAAATTGTGACCGCGCGGCTTAGGGTTTTTTTTTAAAAAAAGTATTTCAGACGTTGCGTGAGAATTCTTTTTCAATGATAAAAACCCATCTCTTTCCACCAAAAAAACCTTTCAGGGGATCGTTTGCAACCGTTTGGCACCGTTTTTGAGTGAATTCCAGAACGTCAGATTTTTGCTGAAATTGTGACCGCGCGGCTTAGGGATTTTTTCAAAAAAAAGTTTTTCAGACCTTGCCTGAAAATTCTTTTTCAATGATAAAAACCCATCTCTTTCCACCAAAAAACCTTTCAGGGGATCGTTTGCAACAGTTTGGCACCGTTTTTGAGTGAATTGCAGAACGTCAGATTTTTGCTGAAATTGTGACCGCGCGGCTTAGGGATTTTTTTTAAAAAAAGTATTTCAGACCATGCGTGAGAATTCTTTTTCAATGATAAAAACCCACCTCTTTCCACCAAAAAACCTTTCAGGGGATCGTTTGCAACAGTTGGGCACCATTTTTGAGTGAATTCCAGAACGTCAGATTTTTGCTGAAATTGTGACCGCGCGGCTTAGGGATTTTTTCAAAAAAGGTTTTTCAGACCTTGGGTGAAAATTCTTTTTCAATGATAAAAACCCATCTCTTTCCACCGAAAAACCTTTCAGGGGATCGTTTGCAACAGTTTGGCACCGTTTTTGAGTGAATTCCAGAACGTCAGATTTTTGCTGAAATTGTGACCGCGCGGCTTAGGGATTTTTTCAAAAAAAAGTTGTTCAGACCTTGTGGGCTAATTCTGTTTCAATGATAAAAACCCATCTCTTTCCACTGAAAAACCTTTCAGGGCATCGTTTGCAATAGTTTGGCACCATTTTTGAGTGAATTCCAATACATCATATTTTTCCTGAAATTGTGACCGCGCGGCTTAGGGATTTTTTCAAAAAACAGTTGTTCAGACCTTGCGGGCTAATTCTGTTTCAATGATAAAAACCCATCTGTTTCCACTGAAAAACCATTCAGGGGATTGTTTGCAACAGTTTGGCACCATTTTTGAGTGAATTCCAGAACGTCAGATTTTTGCCAAAATTGTGACCGCGCGGCTTAGGGATTTTTTTAAAAAAAAGTTGTTCAGACCTTGCGGGCTGATTCTGTTTCAATGATAAAAACCCATCTCTTTCCACCAAAAAACCTTTCAGGGGATCGTTTGCAACCGTTTTTGAGTGAATTGCAGAACGTCAGATTTTTGCTGAATTTGTGACCGCGCGGCTTAAGGATTTTTTCAAGAAAATGTTTTTCAGACCTTGCCTGAAAATTCTTTTTCAATGATAAAAACCCATCTCTTTCCACCAAAAAACCTTTCAGGGGATCGTTTGCAACAGTTGGGCACCATTTTTGAGTGAATTCCAGAACGTCAGATTTTTGCTGAAATAGTGACCGCGCGGCTTAGGGATTTTTCTTAAAAAAAGTTTTTCAGACCTTGCATGAAAATTCTATTTCAATGATAAAAACCCATCTCTTTCCACCGAAAAACCTTTCAGGGGATCGTTTGCAACAGTTTGGCACCATTTTTGAGTGAATTCCAGAACATCAGATTTTTGCTGAAATTGTGACCGCGCGGCTTAGGGATTTTTTTTTAAAAAAGTATTTCAGACCTTGCGTGAGAATTCTTTTTCAATGATAAAAACCCATCTCTTTCCACCAAAAAACCTTGCAGGGGATCGTTTGCAACCGTTTGGCACCGTTTTTGAGTCAATTGCAGAACGTCAGATTTTTGCTGGAATTGTGACCGCGCGGCTTAGGGATTTTTTCAAAAAAAAGTTGTTCAGACCTTGCGGGCTGATTCTGTTTCAATGATAAAAACCCATCTCTTTCCACTGAAAAACCTTTCAGGGGATCGTTTGCAACAGTTTGGCACCATTTTTGAGTGAATTCCAGAACGTCAGATTTTTGCTGAAATTGTGACCGCGCGGCTTAGGGATTTTTCTTAAAAAAAGTTTTTCAGACCTTGCATGAAAATTCTATTTCAATGATAAAAACCCATCTCTTTCCACCGAAAAACCTTTCAGGGGATCGTTTGCAACAGTTTGGCACCATTTTTGAGTGAATTCCAGAACGTCAGATTTTTGCTGAAATTGTGACCGCGCGGCTTAGGGTTTTTTTTAAAAAAAAGTATTTCAGACGTTGCGTGAGAATTCTTTTTCAATGATAAAAACCCATCTCTTTCCACCAAAAAAACCTTTCAGGGGATCGTTTGCAACCGTTTGGCACCGTTTTTGAGTGAATTCCAGAACGTCAGATTTTTGCTGAAATTGTGACCGCGCGGCTTAGGGATTTTTTCAAAAAAAAGTTTTTCAGACCTTGCCTGAAAATTCTTTTTCAATGATAAAAACCCATCTCTTTCCACCAAAAAACCTTTCAGGGGATCGTTTGCAACAGTTTGGCACCGTTTTTGAGTGAATTGCAGAACGTCAGATTTTTGCTGAAATTGTGACCGCGCGGCTTAGGGATTTTTTTTAAAAAAAGTATTTCAGACCATGCGTGAGAATTCTTTTTCAATGATAAAAACCCACCTCTTTCCACCAAAAAACCTTTCAGGGGATCGTTTGCAACAGTTGGGCACCATTTTTGAGTGAATTCCAGAACGTCAGATTTTTGCTGAAATTGTGACCGCGCGGCTTAGGGATTTTTTCAAAAAAGGTTTTTCAGACCTTGCGTGAAAATTCTTTTTCAATGATAAAAACCCATCTCTTTCCACCGAAAAACCTTTCAGGGGATCGTTTGCAACAGTTTGGCACCGTTTTTGAGTGAATTCCAGAACGTCAGATTTTTGCTGAAATTGTGACCGCGCGGCTTAGGGATTTTTTCAAAAAAAAGTTGTTCAGACCTTGTGGGCTAATTCTGTTTCAATGATAAAAACCCATCTCTTTCCACTGAAAAACCTTTCAGGGCATCGTTTGCAATAGTTTGGCACCATTTTTGAGTGAATTCCAATACATCATATTTTTCCTGAAATTGTGACCGCGCGGCTTAGGGATTTTTTCAAAAAAAAGTTGTTCAGACCTTGCGGGCTAATTCTGTTTCAATGATAAAAACCCATCTGTTTCCACTGAAAAACCATTCAGGGGATTGTTTGCAACAGTTTGGCACCATTTTTGAGTGAATTCCAGAACGTCAGATTTTTGCCAAAATTGTGACCGCGCGGCTTAGGGATTTTTTTAAAAAAAAGTTGTTCAGACCTTGCGGGCTGATTCTGTTTCAATGATAAAAACCCATCTCTTTCCACCAAAAAACCTTTCAGGGGATCGTTTGCAACCGTTTTTGAGTGAATTGCAGAACGTCAGATTTTTGCTGAATTTGTGACCGCGCGGCTTAAGGATTTTTTCAAGAAAATGTTTTTCAGACCTTGCCTGAAAATTCTTTTTCAATGATAAAAACCCATCTCTTTCCACCAAAAAACCTTTCAGGGGATCGTTTGCAACAGTTGGGCACCATTTTTGAGTGAATTCCAGAACGTCAGATTTTTGCTGAAATAGTGACCGCGCGGCTTAGGGATTTTTCTTAAAAAAAGTTTTTCAGACCTTGCATGAAAATTCTATTTCAATGATAAAAACCCATCTCTTTCCACCGAAAAACCTTTCAGGGGATCGTTTGCAACAGTTTGGCACCATTTTTGAGTGAATTCCAGAACATCAGATTTTTGCTGAAATTGTGACCGCGCGGCTTAGGGATTTTTTTAAAAAAAAGTATTTCAGACCTTGCGTGAGAATTCTTTTTCAATGATAAAAACCCATCTCTTTCCACCAAAAAACCTTGCAGGGGATCGTTTGCAACCGTTTGGCACCGTTTTTGAGTCAATTGCAGAACGTCAGATTTTTGCTGAAATTGTGACCGCGCGGCTTAGGGATTTTTTCAAAAAAAAGTTGTTCAGACCTTGCGGGCTGATTCTGTTTCAATGATAAAAACCCATCTCTTTCCACTGAAAAACCTTTCAGGGCATCGTTTGCAATAGTTTGGCACCATTTTTGAGTGAATTCCAGAACATCATATTTTTCCTGAAATTGTGACCGCGCGGCTTAGGGATTTTTTCAAAAAAATGTTTTTCAGACCTTGCGTGAAAATTCTTTTTCAAAGATAAAAACCCATCTCTTTCCACCAAAAAACCTTTTAGGGGATCGTTTGCAACCGTTTGGCACCGTTTTTGAGTGAATTCCAGAACGTCAGATTTTGCCTAGGGATTTTTTCAAAAAAAAGTTTTTCAGACCTTGCCTGAAAATTCTTTTTCAAAGATAAAAACCCATCTCTTTCCACCAAAAAACCTTTTAGGGGATCGTTTGCAACCGTTTGGCACCGTTTTTGAGTGAATTCCAGAACGTCAGATTTTTGCCGAAATTGTGACCGCGCGGCTTAGGGATTTTTTCAAAAAAAAGTTGTTCAGACCTTGCGGGCTGATTCTGTTTCAATGATAAAAACCCATCTCTTTCCACCAAAAAACCTTTCAGGGGATCGTTTGCAACCGTTTGGCACCGTTTTTGAGTGAATTGCAGAACGTCAGATTTTTGCTGACATTGTGACCGCGCGGCTTAAGGATTTTTTCAAAAAAACGTTTTTCAGACCTTGCCTGAAAATTCTATTTCAATGATAAAAACCCATCTCTTTCCACCGAAAAACCTTTCAGGGGATCGTTTGCAACAGTTTGGCACCATTTTTGAGTGAATTGCAGAACGTCAGATTTTTGCTGAAATTGTGACCGCGCGGCTTAGGGATTTTTTTTTAAAAAAGTATTTCAGACCTTGCGTGAGAATTCTTTTTCAATGATAAAAACCCATCTCTTTCCACCAAAAAACCTTTCAGGGGATCGTTTGCAACCGTTTGGCACCGTTTTTGAGTGAGTTGCAGAACGTCAGATTTTTGCTGAAATTGTGACCGCGCGGATTAGGGATTTTTTTTAAAAAAAGTTTTTCAGACCTTGCCTGAAAATTCTTTTTCAATGATAAAAACCCATCTCTTTCCACCAAAAAACCTTTCAGGGGATCGTTTGCAACAGTTGGGCACCATTTTTGAGTGAATTCCAGAACGTCAGATTTTTGCTGAAATTGTGACCGCGCGGCTTAGGGATTTTTTCAAAAAAGGTTTTTCAGACCTTGCGTGAAAATTCCTTTTCAATGATAAAAACCTATCTCTTTCCACCGAAAAACCTTTGAGGGGATCGTTTGCAACAGTTTGGCACCGTTTTTGAGTGAATTCCAGAACGTCAGATTTTTGCTGAAATTGTGACCGCGCGGCTTAGGGATTTTTTCAAAAAAAAGTTGTTCAGACCTTGTGGGCTAATTCTGTTTCAATGATAAAAACCCATCTCTTTCCACTGAAAAACCTTTCAGGGCATCGTTTGCAATAGTTTGGCACCATTTTTGAGTGAATTCCAATACATCATATTTTTCCTGAAATTGTGACCGCGCGGCTTAGGGATTTTTTCAAAAAAAAGTTGTTCAGACCTTGCGGGCTAATTCTGTTTCAATGATAAAAACCCATCTGTTTCCACTGAAAAACCATTCAGGGGATTGTTTGCAACAGTTTGGCACCATTTTTGAGTGAATTCCAGAACGTCAGATTTTTGCCAAAATTGTGACCGCGCGGCTTAGGGATTTTTTTTAAAAAAAGTTGTTCAGACCTTGCGGGCTGATTCTGTTTCAATGATAAAAACCCATCTCTTTCCACCAAAAAACCTTTCAGGGGATCGTTTGCAACCGTTTTTGAGTGAATTGCAGAACGTCAGATTTTTGCTGAATTTGTGACCGCGCGGCTTAAGGATTTTTTCAAGAAAATGTTTTTCAGACCTTGCCTGAAAATTCTTTTTCAATGATAAAAACCCATCTCTTTCCACCAAAAAACCTTTCAGGGGATCGTTTGCAACAGTTGGGCACCATTTTTGAGTGAATTCCAGAACGTCAGATTTTTGCTGAAATAGTGACCGCGCGGCTTAGGGATTTTTCTTAAAAAAAGTTTTTCAGACCTTGCATGAAAATTCTATTTCAATGATAAAAACCCATCTCTTTCCACCGAAAAACCTTTCAGGGGATCGTTTGCAACAGTTTGGCACCATTTTTGAGTGAATTCCAGAACATCAGATTTTTGCTGAATTTGTGACCGCGCGGCTTAAGGATTTTTTCAAGAAAATGTTTTTCAGACCTTGCCTGAAAATTCTTTTTCAATGATAAAAACCCATCTCTTTCCACCAAAAAACCTTTCAGGGGATCGTTTGCAACAGTTGGGCACCATTTTTGAGTGAATTCCAGAACGTCTGATTTTTGCTGAAATAGTGACCGCGCGGCTTAGGGATTTTTCTTAAAAAAAGTTTTTCAGACCTTGCATGAAAATTCTATTTCAATGATAAAAACCCATCTCTTTCCACCGAAAAACCTTTCAGGGGATCGTTTGCAACAGTTTGGCACCATTTTTGAGTGAATTCCAGAACATCAGATTTTTGCTGAAATTGTGACCGCGCGGCTTAGGGATTTTTTTTAAAAAAAGTATTTCAGACCTTGCGTGAGAATTCTTTTTCAATGATAAAAACCCATCTCTTTCCACCAAAAAACCTTGCAGGGGATCGTTTGCAACCGTTTGGCACCGTTTTTGAGTCAATTGCAGAACGTCAGATTTTTGCTGAAATTGTGACCGCGCGGCTTAGGGATTTTTTCAAAAAAAAGTTGTTCAGACCTTGCGGGCTGATTCTGTTTCAATGATAAAAACCCATCTCTTTCCACTGAAAAACCTTTCAGGGCATCGTTTGCAATAGTTTGGCACCATTTTTGAGTGAATTCCAGAACATCATATTTTTCCTGAAATTGTGACCGCGCGGCTTAGGGATTTTTTCAAAAAAATGTTTTTCAGACCTTGCGTGAAAATTCTTTTTCAAAGATAAAAACCCATCTCTTTCCACCAAAAAACCTTTTAGGGGATCGTTTGCAACCGTTTGGCACCGTTTTTGAGTGAATTCCAGAACGTCAGATTTTGCCTAGGGATTTTTTCAAAAAAAAGTTTTTCAGACCTTGCCTGAAAATTCTTTTTCAAAGATAAAAACCCATCTCTTTCCACCAAAAAACCTTTTAGGGGATCGTTTGCAACCGTTTGGCACCGTTTTTGAGTGAATTCCAGAACGTCAGATTTTTGCTGAAATTGTGACCGCGCGGCTTAGGGATTTTTTCAAAAAAAAAGTTGTTCAGACCTTGCGGGCTAATTCTGTTTCAATGATAAAAACCCATCTGTTTCCACTGAAAAACCATTCAGGGGATCGTTTGCAACAGTTTGGCACCATTTTTGAGTGAATTCCAGAACGTCAGATTTTTGCTGAAATTGTGACCGCGTGGCTTAGGGATTTTTTCAAAAAAAGATTTTCAGAGCTTGCGTGAAAATTCTTTTTCAATGACAAAAACCCATCTCTTTCCATCAAAAAACCTTTCAGGGGATCGTTTGCAACAGTTTGGCACCATTTTTGAGTGAATTCCAGAACATCAGATTTTTGCTGAAATTGTGACCGCGCGGCTTAGGGATTTTTTTTAAAAAAAGTATTTCAGACCTTGCGTGAGAATTCTTTTTCAATGATAAAAACCCATCTCTTTCCACCAAAAAACCTTGCAGGGGATCGTTTGCAACCGTTTGGCACCGTTTTTGAGTGAATTGCAGAACGTCAGATTTTTGCTGAAATTGTGACCGCGCGGCTTAGGGATTTTTTCAAAAAAGGTTTTTCAGACCTTGCGTGAAAATTCTTTTTCAATGATAAAAACCCATCTCTTTCCACCGAAAAACCTTTCAGGGGATCGTTTCCAACAGTTTGGCACCGTTTTTGAGTGAATTCCAGAACGTCAGATTTTTGCTGAAATTGTGACCGCGCGGTTTAGGGATTTTTTCAAAAAAAAGTTGTTCAGACCTTGCGGGCTAATTCTGTTTCAATGATAAAAACCCATCTCTTTCCACTGAAAAACCTTTCAGGGCATCGTTTGCAACCGTTTGGCACCGTTTTTGAGTGAATTGCAGAATGTCAGATTTTTGCTGAAATTGTGACCGCGCGGCTTAGGGATTTTTTTCAAAAAAAAGTTTTTCAGACCCTGCCTGAAAATTCTTTTTCAATGATAAAAACCCATCTCTTTCCACCAAAAAACCTTTCAGGGGATCGTTTGCAACAGTTGGGCACCATTTTTGAGTGAATTGCAGAACGTCAGATTTTTGCTGAAATTGTGACCGCGCGGCTTAGGGATTTTTTTAAAAAAAAGTATTTCAGACCTTGCGTGAGAATTCTTTTTCAATGATAAAAACCCATCTCTTTCCACCAAAAAACCTTTCAGGGGATCGTTTGCAACCGTTTGGCACCGTTTTTGAGTGAGTTGCAGAACGTCAGATTTTTGCTGAAATTGTGACCGCGCGGATTAGGGATTTTTTTAAAAAAAAGTTTTTCAGACCTTGCCTGAAAATTCTTTTTCAATGATAAAAACCCATCTCTTTCCACCAAAAAACCTTTCAGGGGATCGTTTGCAACAGTTGGGCACCATTTTTGAGTGAATTCCAGAACGTCAGATTTTTGCTGAAATTGTGACCGCGCGGCTTAGGGATTTTTTCAAAAAAGGTTTTTCAGACCTTGCGTGAAAATTCCTTTTCAATGATAAAAACCCATCTCTTTCCACCGAAAAACCTTTGAGGGGATCGTTTGCAACAGTTTGGCACCGTTTTTGAGTGAATACCAGAACGTCAGATTTTTGCTGAAATTGTGACCGCGCGGCTTAGGGATTTTTTCAAAAAAAAGTTGTTCAGACCTTGCGGGCTAATTCTTTTTCAATGATAAAAACCCATCTCTTTCCACTGAAAAACCTTTCAGGGCATCGTTTGCAATAGTTTGGCACCATTTTTGAGTGAATTCCAGAACATCATATTTTTCCTGAAATTGTGACCGCGCGGCTTAGGGATTTTTTCAAAAAAGGTTTTTCAGACCTTGCGTGAAAATTCTTTTTCAATGATAAAAACCCATCTCTTTCCACCGAAAAACCTTTCAGGGGATCGTTTCCAACAGTTTGGCACCGTTTTTGAGTGAATTCCAGAACATCAGATTTTTGCTGAAATTGTGACCGCGCGGTTTAGGGATTTTTTCAAAAAAAAGTTGTTCAGACCTTGCGGGCTAATTCTGTTTCAATGATAAAAACCCATCTCTTTCCACTGAAAAACCTTTCAGGGCATCGTTTGCAATAGTTTGGCACCATTTTTGAGTGAATTGCAGAATGTCAGATTTTTGCTGAAATTGTGACCGCGCGGCTTAGGGATTTTTTAAAAAAAAGTATTTCAGACCTTGCGTGAGAATTCTTTTTCAATGATAAAAACCCATCTCTTTCCACCAAAAAACCTTTCAGGGGATCGTTTGCAACCGTTTGGCACCGTTTTTGAGTGAATTGCAGAACATCAGATTTTTGCTGAAATTGTGACCGCGCGGCTTAGGGATTTTTTTCAAAAAAAAGTTTTTCAGACCCTGCCTGAAAATTCTTTTTCAATGATAAAAACCCATCTCTTTCCACCAAAAAACCTTTCAGGGGATCGTTTGCAACAGTTGGGCACCATTTTTGAGTGAATTCCAGAACGTCAGATTTTTGCTGAAATTGTGACCGCGCGGCTTAGGGATTTTTTCAAAAAAAAGTTTTTCAGACCTTGCCTGAAAATTCTTTTTCAAAGATAAAAACCCATCTCTTTCCACCAAAAAACCTTTCAGGGGATCGTTTGCAACCGTTTGGCACCGTTTTTGAGTGAATTGCAGAATGTCAGATTTTTGCTGAAATTGTGACCGCGCGGCTTAGGGATTTTTTTTAAGAAAAGTTTTTTAGACCTTGCGTGAAAATTCTTTTTCAATGATAAAAACCCATCTCTTTCCACCGAAAAACCTTTCAGGGGATCGTTTGCAACAGTTCGGCACCGTTTTTGAGTGAATACCAGAACGTCAGATTTTTGCTGAAATTGTGACCGCGCGGCTTAGGGATTTTTTTTAAAAAAAGTTTTTCAGACCTTGCGTGAAAATTCTTTTTCAATGATAAAAACCCATCTCTTTCCACTGAAAAACCTTTCAGGGCATCGTTTGCAATAGTTTGCACCATTTTTGAGTGAATTCCAGAACATCATATTTTTCCTGAAATTGTGACCGCGCGGCTTAGGGATTTTTTCAAAAAAGGTTTTTCAGACCTTGCGTGAAAATTCTTTTTCAATGATAAAAACCCATCTCTTTCCACCGAAAAACCTTTCAGGGGATCGTTTCCAACAGTTTGGCACCGTTTTTGAGTGAATTCCAGAACATCAGATTTTTGCTGAAATTGTGACCGCGCGGTTTAGGGATTTTTTCAAAAAAAAGTTGTTCAGACCTTGCGGGCTAATTCTGTTTCAATGATAAAAACCCATCTCTTTCCACTGAAAAACCTTTCAGGGCATCGTTTGCAATAGTTTGGCACCGTTTTTGAGTGAATTGCAGAATGTCAGATTTTTGCTGAAATTGTGACCGCGCGGCTTAGGGATTTTTTTTTAAAAAAGTATTTCAGACCTTGCGTGAGAATTCTTTTTCAATGATAAAAACCCATCTCTTTCCACCAAAAAACCTTTCAGGGGATCGTTTGCAACCGTTTGGCACCGTTTTTGAGTGAATTGCAGAACATCAGATTTTTGCTGAAATTGTGACCGCGCGGCTTAGGGATTTTTTTCAAAAAAAAGTTTTTCAGACCCTGCCTGAAAATTCTTTTTCAATGATAAAAACCCATCTCTTTCCACCAAAAAACCTTTCAGGGGATCGTTTGCAACAGTTGGGCACCATTTTTGAGTGAATTCCAGAACGTCAGATTTTTGCTGAAATTGTGACCGCGCGGCTTAGGGATTTTTTCAAAAAAAAGTTTTTCAGACCTTGCCTGAAAATTCTTTTTCAAAGATAAAAACCCATCTCTTTCCACCAAAAAACCTTTCAGGGGATCGTTTGCAACCGTTTGGCACCGTTTTTGAGTGAATTGCAGAATGTCAGATTTTTGCTGAAATTGTGACCGCGCGGCTTAGGGATTTTTTTTAAGAAAAGTTTTTTAGACCTTGCGTGAAAATTCTTTTTCAATGATAAAAACCCATCTCTTTCCACCGAAAAACCTTTCAGGGGATCGTTTGCAACAGTTCGGCACCGTTTTTGAGTGAATACCAGAACGTCAGATTTTTGCTGAAATTGTGACCGCGCGGCTTAGGGATTTTTTTTAAAAAAAGTTTTTCAGACCTTGCGTGAAAATTCTTTTTCAATGATAAAAACCCATCTCTTTCCACTGAAAAACCTTTCAGGGCATCGTTTGCAATAGTTTGCACCATTTTTGAGTGAATTCCAGAACATCATATTTTTCCTGAAATTGTGACCGCGCGGCTTAGGGATTTTTTCAAAAAAGGTTTTTCAGACCTTGCGTGAAAATTCTTTTTCAATGATAAAAACCCATCTCTTTCCACCGAAAAACCTTTCAGGGGATCGTTTCCAACAGTTTGGCACCGTTTTTGAGTGAATTCCAGAACATCAGATTTTTGCTGAAATTGTGACCGCGCGGTTTAGGGATTTTTTCAAAAAAAAGTTGTTCAGACCTTGCGGGCTAATTCTGTTTCAATGATAAAAACCCATCTCTTTCCACTGAAAAACCTTTCAGGGCATCGTTTGCAATAGTTTGGCACCGTTTTTGAGTGAATTGCAGAATGTCAGATTTTTGCTGAAATTGTGACCGCGCGGCTTAGGGATTTTTTTTTAAAAAAGTATTTCAGACCTTGCGTGAGAATTCTTTTTCAATGATAAAAACCCATCTCTTTCCACCAAAAAACCTTTCAGGGGATCGTTTGCAACCGTTTGGCACCGTTTTTGAGTGAATTGCAGAACATCAGATTTTTGCTGAAATTGTGACCGCGCGGCTTAGGGATTTTTTTCAAAAAAAAGTTTTTCAGACCCTGCCTGAAAATTCTTTTTCAATGATAAAAACCCATCTCTTTCCACCAAAAAAACCTTTCAGGGGATCGTTTGCAACAGTTGGGCACCATTTTTGAGTGAATTCCAGAACGTCAGATTTTTGCTGAAATTGTGACCGCGCGGCTTAGGGATTTTTTCAAAAAAAAGTTTTTCAGACCTTGCCTGAAAATTCTTTTTCAAAGATAAAAACCCATCTCTTTCCACCAAAAAACCTTTCAGGGGATCGTTTGCAACCGTTTGGCACCGTTTTTGAGTGAATTGCAGAATGTCAGATTTTTGCTGAAATTGTGACCGCGCGGCTTATTGATTTTTTTTAAAAAAAAGTTTTTCAGACCTTGCGTGAAAATTCTTTTTCAATTATAAAAACCCATCTCTTTCCACCAAAAAACCTTTCAGGGGATCGTTTGCAACAGTTTGGCACCGTTTTTGAGTGAATTGCAGAACGTCAGATTTTTGCTGAAATTGTGACCGCGGGGCTTAGGGATTTTTTTTAAAAAAGTATTTCAGACCTTGCATGAGAATTCTTTTTCAATGATAAAAACCCATCTCTTTCCACCAAAAAACCTTTCAGGTGATCATTTGCAACCGTTTGGCACCGTTTTTGAGTGAGTTGCAGAACGTCAGATTTTTGCTGAAATTGTAACCGCGCGGCTTAGGGATTTTTTTTAAAAAAAGTTTTTCAGACCTTGCCTGAAAATTCTTTTTCAATGATAAAAACCCATCTCTTTCCACCAAAAAACCTTTCAGGGGATCGTTTCCAACAGTTGGGCACCATTTTTGAGTGAATTCCAGAACGTCAGATTTTTGCTGAAATTGTGACCGCGCGGCTTAGGGATTTTTTAAAAAAAGGTTTTTCAGACCTTGCGTGAAAATTCCTTTTCAATGATAAAAACCCATCTCTTTCCACCGAAAAACCTTTGAGGGGATCGTTTGCAACAGTTTGCACTGTTTTTGAGTGATACCAGAACGTCAGATTTTTGCTGAAATTGTGACCGCGCGGCTTAAGGATTTTTTCAAAAAAAAGTTGTTCAGACCTTGCGGGCTAATTCTGTTTCAATGATAAAACCCCATCTCTTTCCACTGAAAAACCTTTCAGGGCATCGTTTGCAATAGTTTGGCACCGTTTTTGAGTGAATTGCAGAATGTCAGATTTTTGCTGAAATTGTGACCGCGCGGCTTAGGGATTTTTTTTTAAAAAAGTATTTCAGACCTTGCGTGAGAATTCTTTTTCAATGATAAAAACCCATCTCTTTCCACCAAAAAACCTTTCAGGGGATCGTTTGCAACCGTTTGGCACCGTTTTTGAGTGAATTGCAGAACATCAGATTTTTGCTGAAATTGTGACCGCGCGGCTTAGGGATTTTTTTCAAAAAAAAGTTTTTCAGACCCTGCCTGAAAATTCTTTTTCAATGATAAAAACCCATCTCTTTCCACCAAAAAAACCTTTCAGGGGATCGTTTGCAACAGTTGGGCACCATTTTTGAGTGAATTCCAGAACGTCAGATTTTTGCTGAAATTGTGACCGCGCGGCTTAGGGATTTTTTCAAAAAAAAGTTTTTCAGACCTTGCCTGAAAATTCTTTTTCAAAGATAAAAACCCATCTCTTTCCACCAAAAAACCTTTCAGGGGATCGTTTGCAACCGTTTGGCACCGTTTTTGAGTGAATTGCAGAATGTCAGATTTTTGCTGAAATTGTGACCGCGCGGCTTATTGATTTTTTTTAAAAAAAAGTTTTTCAGACCTTGCGTGAAAATTCTTTTTCAATGATAAAAACCCATCTCTTTCCACCAAAAAACCTTT
Organism: Podarcis vaucheri; assembly: GCF_965113315.1. Lineage (NCBI taxonomy): Eukaryota > Metazoa > Chordata > Lepidosauria > Squamata > Lacertidae > Podarcis > Podarcis vaucheri. Next base: position 12,430,060 of record NC_138764.1, read on the forward strand.
CAGGGGATCGTTTGCAACAGTTTGGCACCGTTTTTGAGTGAATTGCAGAACGTCAGATTTTTGCTGAAATTGTGACCGCGGGGCTTAGGGATTTTTTTTAAAAAAGTATTTCAGACCTTGCGTGAGAATTCTTTTTCAATGATAAAAACCCATCTCTTTCCACCAAAAAACCTTTCAGGGGATCGTTTGCAACCGTTTGGCACCGTTTTTGAGTGAGTTGCAGAACGTCAGATTTTTGCTGAAATTGTGACCGCGCGGCTTAGGGATTTTTTAAAAAAAAAGTTTTTCAGACCTTGCCTGAAAATTCTTTTTCAATGATAAAAACCCATCTCTTTCCACCAAAAAACCTTTCAGGGGATCGTTTCCAACAGTTGGGCACCATTTTTGAGTGAATTCCAGAACGTCAGATTTTTGCTGAAATTGTGACCGCGCGGCTTAGGGATTTTTTCAAAAAAGGTTTTTCAGACCTTGCGTGAAAATTCCTTTTCAATGATAAAAACCCATCTCTTTCCACCGAAAAACCTTTGAGGGGATCGTTTGCAACAGTTTGCACTGTTTTTGAGTGATACCAGAACGTCAGATTTTTGCTGAAATTGTGACCGCGCGGCTTAGGGATTTTTTCAAAAAAAAGTTGTTCAGACCTTGCGGGCTAATTCTTTTTCAATGATAAAAAACCCATCCCTTTCCACTGAAAAACCTTTCAGGGCATCGTTTGCAATAGTTTGGCACCATTTTTGAGTGAATTCCAGAACATCATATTTTTCCTGAAATTGTGACCGCGCGGCTTAGGGATTTTTTCAAAAAAGGTTTTTCAGACCTTGCGTGAAAATTCTTTTTCAATGATAAAAACCCATCTCTTTCCACCGAAAAACCTTTCAGGGGATCGTTTCCAACAGTTTGGCACCGTTTTTGAGTGAATTCCAGAACATCAGATTTTTGCTGAAATTGTGACCACGCGGTTTAGGGATTTTTTCAAAAAAAAGTTGTTCAGACCTTGCGGGCTAATTCTGTTTCAATGATAAAAACCCATCTCTTTCCACTGAAAAACCTTTCAGGGCATCGTTTGCAATAGTTTGGCACCGTTTTTGAGTGAATTGCAGAATGTCAGATTTTTGCTGAAATTGTGACCGCGCGGCTTAGGGATTTTTTTTAAAAAAAAGTATTTCAGACCTTGCGTGAGAATTCTTTTTCAATGATAAAAACCCATCTCTTTCCACCAAAAAACCTTTCAGGGGATCGTTTGCAACCGTTTGGCACCGTTTTTGAGTGAATTGCAGAACATCAGATTTTTGCTGAAATTGTGACCGCGCGGCTTAGGGATTTTTTTCAAAAAAAAGGTTTTTCAGACCCTGCCTGAAAATTCTTTTTCAATGATAAAAACCCATCTCTTTCCACCAAAAAACCTTTCAGGGGATCGTTTGCAACAGTTGGGCACCATTTTTGAGTGAATTCCAGAACGTCAGATTTTTGCTGAAATTGTGATCGCGCGGCTTAGGGATTTTTTCAAAAAAAAGTTTTTCAGACCTTGCCTGAAAATTCTTTTTCAAAGATAAAAACCCATCTCTTTCCACCAACAAACCTTTCAGGGGATCGTATGCAACCGTTTGGCACCGTTTTTGAGTGAATTGCAGAATGTCAGATTTTTGCTGAAATTGTGACCGCGCGGCTTAGGGATTTTTTTTAAAAAAAGTTTTTCAGACCTTGCGTGAAAATTCTTTTTCAATGATAAAAACCCATCTCTTTCCACCGAAAAACCTTTCAGGGGATCGTTTGCAACAGTTTGGCACCGTTTTTGAGTGAATTGCAGAACGTCAGATTTTTGCTGAAATTGTGACCGCGCGGTTTAGGGATTTTTTCAAAAAAAAGTTTTTCAGACCTTGCCTGAAAATTCTTTTTCAATGATAAAAACCCATCTCTTTCCACCAAAAAACCTTTCAGGGGATCGTTTGCAACCGTTTGGCACCGTTTATGAGTGAATTCCAGAACGTCAGATTTTTGCTGAAATTGTGACCGCGCGGCTTAGGGATTTTTTCAAAAAAGGTTTTTCAGACCTTGCGTGAAAATTCTTTTTCAATGATAAAAACCCATCTCTTTCCACCGAAAAACCTTTCAGGGGATCGTTTCCAACAGTTTGGCACCGTTTTTGAGTGAATTCCAGAACGTCAGATTTTTGCTGAAATTGTGACCGCGCGGCTTAGGGATTTTTTCAAAAAAAAGTTGTTCAGACCTTGCGGGCTAATTCTGTTTCAATAATAAAAACCCATCTCTTTCCACTGAAAAACCTTTCAGGGCATCGTTTGCAATAGTTTGGCACCATTTTTGAGTGAATTCCAGAACATCATATTTTTCCTGAAATTGTGACCGCGCGGCTTAGGGATTTTTTCAAAAAAATGTTTTTCACACCTTGCGTGAAAATTATTTTTCAATGATAAAAACCCATCTCTTTCCACCGAAAAACCTTTCAGGGGATCATTTGCAACAGTTTGGCACCGTTTTTGAGTGAATTGCAGAACGTCAGATTTTTGCTGAAATTGTGATCGCGCGGCTTAGGGACTTTTTTTAAAAAAAGTATTTCAGACCTTGCGTGAGAATTCTTTTTCAATGATAAAAACCCATCTCTTTCCACCAAAAAACCTTTCAGGGGATCGTTTGCAACAGTTTGGCACCATTTTTGAGTGAATTCCAGAACGTCAGATTTTTGCCGAAATTGTGACCCCGCGGCTTAGGGATTTTTTTTTTAAAAAAAGTTGTTCAGACCTTGCGGGCTGATTCTGTTTCAATGATAAAAACCCATCTCTTTCCACTGAAAAACCTTTCAGGGGATCGTTTGCAATAGTTTGGCACCATTTTTGAGTGAATTCCCGAACGTCAGATTTTTGCTGAAATTGTGACCGCGCGGCTTAGGGATTTTTTCAAAAAAAGATTTTCAGATCTTGCGTGAAAATTCTTTTTCAATGATAAAAACCCATCTCTTTACATCGAAAAACCTTTCAGGGGATCGTTTGCAACAGTTTGGCACCGTTTTTGAGTGAATTGCAGAACGTCAGATTTTTGCTGAAATTGTGACCGCGCGGCTTAGGGATTTTTTCAAAAAAAAGTTTTTCAGACCTTGCCTGAAAATTCTTTTTCAATGATAAAAACCAATCTCTTTCCTCCAAAAAACCTTTCAGGGGATCGTTTGCAACAGTTGGGCACCATTTTTGAGTGAATTCCAGAACGTCAGATTTTTGCTGAAATTGTGACCGCGCGGCTTAGGGATTTTTTAAAAAAAAAGTTTTTCAGACCTTGCCTGAAAATTCTTTTTCAATGATAAAAACCAATCTCTTTCCTCCAAAAAACCTTTCAGGGGATCGTTTGCAACAGTATGGCACTGTTTTTGAGTGAATACCAGAACGTCAGATTTTTGCTGAAATTGTGACCGCGCGGCTTAGGGATTTTTTCAAAGAAAAGTTGTTCAGACCTTGCGGGCTAATTCTGTTTCAATGATAAAAACCCATCTCTTTCCACTGAAAAACCTTTCAGGGCATCGTTTGCAATAGTTTGGCACCATTTTTGAGTGAATTCCAGAACATCATATTTTTCCTGAAATTGTGACCGCGCGGCTTAGGGATTTTTTCAAAAAAAAGTTGTTCAGACCTTGCGGGCTAATTCTGTTTCAATGATAAAAACCCATCTGTTTCCAGCGAAAAACCTTTCAGGGGATCGTTTGCAACAGTTTGGCACCAATTTCGAGTGAATTCCAGAACGTCAGATTTTTGCTGAAATTGTGACCGCGCGGCTTAGGGATTTTTTCAAAAAAAAGTTGTTCAGACCTTGCGAGCTGATTCTGTTTCAATGATAAAAACCCATCTCTTTCCACTGAAAAACCTGTCATGGGATCGTTTGCAATAGTTTGGCACCATTTTTGAGTGAATTCCCGAACGTCAGATTTTTGCTGAAATTGTGACCGCGCGGCTTAGGGATTTTTTTTCAAAAAAAGTTTTTCAGACCTTGCGTGAAAATTCTTTTTCAATGATCAAAACCCATCTCTTTCCACCGAAAAACCTTTCAGGGGATCGTTTGCAACAGTTTGGCACCGTTTTTGAGTGAATTGCAGAACGTCAGATTTTTGCTGAAATTGTGACCGCGCGGCTTAGGGATTTTTTTTAAAAAAAGTATTTCAGACCTTGCGTGAGAATTCTTTTTCAATGATAAAAACCCATCTCTTTCCACCAAAAAACCTTTCCGGGGATCGTTTGCAACCGTTTGGCACCGTTTTTGAGTGAATTGCAGAACGTCAGATTTTTGCTGAAATTGTGACCGCGCGGCTTAGGGATTTTTTCAAAAAAGGTTTTTCAGACCTTGCGTGAAAATTCTTTTTCAATGATAAAAACCCATCTCTTTCCACCAAAAAACCTTTCCGGGGATCGTTTGCAACCGTTTGGCACCGTTTTTGAGTGAATTGCAGAACGTCAGATTTTTGCTGAAATTGTGACCGCGCGGCTTAGGGATTTTTTCAAAAAAGGTTTTTCAGACCTTGCGTGAAAATTCTTTTTCAATGATAAAAACCCATCTCTTTCCACCGAAAAACCTTTCAGGGGATCGTGTGCAACAGTTTGGCACCGTTTTTGAGTGAATTCCAGAACGTCAGATTTTTGCTGAAATTTTGACCGCGCGGCTTAGGGATTTTTTCAAAAAAAAGTTGTTCAGACCTTGCGGGCTAATTCTGTTTCCATGATAAAAAGCCATCTCTTTCCACTGAAAAACCATTCAGGGGATCGTTTGCAACAGTTTGGCACCATTTTTGAGTGAATTCCAGAACGTCAGATTTTTGCTGAAATTGTGACCGCGCGGCTTAGGGATTTTTATTAAAAAAAGTTTTTCAGACCTTGCATGAACATTCTTTTTCAATGATAAAAACCCATCTCTTTCCACCGAAAAACCTTTCAGGGGATCGTTTGCAACAGTTTGGCACCATTTTTGAGTGAATTCCAGAACGTCAGATTTTTGCTGAAATTGTGACCGCGCGGCTTAGGGATTATTTTAAAAAAAAGTTGTTCAGACCTTGCGGGCTGATTCTGTTTCAATGATAAAAACTCATCTCTTTCCATTGAAAATCCTTTCAGGGGATCGTTTGCAATAGTTTGGCACCATTTTTGAGTGAATTCCAGAATGTCAGATTTTTGCTGAAATTGTGACCGGGCGGCTTAGGGATTTTTTCAAAAAAAAGTTGTTCAGACCTTGCGGGCTGATTCTGTTTCAATGATAAAAACCCATCTCTTTCCATTGAAAATCCTTTCAGGGGATCGTTTGCAATAGTTTGGCACCATTTTTGAGTGAATTCCAGAATGTCAGATTTTTGTTGAAATTGTGACCGCGCGGCTTAGGGATTATTTAAAAAAAAAGTTGTTCAGACCTTGCGGGCTGATTCTGTTTCAATGATAAAAACCCATCTCTTTCCATTGAAAATCCTTTCAGGGGATCGTTTGCAATAGTTTGGCACCATTTTTGAGTGAATTCCAGAATGTCAGATTTTTGCTGAAATTGTGACCGCGTGGCTTAGGGATTTTTTCAAAAAAAAGTTGTTCAGACCTTGCGGGCTGATTCTGTTTCAATGATAAAAATCCATCTCTTTCCATTGAAAATCCTTTCAGGGGATCGTTTGCAATAGTTTGGCACCATTTTTGAGTGAATTCCAGAATGTCAGATTTTTGCTGAAATTGTGACCGCGCGGCTTAGGGATTTTTTCAAAAAAAAGTTGTTCAGACCTTGCGGGCTGATTCTGTTTCAATGATAAAAACCCATCTCTTTCCATTGAAAATCCTTTCAGGGGATCGTTTGCAATAGTTTGGCACCATTTTTGAGTGAATTCCAGAATGTCAGATTTTTGCTGAAATTGTGACCGCGCGGCTTAGGGATTTTTTCAAAAAAAAGTTTTTCAGACCTTGCATGAGAATTCTTTTTCAATGATAAAAACCCATCTCTTTCCACCAAAAAACCTTTCAGGGGATCGTTTGCAACCGTTTTGCACCATTTTTGAGTGAATTGCAGAACGTCAGATTTTTGCTGAAATTGTGACCGCGCGGCTTAGGGATTTTTTCAAAAAAAAGTTTTTCAGACCTTGCGTGAGAATTCTTTTTCAATGATAAAAACCCATCTCTTTCCACCAAAAAACCTTTCAGGGGATCGTTTGCAACCGTTTTGCACCATTTTTGAGTGAATTGCAGAACGTCAGATTTTTGCTGAAATTGTGACCGCGCGGCTTAGGGATTTTTTCAAAAAAATGTTTTTCAGACCTTGCGTGAAAATTCTTTTTCAATGATAAAAACCCATCTCTTTCCACCGAAAAACCTTTCAAGGGATCGTTTGCAACAGTTTGGTACAGTTTTTGAGTGAATTCCAGAACGTCAGATTTTTGCTGAAATTGTGACCTTAGGGCTTAGGGATTTTTTCAAAAAAAAGTTGTTCAGACCTTGCGGGCTAATTCTGTTTCTATGATAAAAACCCATGTGTTTTCACCGAAAAACCTTGGAGGGGATCTTTTGCAACAGTTTGGCACCATTTTTGAGTTAATTCCAGAACGTCAGATTTTTGCTGAAATTGTGACTGCGCGGCTTAGGGATTTTTTCAAAAAAAAGTTGTTCAGACTTTGAGTACTAATTCTATTTCGATGATAAAAACCCATCTGTTCCCACTGAAAAACCTTTCAGGGGATCCTTTGCAACAGTTTGGCACCACTTCTGAGTGAATTCCAGAACGTCAGATTTTTGCTGAAATTGTGACCGTGCGGCTTAGGGATTTTTTTTTAAAAAAAGTTGTTCAGACCTTGTGGGCTAATTCTGTTTCTATGATAAAAACCCATGTGTTTTCACCGAAAAACCTTGGAGGGGATCGTTTGCAACAGTTTGGCACCATTTTTTAGTGAATTGCAGAACGTCAGGTTTTTGCTGAAATTGTGACCTTAGGGCTTAGGGATTTTTTCAAAAAAAAGTTGTTCAGACCTTGAGTACTAATTCTGTTTCGATGATAAAAACCCATCTGTTCCCACTGAAAAACCTTTCAAGGGATCGTTTGCAACAGTTTGGTACAGTTTTTGAGTGAATTCCAGAACGTCAGATTTTTGCTGAAATTGTGACTGCGCGGCTTAGGGATTTTTTTTAAAAAAAGTTGTTCAGACCTTGAGTACTAATTCTATTTCGATGATAAAAACCCATCTGTTCCCACTGAAAAACCTTTCAGGGGATCCTTTGAAACAGTTTGGCACCATTTTTGAGTGAATTCCAGAACGTCAGATTTCTGCTGAAATTGTGACCGCGCGGCTTAGGGATTTTTTCAAAAAAAAGTTGTTCAGACCTTGCGTGAAAATTCTTTTTCAATGATAAAAACCTAACTTTTCCACCGAAAAACCTTTCAGGGGATCGTTTGCAACAGTTTGGCACCATTTTTTAGTGAATTGCAGAACGTCAGGTTTTTGCTGAAATTGTGACCGCACGGCTTAGGGATTTTTTTTAAAAAAAGTTGTTCAGACCTTGCGTGAAAATTCTTTTTCAACGATAAAACCCCATCTGTTTCCACCGAAAAACCTTTCAGGGGATCGTTTGCAACAGTTTGGCACCATTTTTTAGTGAATTGCAGAACGTCAGGTTTTTGCTGAAATTGTGACCGCGCGGGTTAGGGATTTTTTTTAAAAAAAAGTTGTTCAGACCTTCCGTGAAAATTCTTTTTCAACGATAAAAACCCATCTGTTTCTACCGAAAAACCTTTCTGGGGATCGTTTGCAACAGTTTGGCACCATTTTTGAGTGAATTGCAAAACGTCAGATTTCTGCTGAAATTGTGACCGCGCGGCTTAGGGTCTTTTTCAAAAAAAAGTTGTTCAGACCTTGCGTGAAAATTCTTTTTCAACGATAAAAACCCATCTGTTTCCACCGAAAAACCTTTCAAGGGATCGTTTGCAACAGTTTGGTACAGTTTTTGAGTGAATTCCAGAACGTCAGATTTTTGCTGAAATTGTGACCTTAGGGCTTAGGGATTTTTTCAAAAAAAAGTTGTTCAGACCTTGCGGGCTAATTCTGTTTCTATGATAAAAACCCATGTGTTTTCACCGAAAAACCTTGGAGGGGATCGTTTGCAACAGTTTGGCACCATTTTTGAGTGAATTCCAGAACGTCAGATTTTTGCTGAAATTGTGACTGCGCGGCTTAGGGATTTTTTCAAAAAAAAGTTGTTCAGACCTTGAGTACTAATTCTGTTTCGATGATAAAAACCCATCTGTTCCCACTTAAAAACATTTCAGGGGATCCTTTGCAACAGTTTGGCACCATTTTTGAGTGAATTCCAGAACGTCAGATTTTTGCTGAAATTGTGACTGCGCGGCTTAGGGATTGTTTCAAAAAAAAAGTTGTTCAGACCTTGAGTACTAATTCTGTTTCGATGATAAAAACCCATCTGTTCCCACTGAAAAACCTTTCAGGGGATACTTTGCAACAGTTTGGCACCATTTTTGAGTGAATTACAGAACCTCAGATTTCTGCTGAAATTGTGACCGCGCGGCTTAGGGATTTTTTCAAAAAAAAGTTGTTCAGACCTTGCGTGAAAATTCTTTTTCAATGATAAAAACCCATCTGTTTCCACCGAAAAACCTTTCAGGGGATCGTTTGCAACAGTTTGGCACCATTTTTTAGTGAATTGCAGAACGTCAGGTTTTTGCTGAAATTGTGACCGCGCGGCTTAGGGATTTTTTTTTAAAAAAGTTGTTCAGACCTTGCGTGAAAATTCTTTTTCAACGATAAAAACCCATCTGTTTCCACCGAAAAACCTTTCAGGGGATCGTTTGCAACAGTTTGGCACCATTTTTTTAGTGAATTGCAGAACGTCAGATTTTTGCTGAAATTGTGGACGCGCGGCTTAGGGATTATTTTTTTAAAAAAGTTGTTCAGACCTTGCGGGCTAATTCTTTTTCAATGATCAAAACCCATCTGTTTCCACCGAAAAACCTCTCAGGGGATCGTTTGCAACAGTTTGGCACCGTTTTTGAGTGAATTCGAGAACGTCCCATTTTTGCTGAAATTGTGACCGCACGGCTTAGGGATTTTTTCAAAAAAAAGTTGTTCAGACCTTGTGTACTAATTCTGTTTCGATGATAAAAACCCATCTGTTCCCACCGAAAAACCTTTCAAGGGATCGTTTGCAACAGTTTGGTACAGTTTTTGAGTGAATTCCAGAACGTCAGATTTTTGCTGAAATTGTGACCTTAGGGCTTAGGGATTTTTTCAAAAAAAAGTTGTTCAGACCTTGTGGGCTAATTCAGTTTTAACGATAAAAACCCATCTGTTTCCACCAAAAAACCTTTCAAGGGATCGTTTGCAACAGTTTGGTACAGTTTTTGAGTGAATTCCAGAACGTCAGATTTTTGCTGAAATTGTGACCTTAGGGCTTAGGGATTTTTTCAAAAAAAAGTTGTTCAGACCTTGCGGGTTAATTCTGTTTCTATGATAAAAACCCATGTGTTTTCACCGAAAAACCTTGGAGGGGATCGTTTGCAACAGTTTGGCACCATTTTTGAGTGAATTCCAGAACGTCAGATTTTTGCTGAAATTGTGACTGCGCGGCTTAGGGATTTTTTCAAAAAAAAGGTGTTAAGACCTTGCGTGAAAATTCTTTTTCAATGATAAAAACCCATCTGTTTCCACCGAAAAACCTTTCAGGGGATAGTTTGCAACAGTTTGGCACCATTTTTTAGTGAATTGCAGAACGTCAGGTTTTTGCTGAAATTGTGACCGCGCGGCTTAGGGATTTTTTTTAAAAAAAGTTGTTCAGACCTTGCGTGAAAATTCTTTTTCAACGATAAAAACCCATCTGTTTACACCGAAAAACCTTTCAGGGGATCGTTTGCAACAGTTTGGCACCATTTTTTAGTGAATTGCAGAACGTCAGGTTTTTGCTGAAATTGTGACCGTGCGGCTTAGGGATTTTTTTTTAAAAAAAGTTGTTCAGACCTTGCGTGAAAATTCTTTTTCAATGATAAAAACCCATCTGTTTCCACCGAAAAACCTCTCAGGGGATCGTTTGCAACAGTTTGGCACCATTTTTGCGTGAATTCGAGAACGTCACATTTTTGCTGAAATTGTGACCGCGCGGCTTAGAGATTTTTTTTAAAAAAAAGTTGTTCAGACCTTGCGGGCTAATTCTTTTTCAATGATCAAAACCCATCTGTTTCCACCGAAAAACCTTTCAGGGGATCGTTTGCAACAGTTTGGCACCATTTTTGCGTGAATTCGAGAACGTCACATTTTTGCTGAAATTGTGACCGCACGGCTTAGGGATTTTTTCAAAAAAAAGTTGTTCAGACCTTGAGTACTAATTCTGTTTCGATGATAAAAACCCATCTGTTCCCACTGAAAAACCTTTCAAGGGATCGTTTGCAACAGTTTGGTACAGTTTTTGAGTGAATTCCAGAACGTCAGATTTTTGCTGAAATTGTGACTGCGCGGCTTAGGGATTTTTTTTAAAAAAAGTTGTTCAGACCTTGAGTACTAATTCTATTTCGATGATAAAAACCCATCTGTTCCCACTGAAAAACCTTTCAGGGGATCCTTTGAAACAGTTTGGCACCATTTTTGAGTGAATTCCAGAACGTCAGATTTCTGCTGAAATTGTGACCGCGCGGCTTAGGGATTTTTTCAAAAAAAAGTTGTTCAGACCTTGCGTGAAAATTCTTTTTCAATGATAAAAACCTAACTTTTCCACCGAAAAACCTTTCAGGGGATCGTTTGCAACAGTTTGGCACCATTTTTTAGTGAATTGCAGAACGTCAGGTTTTTGCTGAAATTGTGACCGCACGGCTTAGGGATTTTTTTTAAAAAAAGTTGTTCAGACCTTGCGTGAAAATTCTTTTTCAACGATAAAACCCCATCTGTTTCCACCGAAAAACCTTTCAGGGGATCGTTTGCAACAGTTTGGCACCATTTTTTAGTGAATTGCAGAACGTCAGGTTTTTGCTGAAATTGTGACCGCGCGGCTTAGGGATTTTTTTTTAAAAAAAGTTGTTCAGACCTTCCGTGAAAATTCTTTTTCAACGATAAAAACCCATCTGTTTCTACCGAAAAACCTTTCTGGGGATCGTTTGCAACAGTTTGGCACCATTTTTGAGTGAATTGCAAAACGTCAGATTTCTGCTGAAATTGTGACCGCGCGGCTTAGGGTCTTTTTCAAAAAAAAGTTGTTCAGACCTTGCGTGAAAATTCTTTTTCAACGATAAAAACCCATCTGTTTCCACCGAAAAACCTTTCAAGGGATCGTTTGCAACAGTTTGGTACAGTTTTTGAGTGAATTCCAGAACGTCAGATTTTTGCTGAAATTGTGACCTTAGGGCTTAGGGATTTTTTCAAAAAAAAGTTGTTCAGACCTTGCGGGCTAATTCTGTTTCTATGATAAAAACCCATGTGTTTTCACCGAAAAACCTTGGAGGGGATCGTTTGCAACAGTTTGGCACCATTTTTGAGTGAATTCCAGAACGTCAGATTTTTGCTGAAATTGTGACTGCGCGGCTTAGGGATTTTTTCAAAAAAAAGTTGTTCAGACCTTGAGTACTAATTCTGTTTCGATGATAAAAACCCATCTGTTCCCACTGAAAAACCTTTCAGGGGATCCTTTGCAACAGTTTGGCACCATTTTTGAGTGAATTCCAGAACGTCAGATTTTTGCTGAAATTGTGACTGCGCGGCTTAGGGATTGTTTCAAAAAAAAAGTTGTTCAGACCTTGAGTACTAATTCTGTTTCGATGATAAAAACCCATCTGTTCCCACTGAAAAACCTTTCAGGGGATACTTTGCAACAGTTTGGCACCATTTTTGAGTGAATTACAGAACCTCAGATTTCTGCTGAAATTGTGACCGCGCGGCTTAGGGATTTTTTCAAAAAAAAGTTGTTCAGACCTTGCGTGAAAATTCTTTTTCAATGATAAAAACCCATCTGTTTCCACCGAAAAACCTTTCAGGGGATCGTTTGCAACAGTTTGGCACCATTTTTTAGTGAATTGCAGAACGTCAGGTTTTTGCTGAAATTGTGACCGCGCGGCTTAGGGATTTTTTTTTAAAAAAGTTGTTCAGACCTTGCGTGAAAATTCTTTTTCAACGATAAAAACCCATCTGTTTCCACCGAAAAACCTTTCAGGGGATCGTTTGCAACAGTTTGGCACCATTTTTTTAGTGAATTGCAGAACGTCAGATTTTTGCTGAAATTGTGGACGCGCGGCTTAGGGATTATTTTTTTAAAAAAGTTGTTCAGACCTTGCGGGCTAATTCTTTTTCAATGATCAAAACCCATCTGTTTCCACCGAAAAACCTCTCAGGGGATCGTTTGCAACAGTTTGGCACCGTTTTTGAGTGAATTCGAGAACGTCCCATTTTTGCTGAAATTGTGACCGCACGGCTTAGGGATTTTTTCAAAAAAAAGTTGTTCAGACCTTGTGTACTAATTCTGTTTCGATGATAAAAACCCATCTGTTCCCACCGAAAAACCTTTCAAGGGATCGTTTGCAACAGTTTGGTACAGTTTTTGAGTGAATTCCAGAACGTCAGATTTTTGCTGAAATTGTGACCTTAGGGCTTAGGGATTTTTTCAAAAAAAAGTTGTTCAGACCTTGTGGGCTAATTCAGTTTTAACGATAAAAACCCATCTGTTTCCACCAAAAAACCTTTCAAGGGATCGTTTGCAACAGTTTGGTACAGTTTTTGAGTGAATTCCAGAACGTCAGATTTTTGCTGAAATTGTGACCTTAGGGCTTAGGGATTTTTTCAAAAAAAAGTTGTTCAGACCTTGCGGGTTAATTCTGTTTCTATGATAAAAACCCATGTGTTTTCACCGAAAAACCTTGGAGGGGATCGTTTGCAACAGTTTGGCACCATTTTTGAGTGAATTCCAGAACGTCAGATTTTTGCTGAAATTGTGACTGCGCGGCTTAGGGATTTTTTCAAAAAAAAGGTGTTAAGACCTTGCGTGAAAATTCTTTTTCAATGATAAAAACCCATCTGTTTCCACCGAAAAACCTTTCAGGGGATAGTTTGCAACAGTTTGGCACCATTTTTTAGTGAATTGCAGAACGTCAGGTTTTTGCTGAAATTGTGACCGCGCGGCTTAGGGATTTTTTTTAAAAAAAGTTGTTCAGACCTTGCGTGAAAATTCTTTTTCAACGATAAAAACCCATCTGTTTACACCGAAAAACCTTTCAGGGGATCGTTTGCAACAGTTTGGCACCATTTTTTAGTGAATTGCAGAACGTCAGGTTTTTGCTGAAATTGTGACCGTGCGGCTTAGGGATTTTTTTTTAAAAAAAGTTGTTCAGACCTTGCGTGAAAATTCTTTTTCAATGATAAAAACCCATCTGTTTCCACCGAAAAACCTCTCAGGGGATCGTTTGCAACAGTTTGGCACCATTTTTGCGTGAATTCGAGAACGTCACATTTTTGCTGAAATTGTGACCGCGCGGCTTAGAGATTTTTTTTAAAAAAAAGTTGTTCAGACCTTGCGGGCTAATTCTTTTTCAATGATCAAAACCCATCTGTTTCCACCGAAAAACCTTTCAGGGGATCGTTTGCAACAGTTTGGCACCATTTTTGCGTGAATTCGAGAACGTCACATTTTTGCTGAAATTGTGACCGCACGGCTTAGGGATTTTTTCAAAAAAAAGTTGTTCAGACCTTGAGTACTAATTCTGTTTCGATGATAAAAACCCATCTGTTCCCACCGAAAAACCTTTCAAGGGATCGTTTGCAACAGTTTGGTACAGTTTTTGAGTGAATTCCAGAACGTCAGATTTTTGCTGAAATTGTGACCTTAGGGCTTAGGGATTTTTTCAAAAAAAAGTTGTTCAGACCTTGTGGGCTAATTCAGTTTTAACGATAAAAACCCATCTGTTTCCACCGAAAAACCTTTCAAGGGATCGTTTCCAACAGTTTGGTACAGTTTTTGAGTGAATTCCAGAACGTCAGATTTTTGCTGAAATTGTGACCTTAGGGCTTAGGGATTTTTTCAAAAAAAAGTTGTTCAGACCTTGCGGGTTAATTCTGTTTCTATGATAAAAACCCATGTGTTTTCACCGAAAAACCTTGGAGGGGATCGTTTGCAACAGTTTGGCACCATTTTTGAGTGAATTCCAGAACGTCAGATTTTTGCTGAAATTGTGACTGCGCGGCTTAGGGATTTTTTCAAAAAAAAGTTGTTCAGACCTTGAGTACTAATTCTGTTTCGATGATAAAAACCCATCTGTTCCCACTGAAAAACCTTTCAGGGGATCCTTTGCAACAGTTTGGCACCATTTTTGAGTGAATTCCAGAACGTCAGATTTCTGGTGAAATTGTGACCGCGCGGCTTAGGGATTTTTTCAAAAAAAAGTTGTTCAGAACTTGCGTGAAAATTCTTTTTCAATGATAAAAACCTAACTCTTTCCACCGAAAAACCTTTCAGGGGATGGTTTGCAACAGTTTGGCACCATTTTTTAGTGAATTGCAGAACGTCAGGTTTTTGCTGAAATTGTGACCGTGCGGCTTAGGGATTTTTTTTAAAAAAAAGTTGTTCAGACCTTGCATGAAAATTCTTTTTCAACGATAAAAACCCATCTGTTTCCACCGAAAAACCTTTCAGGGGATCGTTTGCAACCGTTTGGCACCATTTTTTTAGTGAATTGCAGAACGTCAGATTTTTGCTGAAATTGTGGACGCGCGGCTTAGGGATTTTTTTTTAAAAAAAAGTTGTTCAGACCTTGCGTGAAAATTCTTTTTCAACGATAAAAACCCATCTGTTTCCACCGAAAAACCTTTCAGGGGATCGTTTGCAACAGTTTGGCACTGTGTTTGAGTGAATTCCAGAACGTCAGATTTTTGCTGAAATTATGACCGCGCGGCTTAGGGATTTTTTTTAAAAAAAAGTTGTTCAGACCTTGCGGGCTAATTCTTTTTCAATGATCAAAACCCATCTGTTTCCACCGAAAAACCTTTCAGGGGATCGTTTGCAACAGTTTGGCACCATTTTTGCGTGAATTCGAGAACGTCACATTTTTGCTGAAATTGTGACCGCACGGCTTAGGGATTTTTTCAAAAAAAAGTTGTTCAGACCTTGAGTACTAATTCTGTTTCGATGATAAAAACCCATCTGTTCCCACCGAAAAACCTTTCAAGGGATCGTTTGCAACAGTTTGGTACAGTTTTTGAGTGAATTCCAGAACGTCAGATTTTTGCTGAAATTGTGACCTTAGGGCTTAGGGATTTTTTCAAAAAAAAGTTGTTCAGACCTTGCGTGAAAATTCTTTTTCAATGATAAAAACCTAACTCTTTCCACCGAAAAACCTTTCAGGGGATCGTTTGCAACAGTTTGGCACAATTTTTTAGTGAATTGCAGAACGTCAGGTTTTTGCTGAAATTGTGACCGCGCGGCTTAGGGATGTTTTTAAAAAAAGTTGTTCAGAACTTGCGTGAAAATTCTTTTTCAACGATAAAAACCCATCTGTTTCCACCGAAAAACCTTTCAGGGGATCGTTTGCAACAGTTTGGCACCATTTTTTTAGTGAATTCCAGAACGTCAGATTTTTGCTGAAATTGTGGACGCGCGGCTTAGGGATTTTTTTTTAAAAAAGTTGTTCAGACCTTGCGGGCTAATTCTTTTTCAACGATAAAAACCCATCTGTTTCCAGCGAAAAACATTTCAGGGGATCGTTTGCAACAGTTTGGCTCCGTTTTTGAGTGAATTGCAGAACGTCAGATTTTTGCTGAAATTGTGACTGCGCGGCTTAGGGATTTTTTTTTTTTTAAAAGTTGTTCAGACCTTGCGGGCTAATTCAGTTTCGATGATAAAAACCCATCTGTTCCCACTGAAAAACCTTTCAGGGGATCCTTTGCAACAGTTTGGCACCATTTTTGAGTGAATTCCAGAACGTCAGATTTCTGCTGAAATTGTGACAACGCGGCTTAGGGTTTTTTTCAAAAGAAGGTTGTTCAGACCTTGCGTGAAAATTCTTTTTCAACGATAAAAACCTAACTCTTTCCACCGAAGAACCTTTCAGGGGAACATATGTAACAGTTTGGCACCATTTTTTAGTGAATTGCAGAACGTCAGATTTTTGCTGAATTTGTGATCGCGCGGCTTTGGGATTTTTTTTAAAAAAAGTTGTTGAGACCTCGAGTACTAATTCTGTTTCGATGATAAAAACCCATCTGTTACCACCGAAAAACCTTTCAAGGGATCGTTTGCAACAGTTTGGTACAGTTTTTGAGTGAATTCCAGAACGTCAGGTTTTTGCTGAAATTGTGACCGCGCGGCTTAGGGATTTTTTTTAAAAAAAAGTTGTTCAGACCTTGCGGGCTAATTCTGTTTCTATGATAAAAACCCATGTGTTTTCACCGAAAAACCTTGGAGGGGATCGTTTGCAACAGTTTGGCACCATTTTTGAGTGAATTCCAGAACGTCAGATTTTTGCTGAAATTGTGACTGCGCGGCTTAGGGATTTTTTCAAAAAAAAGTTGTTCAGACCTTGAGTACTAATTCTGTTTCGATGATAAAAACCCATCTGTTCCCACTGAAAAACCTTTCAGGGGATCCTTTGCAACAGTTTGGCACCATTTTTTAGTGAATTGCAGAACGTCAGGTTTTTGCTGAAATTGTGACCGTGCGGCTTAGGGATTTTTTTTAAAAAAAGTTGTTCAGACCTTGCGTGAAAATTCTTTTTCAACGATAAAAACCCATCTGTTTCCACCGAAAAACCTTTCAGGGGATCGTTTGCAACAGTTTGGCACCATTTTTGCGTGAATTCGAGAACGTCACATTTTTGCTGAAATTGTGACCGCACGGCTTAGGGATTTTTTCAAAAAAAAGTTGTTCAGACCTTGAGTACTAATTCTGTTTCGATGATAAAAACCCATCTGTTCCCACCGAAAAACCTTTCAAGGGATCGTTTGCAACAGTTTGGTACAGTTTTTGAGTGAATTCCAGAACGTCAGATTTTTGCTGAAATTGTGACCTTAGGGCTTAGGGATTTTTTCAAAAAAAAGTTGTTCAGACCTTGCGTGAAAATTCTTTTTCAATGATAAAAACCTAACTCTTTCCACCGAAAAACCTTTCAGGGGATCGTTTGCAACAGTTTGGCACAATTTTTTAGTGAATTGCAGAACGTCAGGTTTTTGCTGAAATTGTGACCGCGCGGCTTAGGGATGTTTTTAAAAAAAGTTGTTCAGACCTTGCGTGAAAATTCTTTTTCAACGATAAAAACCCATCTGTTTCCACCGAAAAACCTTTCAGGGGATCGTTTGCAACAGTTTGGCACTGTGTTTGAGTGAATTCCAGAACGTCAGATTTTTGCTGAAATTGTGGACGCGCGGCTTAGGGATTTTTTTTAAAAAAAGTTGTTCAGACCTTGCGGGCTAATTCTTTTTCAACGATAAAAACCCATCTGTTTCCAGCGAAAAACATTTCAGGGGATCGTTTGCAACAGTTTGGCTCCGTTTTTGAGTGAATTGCAGAACGTCAGATTTTTGCTGAAATTGTGACTGTAGGGATTTTTTTTTTTTAAAAGTTGTTCAGACCTTGCGGGCTAATTCAGTTTCGATGATAAAAACCCATCTGTTCCCACTGAAAAACCTTTCAGGGGATCCTTTGCAACAGTTTGGCACCATTTTTGAGTGAATTCCAGAACGTCAGGTTTTTGCTGAAATTGTGACCGCGCGGCTTAGGGATTTTTTTAAAAAAAAAGTTGTTCAGACCTTGCGGGCTAATTCTGTTTCTATGATAAAAACCCATGTGTTTTCACCGAAAAACCTTGGAGGGGATCGTTTGCAACAGTTTGGCACCATTTTTGAGTGAATTCCAGAACGTCAGATTTTTGCTGAAATTGTGACTGCGCGGCTTAGGAATTTTTTCAAAAAAAAGTTGTTCAGACCTTGAGTACTAATTCTGTTTCGATGATAAAAACCCATCTGTTCCCACTGAAAAACCTTTCAGGGGATCCTTTGCAACAGTTTGGCACCATTTTTTAGTGAATTGCAGAACGTCAGGTTTTTGCTGAAATTGTGACCGTGCGGCTTAGGGATTTTTTTTAAAAAAAGTTGTTCAGACCTTGCGTGAAAATTCTTTTTCAACGATAAAAACCCATCTGTTTCCACCGAAAAACCTTTCAGGGGATCGTTTGCAACAGTTTGGCACCATTTTTTAGTGAATTGCAGAACGTCAGGTTTTTGCTGAAATTGTGACCGTGCGGCTTAGGGATTTTTTTTAAAAAAAAGTTGTTCAAACCTTGCATGAAAATTCTTTTTCAACGATAAAAACCCATCTGTTTCCACCGAAAAACCTTTCAGGGGATCGTTTGCAACAGTTTGGCACCATTTTTTTAGTGAATTGCACAACGACAGATTTTTGCTGAAATTGTGGACGCGCGGCTTAGGGATTTTTTAAAAAAAAAGTTGTTCAGACCTTGCGTGAAAATTCTTTTTCAACGATAAAAACCCATCTGTTTCCACCGAAAAACCTTTCAGGGGATCGTTTGCAACAGTTTGGCACTGTGTTTGAGTGAATTCCAGAACGTCAGATTTTTGCTGAAATTATGACCGCGCGGCTTAGGGATTTTTTTTAAAAAAAAGTTGTTCAGACCTTGCGGGCTAATTCTTTTTCAATGATCAAAACCCATCTGTTTCCACCGAAAAACCTTTCAGGGGATCGTTTGCAACAGTTTGGCACCATTTTTGCGTGAATTCGAGAACGTCACATTTTTGCTGAAATTGTGACCGCACGGCTTAGGGATTTTTTCAAAAAAAAGTTGTTCAGACCTTGAGTACTAATTCTGTTTCGATGATAAAAACCCATCTGTTCCCACCGAAAAACCTTTCAAGGGATCGTTTGCAACATTTTGGTACAGTTTTTGAGTGAATTCCAGAACGTCAGATTTTTGCTGAAATTGTGACCTTAGGGCTTAGGGATTTTTTCAAAAAAAAGTTGTTCAGACCTTGCGTAAAAATTCTGTTTCTATGATAAAAACCCATGTGTTTTCACCGAAAAACCTTGGAGGGGATCGTTTGCAACAGTTTGGCACCATTTTTGAGTGAATTCCAGAACGTCAGATTTTTGCTGAAATTGTGACTGCGCGGCTTAGGGATATTTTCAAAAAAAAGTTGTTCAGACCTTGAGTACTAATTCTGTTTCGATGATAAAAACCCATCTGTTCCCACTGAAAAACCTTTCAGGGGATCCTTTGCAACAGTTTGGCACCATTTTTGAGTGAATTCCAGAACGTCAGGTTTTTGCTGAAATTGTGACCGCGCGGCTTAGGGATTTTTTCAAAAAAAAGTTGTTCAGACCTTGCTGGCTAATTCTGTTTCAATGATAAAAACCCATCTGTTTCCACCGAAGGACCTTTCAGGGGATCGTTTGCAACAGTTTGGCACCATTTCTGAGTGAATTCCAGAACGTCCGGTTTTTGCTTAAATTGTGACCGCGCGGCTTTGGGATTTTTTTTAGAAAAAAGTTGTTGAGACCTCGAGTGCTAATTCTGTTTCGATGACAAAAACCCATCTGTTTCCACCGAAAAACCTTTCAGGGGATCCTTTGCAACAGTTTGGCACCATTTTTGAGTGAATTCCAGAATGTCAGATTTTTGCTGAAATTGTGACCGCACGGCTTAGGGATTTTTTCAAAAAAAAGTTGTTCAGACCTTGCTGGCTATTTCTGTTTCAATGAAAAAAACCCATCTTTTTCCACTGAAGAACCTTTCAGGGGATCGTTTGCAACAGTTTGGCACCATTTTTTAGTGAATTGCAGAACTTCAGGTTTTTGCTGAAATTGTGACCGCGCGGCTTAGGGATTTTTTTTTTAAAAAAAAGTTGTTCAGACCTTGCGTGAAAATTCTTTTTCAACGATAAAAACCCATCTGTTTCCACCGAAAAACCTTTCAGGGGATCGTTTGCAACAGTATGGCACCATTTTTTAGTGAATTGCAGAACGTCAGATTTTTGCTGAAATTGTGGACGCGCGGCTTAGGGATTTTTTTTTTTAAAAAAAGTTGTTCAGACCTTGCGTGAAAATTCTTTTTCAACGATAAAAACCCATCTGTTTCCACCGAAAAACCTTTCAGGGGATCGTTTGCAACAGTTTGGCACTGTGTTTGAGTGAATTCCAGAACGTCAGATTTTTGCTGAAATTGTGACCGCGCGGCTTAGGGATTTTTTTTTTTTAAAGTTGTTCAGACCTTGCCGGCTAATTCTTTTTCAATGATCAAAACCCATCTGTTTCCACCGAAAAACCTCTCAGGGGATCGTTTGCAACAGTTTGGCACCATTTTTGCGTGAATTCGAGAACGTCACATTTTTGCTGAAATTGTGACCGCACGGCTTAGGGATTTTTTCAAAAAAAAGTTGTTCAGACCTTGAGTACTAATTCTGTTTCTATGATAAAAACCCATGTGTTTTCACCGAAAAACCTTGGAGGGGATCGTTTGCAACAGTTTGGCACCATTTTTGAGTGAATTCCAGAACGTCAGATTTTTGCTGAAATTGTGACTGCGCGGCTTAGGAATTTTTTCAAAAAAAAGTTGTTTAGACCTTGAGTACTAATTCTGTTTCGATGATAAAAACCCATCTGTTCCCACTGAAAAACCTTTCAGGGGATCCTTTGCAACAGTTTGGCACCATTTTTTAGTGAATTGCAGAACGTCAGGTTTTTGCTGAAATTGTGACCGTGCGGCTTAGGGATTTTTTTTAAAAAAAGTTGTTCAGACCTTGCGTGAAAATTCTTTTTCAACGATAAAAACCCATCTGTTTCCACCGAAAAACCTTTCAGGGGATCGTTTGCAACAGTTTGGCACCATTTTTTAGTGAATTGCAGAACGTCAGGTTTTTGCTGAAATTGTGACCGTGCGGCTTAGGGATTTTTTTTTAAAAAAAGTTGTTCAGACCTTGCATGAAAATTCTTTTTCAACGATAAAAACCCATCTGTTTCCACCGAAAAACCTTTCAGGGGATCGTTTGCAACAGTTTGGCACCATTTTTTTAGTGAATTGCACAACGACAGATTTTTGCTGAAATTATGACCGCGCGGCTTAGGGATTTTTTTTAAAAAAAAGTTGTTCAGACCTTGCGGGCTAATTCTTTTTCAATGATCAAAACCCATCTGTTTCCACCGAAAAACCTTTCAGGGGATCGTTTGCAACAGTTTGGCACCATTTTTGCGTGAATTCGAGAACGTCACATTTTTGCTGAAATTGTGACCGCACGGCTTAGGGATTTTTTCAAAAAAAAGTTGTTCAGACCTTGAGTACTAATTCTGTTTCGATGATAAAAACCCATCTGTTCCCACCGAAAAACCTTTCAAGGGATCGTTTGCAACAGTTTGGTACAGTTTTTGAGTGAATTCCAGAACGTCAGATTTTTGCTGAAATTGTGACCTTAGGGCTTAGGGATTTTTTCAAAAAAAAGTTGTTCAGACCTTGCGTGAAAATTCTTTTTCAATGATAAAAACCTAACTCTTTCCACCGAAAAACCTTTCAGGGGATCGTTTGCAACAGTTTGGCACAATTTTTTAGTGAATTGCAGAACGTCAGGTTTTTGCTGAAATTGTGACCGCGCGACTTAGGGATTTTTTTTAAAAAAAGTTGTTCAGACCTTGCGTGAAAATTCTTTTTCAACGATAAAAACCCATCTGTTTCCACCGAAAAACCTTTCAGGGGATCGTTTGCAACAGTTTGGCACCATTTTTTTAGTGAATTCCAGAACGTCAGATTTTTGCTGAAATTGTGGACGCGCGGCTTAGGGATTTTTTTTAAAAAAAGTTGTTCAGACCTTGCGGGCTAATTCTTTTTCAACGATAAAAACCCATCTGTTCCCACTGAAAAACCTTTCAGGGGATCCTTTGCAACAGTTTGGCACCATTTTTGAGTGAATTCCAGAACGTCAGATTTCTGCTGAAATTGTGACAACGCGGCTTAGGGTTTTTTTCAAAAGAAGGTTGTTCAGACCTTGCGTGAAAATTCTTTTTCAACGATAAAAACCTAACTCTTTCCACCGAAGAACCTTTCAGGGGAACATATGCAACAGTTTGGCACCATTTTTTAGTGAATTGCAGAACGTCAGATTTTTGATGAATTTGTGATCGCGCGGCTTAGGGATTTTTTCAAAAAAAAGTTGTTCAGACCTCGAGTGCTAATTCTGTGTCGATGATAAAAACCCATCAGTTTCCACAGAAAAACCTTTCAGGGGATTGTTTGCAACAGTTTGGCACCATTTTTGAGTGAATTCGAGAACGTCAGGTTTTTGCTGAAATTGTGACCGCGCGCGGCTTAGGGATTTTTTCAAAAAAAAGTTGTTCAGACCTTGCTGGCTAATTCTGTTTCAATGATAAAAACCCATCTGTTTCCACCCAAGGACCTTTAAGGGGATCGTTTGCAACAGTTTGACACCATTTCTGAGTGAATTCCAGAACGTCCGGTTTTTGCTGAAATTGTGACCGCGCGGCTTTGGGATTTTTTTTAAAAAAAGTTGTTGAGACCTCGAGAACTAATTCTGTTTCGATGATAAAAACCCATCTGTTACCACCGAAAAACCTTTCAAGGGATCGTTTGCAACAGTTTGGTACAGTTTTTGAGTGAATTCCAGAACGTCAGGTTTTTGCTGAAATTGTGACCGCGCGGCTTAGGGATTTTTTTAAAAAAAAGTTGTTCAGACCTTGTGGGCTAATTCAGTTTTAATGATAAAAACCCATCTGTTTCCACCGAAAAACCTTTCAAGGGATCGTTTGCAACAGTTTGGTACATTTTTTGAGTGAATTCCAGAACGTCAGATTTTTGCTGAAATTGTGACCTTAGGGCTTAGGGATTTTTTCAAAAAAAAAGTTGTTCAGACCTTGCGGGCTAATTCTGTTTCTATGATAAAAACCCATGTGTTTTCACCGAAAAACCTTGGAGGGGATCGTTTGCAACAGTTTGGCACCATTTTTGAGTGAATTCCAGAACGTCAGATTTTTGCTGAAATTGTGACTGCGCGGCTTAGGGATTTTTTCAAAAAAAAGTTGTTCAGACCTTGAGTACTAATTCTGTTTCGATGATAAAAACCCATCTGTTCCCACTGAAAAACCTTTCAGGGGATCCTTTGCAACAGTTTGGCACCATTTTTAGTGAATTGCAGAACGTCAGGTTTTTGCTGAAATTGTGACCGCGCGGCTTAGGGATTTTTTTTAAAAAAAGTTGTTCAGACCTTGCGTGAAAATTCTTTTTCAACGATAAAAACCCATCTGTTTCCACCGAAAAACCTTTCAGGGGATCGTTTGCAACAGTTTGGCACCATTTTTTTAGTGAATTGCAGAACGTCAGATTTTTGCTGAAATTGTGGACGCGCAGCTTAGGGATTTTTTTTTTAAAAAAAGTTGTTCAGACCTTGCGGGCTAATTCTTTTTCAATGATCAAAACCCATCTGTTTCCACCGAAAAACCTCTCAGGGGATCGTTTGCAACAGTTTGGCACCGTTTTTGAGTGAATTCGAGAACGTTACATTTTTGCTGAAATTGTGACCGCACGGCTTAGGGATTTTTTCAAAAAAAAGTTGTTCAGACCTTGAGTACTAATTCTGTTTCGATGATAAAAACCCATCTGTTCCCACTGAAAAACCTTTCAGGGGATCCTTTGCAACAGTTTGGCACCATTTTTGAGTGAATTCCAGAACGTCAGGTTTTTGCTGAAATTGTGACCGCGCGGCTTAGGGATTTTTTCAAAAAAAAGTTGTTCAGACCTTGCTGGCTAATTCTGTTTCAATGATAAAAACCCATCTGTTTCCACCGAAGGACCTTTCAGGGGATCGTTTGCAACAGTTTGGCACCATTTCTGAGTGAATTCCAGAACGTCCGGTTTTTGCTTAAATTGTGACCGCGCGGCTTTGGGATTTTTTTTAGAAAAAAGTTGTTGAGACCTCGAGTGCTAATTCTGTTTCGATGACAAAAACCCATCTGTTTCCACCGAAAAACCTTTCAGGGGATCCTTTGCAACAGTTTGGCACCATTTTTGAGTGAATTCCAGAATGTCAGATTTTTGCTGAAATTGTGACCGCACGGCTTAGGGATTTTTTCAAAAAAAAGTTGTTCAGACCTTGCTGGCTATTTCTGTTTCAATGAAAAAAACCCATCTTTTTCCACTGAAGAACCTTTCAGGGGATCGTTTGCAACAGTTTGGCACCATTTTTTAGTGAATTGCAGAACTTCAGGTTTTTGCTGAAATTGTGACCGCGCGGCTTAGGGATTTTTTTTTTAAAAAAAAGTTGTTCAGACCTTGCGTGAAAATTCTTTTTCAACGATAAAAACCCATCTGTTTCCACCGAAAAACCTTTCAGGGGATCGTTTGCAACAGTATGGCACCATTTTTTAGTGAATTGCAGAACGTCAGATTTTTGCTGAAATTGTGGACGCGCGGCTTAGGGATTTTTTTTTTTAAAAAAAGTTGTTCAGACCTTGCGTGAAAATTCTTTTTCAACGATAAAAACCCATCTGTTTCCACCGAAAAACCTTTCAGGGGATCGTTTGCAACAGTTTGGCACTGTGTTTGAGTGAATTCCAGAACGTCAGATTTTTGCTGAAATTGTGACCGCGCGGCTTAGGGATTTTTTTTTTTTAAAGTTGTTCAGACCTTGCCGGCTAATTCTTTTTCAATGATCAAAACCCATCTGTTTCCACCGAAAAACCTCTCAGGGGATCGTTTGCAACAGTTTGGCACCATTTTTGCGTGAATTCGAGAACGTCACATTTTTGCTGAAATTGTGACCGCACGGCTTAGGGATTTTTTCAAAAAAAAGTTGTTCAGACCTTGAGTACTAATTCTGTTTCTATGATAAAAACCCATGTGTTTTCACCGAAAAACCTTGGAGGGGATCGTTTGCAACAGTTTGGCACCATTTTTGAGTGAATTCCAGAACGTCAGATTTTTGCTGAAATTGTGACTGCGCGGCTTAGGAATTTTTTCAAAAAAAAGTTGTTTAGACCTTGAGTACTAATTCTGTTTCGATGATAAAAACCCATCTGTTCCCACTGAAAAACCTTTCAGGGGATCCTTTGCAACAGTTTGGCACCATTTTTTAGTGAATTGCAGAACGTCAGGTTTTTGCTGAAATTGTGACCGTGCGGCTTAGGGATTTTTTTTAAAAAAAGTTGTTCAGACCTTGCGTGAAAATTCTTTTTCAACGATAAAAACCCATCTGTTTCCACCGAAAAACCTTTCAGGGGATCGTTTGCAACAGTTTGGCACCATTTTTTAGTGAATTGCAGAACGTCAGGTTTTTGCTGAAATTGTGACCGTGCGGCTTAGGGATTTTTTTTTAAAAAAAGTTGTTCAGACCTTGCATGAAAATTCTTTTTCAACGATAAAAACCCATCTGTTTCCACCGAAAAACCTTTCAGGGGATCGTTTGCAACAGTTTGGCACCATTTTTTTAGTGAATTGCACAACGACAGATTTTTGCTGAAATTATGACCGCGCGGCTTAGGGATTTTTTTTAAAAAAAAGTTGTTCAGACCTTGCGGGCTAATTCTTTTTCAATGATCAAAACCCATCTGTTTCCACCGAAAAACCTTTCAGGGGATCGTTTGCAACAGTTTGGCACCATTTTTGCGTGAATTCGAGAACGTCACATTTTTGCTGAAATTGTGACCGCACGGCTTAGGGATTTTTTCAAAAAAAAGTTGTTCAGACCTTGAGTACTAATTCTGTTTCGATGATAAAAACCCATCTGTTCCCACCGAAAAACCTTTCAAGGGATCGTTTGCAACAGTTTGGTACAGTTTTTGAGTGAATTCCAGAACGTCAGATTTTTGCTGAAATTGTGACCTTAGGGCTTAGGGATTTTTTCAAAAAAAAGTTGTTCAGACCTTGCGTGAAAATTCTTTTTCAATGATAAAAACCTAACTCTTTCCACCGAAAAACCTTTCAGGGGATCGTTTGCAACAGTTTGGCACAATTTTTTAGTGAATTGCAGAACGTCAGGTTTTTGCTGAAATTGTGACCGCGCGACTTAGGGATTTTTTTTAAAAAAAGTTGTTCAGACCTTGCGTGAAAATTCTTTTTCAACGATAAAAACCCATCTGTTTCCACCGAAAAACCTTTCAGGGGATCGTTTGCAACAGTTTGGCACCATTTTTTTAGTGAATTCCAGAACGTCAGATTTTTGCTGAAATTGTGGACGCGCGGCTTAGGGATTTTTTTTAAAAAAAGTTGTTCAGACCTTGCGGGCTAATTCTTTTTCAACGATAAAAACCCATCTGTTCCCACTGAAAAACCTTTCAGGGGATCCTTTGCAACAGTTTGGCACCATTTTTGAGTGAATTCCAGAACGTCAGATTTCTGCTGAAATTGTGACAACGCGGCTTAGGGTTTTTTTCAAAAGAAGGTTGTTCAGACCTTGCGTGAAAATTCTTTTTCAACGATAAAAACCTAACTCTTTCCACCGAAGAACCTTTCAGGGGAACATATGCAACAGTTTGGCACCATTTTTTAGTGAATTGCAGAACGTCAGATTTTTGATGAATTTGTGATCGCGCGGCTTAGGGATTTTTTCAAAAAAAAGTTGTTCAGACCTCGAGTGCTAATTCTGTGTCGATGATAAAAACCCATCAGTTTCCACAGAAAAACCTTTCAGGGGATTGTTTGCAACAGTTTGGCACCATTTTTGAGTGAATTCGAGAACGTCAGGTTTTTGCTGAAATTGTGACCGCGCGCGGCTTAGGGATTTTTTCAAAAAAAAGTTGTTCAGACCTTGCTGGCTAATTCTGTTTCAATGATAAAAACCCATCTGTTTCCACCCAAGGACCTTTAAGGGGATCGTTTGCAACAGTTTGACACCATTTCTGAGTGAATTCCAGAACGTCCGGTTTTTGCTGAAATTGTGACCGCGCGGCTTTGGGATTTTTTTTAAAAAAAGTTGTTGAGACCTCGAGAACTAATTCTGTTTCGATGATAAAAACCCATCTGTTACCACCGAAAAACCTTTCAAGGGATCGTTTGCAACAGTTTGGTACAGTTTTTGAGTGAATTCCAGAACGTCAGGTTTTTGCTGAAATTGTGACCGCGCGGCTTAGGGATTTTTTTAAAAAAAAGTTGTTCAGACCTTGTGGGCTAATTCAGTTTTAATGATAAAAACCCATCTGTTTCCACCGAAAAACCTTTCAAGGGATCGTTTGCAACAGTTTGGTACATTTTTTGAGTGAATTCCAGAACGTCAGATTTTTGCTGAAATTGTGACCTTAGGGCTTAGGGATTTTTTCAAAAAAAAAGTTGTTCAGACCTTGCGGGCTAATTCTGTTTCTATGATAAAAACCCATGTGTTTTCACCGAAAAACCTTGGAGGGGATCGTTTGCAACAGTTTGGCACCATTTTTGAGTGAATTCCAGAACGTCAGATTTTTGCTGAAATTGTGACTGCGCGGCTTAGGGATTTTTTCAAAAAAAAGTTGTTCAGACCTTGAGTACTAATTCTGTTTCGATGATAAAAACCCATCTGTTCCCACTGAAAAACCTTTCAGGGGATCCTTTGCAACAGTTTGGCACCATTTTTAGTGAATTGCAGAACGTCAGGTTTTTGCTGAAATTGTGACCGCGCGGCTTAGGGATTTTTTTTAAAAAAAGTTGTTCAGACCTTGCGTGAAAATTCTTTTTCAACGATAAAAACCCATCTGTTTCCACCGAAAAACCTTTCAGGGGATCGTTTGCAACAGTTTGGCACCATTTTTTTAGTGAATTGCAGAACGTCAGATTTTTGCTGAAATTGTGGACGCGCAGCTTAGGGATTTTTTTTTTAAAAAAAGTTGTTCAGACCTTGCGGGCTAATTCTTTTTCAATGATCAAAACCCATCTGTTTCCACCGAAAAACCTCTCAGGGGATCGTTTGCAACAGTTTGGCACCGTTTTTGAGTGAATTCGAGAACGTTACATTTTTGCTGAAATTGTGACCGCACGGCTTAGGGATTTTTTCAAAAAAAAGTTGTTCAGACCTTGAGTACTAATTCTGTTTCGATGATAAAAACCCATCTGTTCCCACCGAAAAACCTTTCAAGGGATCGTTTGCAACATTTTGGTACAGTTTTTGAGTGAATTCCAGAACGTCAGATTTTTGCTGAAATTGTGACCTTAGGGCTTAGGGATTTTTTCAAAAAAAAGTTGTTCAGACCTTGCGTAAAAATTCTGTTTCTATGATAAAAACCCATGTGTTTTCACCGAAAAACCTTGGAGGGGATCGTTTGCAACAGTTTGGCACCATTTTTGAGTGAATTCCAGAACGTCAGATTTTTGCTGAAATTGTGACTGCGCGGCTTAGGGATATTTTCAAAAAAAAGTTGTTCAGACCTTGAGTACTAATTCTGTTTCGATGATAAAAACCCATCTGTTCCCACTGAAAAACCTTTCAGGGGATCCTTTGCAACAGTTTGGCACCATTTTTGAGTGAATTCCAGAACGTCAGGTTTTTGCTGAAATTGTGACCGCGCGGCTTAGGGATTTTTTCAAAAAAAAGTTGTTCAGACCTTGCTGGCTAATTCTGTTTCAATGATAAAAACCCATCTGTTTCCACCGAAGGACCTTTCAGGGGATCGTTTGCAACAGTTTGGCACCATTTCTGAGTGAATTCCAGAACGTCCGGTTTTTGCTTAAATTGTGACCGCGCGGCTTTGGGATTTTTTTTAGAAAAAAGTTGTTGAGACCTCGAGTGCTAATTCTGTTTCGATGACAACAACCCATCTGTTTCCACCGAAAAACCTTTCAGGGGATCCTTTGCAACAGTTTGGCACCATTTTTGAGTGAATTCCAGAATGTCAGATTTTTGCTGAAATTGTGACCGCACGGCTTAGGGATTTTTTCAAAAAAAAGTTGTTCAGACCTTGCTGGCTATTTCTGTTTCAATGAAAAAAACCCATCTTTTTCCACTGAAGAACCTTTCAGGGGATCGTTTGCAACAGTTTGGCACCATTTTTTAGTGAATTGCAGAACTTCAGGTTTTTGCTGAAATTGTGACCGCGCGGCTTAGGGATTTTTTTTTTTAAAAAAAGTTGTTCAGACCTTGCGTGAAAATTCTTTTTCAACGATAAAAACCCATCTGTTTCCACCAAAAAACCTTTCAGGGGATCGTTTGCAACAGTATGGCACCATTTTTTAGTGAATTGCAGAACGTCAGATTTTTGCTGAAATTGTGGACGCGCGGCTTAGGGATTTTTTTTTAAAAAAAAAGTTGTTCAGACCTTGCGTGAAAATTCTTTTTCAACGATAAAAACCCATCTGTTTCCACCGAAAAACCTTTCAGGGGATCGTTTGCAACAGTTTGGCACTGTGTTTGAGTGAATTCCAGAACGTCAGATTTTTGCTGAAATTGTGACCGCGCGGCTTAGGGATTTTTTTTTTTTAAAGTTGTTCAGACCTTGCGGGCTAATTCTTTTTCAATGATCAAAACCCATCTCTTTCCACCGAAAAACCTCTCAGGGGATCGTTTGCAACAGTTTGGCACCATTTTTGCGTGAATTCGAGAACGTCACATTTTTGCTGAAATTGTGACCGCACGGCTTAGGGATTTTTTCAAAAAAAAGTTGTTCAGACCTTGAGTACTAATTCTGTTTCGATGATAAAAACCCATCTGTTCCCACTGAAAAAACCTTTCAAGGGATCGTTTGCAACAGTTTGGTACAGTTTTTGAGTGAATTCCAGAACGTCAGATTTTTGCTGAAATTGTGACCTTAGGGCTTAGGGATTTTTTCAAAAAAAAAAAATTAGACCTTGCGGGCTAATTCTGTTTCTATGATAAAAACCCATGTGTTTTCACCGAAAAACCTTGGAGGGGATCATTTGCAACAGTTTGGCACCATTTTTGAGTGAATTCCAGAACGTCAGATTTTTGCTGAAATTGTCACCGCGCGGCTTAGGGATTTTTTCAAAAAAAAGTTGTTCAGACCTTGCGTGAAAATTCTTTTTCAATGAAAAAAACCCATCTGCTTCCACCGAAAAACCTTTCAGGGGATCGTTTGCAACAGTTTGGCACCATTTTTGAGTGAATCCCAGAACGTCAGATTTTTGCTGAAATTGTGACCGCGCGGCTTAGGAATTTTTTTTAAAAAAAGTTGTTCAGACCTTGCGTGAAAATTCTTTTTCAATGATAAAAACCCATCTGTTTCCACCAAAAAACCTTTCAGGGGATCGTTTGCAACAGTTTGGCACCATTTTTTTAGTGAATTCCAGAACGTCAGATTTTTGCTGAAATTGTGGACGCGCGGCTTAGGGATTTTTTTAAAAAAAAGTTGTTCAGACCTTGCGGGCTAATTCTTTTTCAACGATAAAAACCCATCTGTTTCCACCGAAAAACCTTTCAGGGGATCGTTTGCAACAGTTTGGCTCCGTTTTTGAGTGAATTGCAGAACGTCAGATTTTTGCTGAAATTGTGACTGCGCGGCTTAGGGATTTTTTTTAAAAAAAAGTTGTTCAGACCTTGCGGGCTAATTCAGTTTCGATGATAAAAACCCATCTGTTCCCACTGAAAAACCTTTCAGGGGATCCTTTGCAACAGTTTGGCACCATTTTTGAGTGAATTCCAGAACGTCAGATTTCTGCTGAAATTGTGACAACGCGGCTTAGGGTTTTTTTCAAAAGAAGGTTGTTCAGACCTTGCGTGAAAATTCTTTTTCAACGATAAAAACCTAACTCTTTCCACCGAAGAACCTTTCAGGGGATCGTTTGCAACAGTTTGGCACCATTTTTTAGTGAATTGCAGAACGTCAGATTTTTGCTGAATTTGTGATCGCGCGGCTTAGGGATTTTTTCAAAAAAAAGTTGTTCAGACCTCGAGTGCTAATTCTGTTTCGATGATAAAAACCCATCAGTTTCCACAGAAAAACCTTTCAGGGGATTGTTTGCAACAGTTTGGCACCATTTTTAAGTGAATTCGAGAACGTCAGGTTTTTGCTGAAGTTGTGACCGCGCGGCTTAGGGATTTTTTCAAAAAAATGTTGTTCAGACCTTGCTGGCTAATTCTGTTTCAATGATAAAAACCCATCTGTTTCCACCCACGGACCTTTCAGGGGATCGATTGCAACAGTTTGGCACCATTTCTGAGTGAATTCCAGAATGTCCGGTTTTTGCTGAAATTGTGACCGCGCGGCTTTGGGATTTTTTTTAAAAAAAGTTGTTGAGACCTCGAGTGCTAATTCTGTTTCGATGACAAAACCCATCTGTTTCCACCGAAAAACCTTTCAGGGGATCCTTTGCAACAGTTTGGCACCATTTTTGAGTGAATTGCAGAACGTCAGATATTTGCTGAAATTGTGACCGCACGGTTTAGGGATTTTTTCAAAACAAAGTTGTTGACACCTCGAATGCTAATTCTGTTTCGATGACAAAAACCCATCTCTTTCCACCGAAGAACCTTTCAGGGGATCGTTTGCAACATTTTGGCACCATTTTTGAGTGAATTCCAGAACGTCAGGTTTTTGCTGAAATTGTGACCGCGCGGCTTAGGGATTTTTTTTAAAAAAAGTTGTTCAGACCTTGCTGGCTAATTCTGTTTCAATGATAAAAACCCATCTGTTTCCACCGAAGAACCTTTTAGGGGATCGTTTGCAACAGTTTGGCACCATTTTTGAGTGAATTCCAGAACGTCAGGTTATTGCTGAAATTGTGACCGCGCGGCTTAGGGGTTTTTTTTAAAAAAAGTTGTTGACACCTCGAGTGCTAATTCTGTTTCGATGAGAAAAACCCATCTGTTTCCACCGAAAAACCTTTCAGGGGATCCTTTGCAACAGTTTGGCACCATTTTTAAGTGAATTCCAGAACGTCAGATTTTTGCTGAAATTGTGACTGCACGGCTTATGGATTTTTTCAGAAAAAAACTTGTTCAGACCTTGCTGGCTAATTCTGTTTCAATGATAAAAACCCATCTGTTTCCACCGAAGAACCTTTTAGGGGATCGTTTGCAACAGTTTGGCACCATTTTTGAGTGAATTCCAGAATGTCAGATTTTTGCTGAAATTGTGATCGCACGGCTTAGGGATTTTTTCAAAAAAAAGTTGTTCAGACCTTGCTGGCTAATTCTGTTTCAATGATAAAAACCCATCTGTTTCCACCGAAGGACCTTTCAGGGGATCGTTTGCAACAGTTTGGCACCATTTCTGAGTGAATTCCAGAACGTCCGGTTTTTGCTTAAATTGTGACCGCGCGGCTTTGGGATTTTTTTTAGAAAAAAGTTGTTGAGACCTCGAGTGCTAATTCTGTTTCGATGACAAAAACCCATCTGTTTCCACCGAAAAACCTTTCAGGGGATCCTTTGCAACAGTTTGGCACCATTTTTGAGTGAATTCCAGAATGTCAGATTTTTGCTGAAATTGTGACCGCACGGCTTAGGGATTTTTTCAAAAAAAAGTTGTTCAGACCTTGCTGGCTATTTCTGTTTCAATGAAAAAAACCCATCTTTTTCCACTGAAGAACCTTTCAGGGGATCGTTTGCAACAGTTTGGCACCATTTTTGAGTGAATTCCAGAACGTCAGGTTTTTGCTGAAATTGTGACCGCGCGGCTTAGGGATTTTTTCAAAAAAAAGTTGTTCAGACCTTGCTGGCTAATTCTGTTTCAATGATAAAAACCCATCTGTTTCCACCGAAGGACTTTTCAGGGGATCGTTTGCAACAGTTTGACACCATTTCTGAGTGAATTCCAGAACGTCAGGTTTTTGCTGAAATTCTGACCGCATGGCTTAGGGATTTTTTCAAAAAAAAGTTGTTGAGACCTCGAGTGCTAATTCTGTTTCGATGACAAAAACCCATCTGTTTCCACCGAAAAACCTTTCAGGGGATCCTTTGCCACAGTTTGGCACCATTTTTGAGTGAATTCCAGAACGTCCGGTTTTTGCTTAAATTGTGACCGCGCCTTAGGGATTTTTTCAAAAAAAGTTGTTGACACCTCGAGTGCTAATTCTGTTCCGATGAGAAAAACCCATCTGTTTCTACCGAAAAACCTTTCAGGGGATCCTTTGCAACAGTTTCGCACCATTTTTGAGAGAATTCCAGAACGTCAGGTTTTTGCTGAAATTGTGACCGCGCGGCTTAGGGATTTTTTTTAAAAAAAGTTGTTCAGACCTTGCGTGAAAATTCTTTTTCAATGATAAAAACCCATCTTTTTCCACCGAAGAACCTTTCAGGGGATCGTTTGCAACAGTTTGGCACCTTTTTTGAGTGAATTGCAGAACGTCAGATTTTTGCTGAAATTGTGACCGCGCGGCTTAGGGATTTTTTTTAAAAAAACTTTTTGAGACCTTGCGTGAAAATTCTTTTTCAATGATAAAAACCCATCTCTTTCCACCGAAGAACCTTTCAGGGGATCGTTTGCAACAGTTTGGCACCCTTTTTAAGTGAATTCCAGAATGTCAGATTTTTGCTGAAATTGAGACTTTGGGATTTTTTTTAGAAAAAGTTGTTGACACCTCGAGTGCTAATTCTGTTTCGATGACAAAAACCCATCTGTTTCCACCGAAAAACCTTTCAGGGGATCCTTTGCAACAGTTTGGCACCATTTTTGAGTGAATTCCAGAATGTCAGATTTTTGCTGAAATTGTGACCGCACGGCTTAGGGATTTTTTCAAAAAAAAGTTGTTCAGAC
The DNA here is from genome assembly GCF_965113315.1 of Podarcis vaucheri. NCBI lineage: Eukaryota > Metazoa > Chordata > Lepidosauria > Squamata > Lacertidae > Podarcis > Podarcis vaucheri. The sequence continues at coordinate 12,463,662 of NC_138764.1, forward strand.
CTTGCTGGCTATTTCTGTTTCAATGAAAAAAACCCATCTTTTTCCACTGAAGAACCTTTCAGGGGATCGTTTGCAACAGTTTGGCACCATTTTTGAGTGAATTCCAGAACGTCAGGTTTTTGCTGAAATTGTGACCGCGCGGCTTAGGGATTTTTTCAAAAAAAAGTTGTTCAGACCTTGCTGGCTTATTCTGTTTCAATGATAAAAACCCATCTGTTTCCACCGAAGGACTTTTCAGGGGATCGTTTGCAACAGTTTGACACCATTTCTGAGTGAATTTCAGAACGTCCGGTTTTTGCTTAAATTGTGACCGCGCGGCTTTGGGATTTTTTTTAGAAAAAAGTTGTTGAGACTTCGAGTGCTAATTCTGTTTCGATGACAAAAACCCATCTGTTTCCACCGAAAAACCTTTCAGGGGATCCTTTGCAACAGTTTGGCACCATTTTTGAGTGAATCCCGGAACGTCAGGTTTTTGCTGAAATTGTGACCGCGCGGCTTAGGGATTTTTTTAAAAAAAAGTTCTTCAGACCTTGCGTGAAATTTCTTTTTCAATGATAAAAACCCATCTGTTTCCACCGAAGAACCTTTCAGGGGATCGTTTGCAACAGTTTGCCACCATTTTTGAGTGAATTCCAGAACGTCAGGTTTTTGCTGAAATTCTGACCGCATGGCTTAGGGATTTTTTCAAAAAAAAGTTGTTGAGACCTCGAGTGCTAATTCTGTTTCGATGACAAAAACCCATCTGTTTCCACCGAAAAACCTTTCAGGGGATCCTTTGCCACAGTTTGGCACCATTTTTGAGTGAATTCCAGAACGTCCGGTTTTTGCTTAAATTGTGACCGCGCCTTAGGGATTTTTTCAAAAAAAGTTGTTGACACCTCGAGTGCTAATTCTGTTCCGATGAGAAAAACCCATCTGTTTCTACCGAAAAACCTTTCAGGGGATCCTTTGCAACAGTTTCGCACCATTTTTGAGTGAATTCCAGAACGTCAGGTTTTTGCCAAATTGTGACCGCGCTTAAGGATTTTTTCAAAAAATAAGTTGTTCAGACCTTGCGTGAAAATTCTTTTTCAATTATAAAAACCCATCTCTTTTCACCGAAAAACCTTTCAGGGGATCGTTTGCAACAGTTTGGCACCTTTTTTGAGTGAATTGCAGAACGTCAGATTTTTGCTGAAATTGTGACCGCGCGGCTTAGGGATTTTTTTTAAAAAAAGTTTTTGAGACCTCGAGTGCTAATTCTGTTTCGATGACAAAAATCCATCTGTTTCCACTGAAAAACCTTTCAGGGGATCGCTTGCAACAGTTTGGCACCATTTTTGAGTGACTTCCAGAACGTCCCTTTTTTTGCTGAAATTGTGACCGCGCGGCTTAGGGATTTTTTCAAAAAAAAGTTGTTCAGACCTTGCGTGAAAATTCTTTTTCAATGATAAAAACCCATCTCTTTCCACCGAAGAACCTTTCAGGGGATCGTTTGCAACAGTTTGGCACCATTTTTAAGTGAATTCCAGAATGTCAGATTTTTGCTGAAATTGAGACTTTGCGATTTTTTTTAGAAAATGTTGTTGACACCTCGAGTGCTAATTCTGTTTCGATGACAAAAACCCATCTGTTTCCATCGAAAAACCTTTCAGGGGATCCTTTGCAACAGTTTGGCACCATTTTTGAGTGAATTCCAGAACGTCAGGTTTTTGCTGAAATTGTGACTGCGCGGCTTAGGGATTTTTTTTAAAAAAAGTTGTTGACACCTCGAGTGCTAATTCTGTTTCGATGACAAAAACCCATCTCTTTCCACCGAAGAACCTTTCAGGGGATCGTTTGCAACAGTTTGGCACCATTTTTGAGTGAATTCCAGAACGTCAAGTTTTTGCCAAATTGTAACCGCGCGGCTTAGAGATTTTTTCAAAAAAATGTTGTTGAGACCTTGCGTGCTAATTCTGTTTCGATGATAAAAACCCATCTGTTTCCATCGAAAAACCTTTCAGGGGATCGTTTGCAACTGTTTGGCACCTATTTTGAGTGAATTCCAGAACGTCAGGTTTTTGCTGAAATTGTGACCGCGCGGCTTAGTGATTTTTTCAAAAAAAAGTTGTTCAGACCTTGCTGGCTAATTCTGTTTCGATGATAAAAACCCATCTGTTTCCATCGAAAAACCTTTCAGGGGATCGTTTGCAACAGTTTGGCACCATTTCTGAGTGAATTCCAGAACGTCCGGTTTTTGCTTAAATTGTGACCGCGCGGCTTTGGGATTTTTTTTAGAAAAAAGTTGTTGAGACCTCGAGTGCTAATTCTGTTTCGATGACAAAAACCCATCTGTTTCCACCGAAAAACCTTTCAGGGGATCCTTTGCAACAGTTTGGCACCATTTTTGAGTGAATTCCAGAATGTCAGATTTTTGCTGAAATTGTGACCGCACGGCTTAGGGATTTTTTCAAAAAAAAGTTGTTCAGACCTTGCTGGCTATTTCTGTTTCAATGATAAAAACCCATCTGTTTCCACCGAAGAACCTTTCAGGGGATCGTTTGCAACAGTTTGGCACTATTTTTGAGTGAATTCCAGAACGTCAGGTTTTTGCTGAAATTGTGACCGCGCGGCTTAGGGATTTTTTCAAAATAAAGTTTTTGAGACCTCGTGTGCTAATTCTGTTTTGATGATAAAAACCCATCTGTTTCCACTGAAAAACCTTTCAGGGGATCGTTTGCAACAGTTTGGCACCATTTTTGAGTGAATCCCGGAACGTCAGGTTTTTGCTGAAATTGTGACTGCGCGGCTTAGGGATTTTTTTTAAAAAAAGTTCTTCAGACCTTGCGTGAAAATTCTTTTTCAATGATAAAAACCCATCTGTTTCCACCGAAGAACCTTTCAGGGGATCGTTTGCAACAGTTTGGCACCATTTTTGAGTGAATTCCAGAACGTCAGGTTTTCGCTGAAATTGTGACCGCATGGCTTAGGGATTTTTTCAAAAAAAAGTTGTTGAGACCTCGAGTACTAATTCTGTTGCAATGACAAAAACCCATCTGTTTCCACCAAAAAAGCTTTCAGGGGATCCTTTGCAACAGTTTGGCACCATTTTTAAGTGAATTCCAGAATGTCAGGTTTTTGCTGAAATTGTGACCGCACGGCTTAGGGATTTTTTTTAGAAAAAGTTGTTGAGACCTCGAGTGCTAATTCTGTTTCGATGACAAAAACCCATCTGTTTCCATCGAAAAACCTATCAGGGGATCCTTTGCATTAGTTTGGGACCATTTTTGAGTGAATTCCAGAACGTCAGGTTTTTGCTGAAATTGTGACCGCTCGGCTTAGGGATCTTTTCAAAAAAAAGTTGTTGAGACCTCGAGTGCTAATTCTGTTTCGATGACAAAAACCCATCTGTTTCCATCGAAAAACCTTTCAGGGGATCGTTTGCAACAGTTTGGCACCATTTCTGAGTGAATTCCAAAACGTCAGGTTTTTGCTGAATATGTGACCACGCGGCTTAGGGATTTTTTTTAAAAAAAGTTGTTGACACCTCGAATGCTAATTCTGTTTCGATGACAAAAACCCATCTCTTTCCACCGAAGAACCTTTCAGGGGATCGTTTGCAACAGTTTGGCACCATTTTTGAGTGAATTCCAGAACGTCAGGTTTTTGCTGAAATTGTGACCGCGCCTTAGGGATTTTTTCAAAAAAAGTTGTTGACACCTCGAGTGCTAATTCTGTTCCGATGAGAAAAACCCATCTGTTTCCACCGAAGAACCTTTCAGGGGATCGTTTGCAACAGTTTGGCACCATTTTTGAGTGAATTCCAGAACGTCAGGTTTTTGCTGAAATTGTGACCGCGCGGCTTAGGGATTTTTTCAAAAAAAAGTTGTTGAGACCTTGAGTACTAATTCTGTTTCGATGATAAAAACCCATCTGTTTCCACTGAAAAACCTTTCAGGGGATCGTTTGCAACAGTTTGGCACCATTTTTGAGTGAATTCCAGAACGTCAGGTTTTTGCTGAAATTGTGATCGCGCGGCTTAGGGATTTTTTCAAAACAAAGTTGTTCAGACCTTGCGTGAAAATTCTTTTTCAATGATAAAAACCCATCTCTTTAAACCGAAGAACTTTTCAGGGGATCGTTTGCAACAGTTTGGCACCATTTTTGACTGA